>NC_092153.1:26118463-26434407 GCF_045791955.1 Oncorhynchus clarkii lewisi
CTTCGTAGCTTGCTAGCTTTAGCTTCTTAGCTTGCTAGCTCAAAGGACATTCAAAGTGCCTCCATAGAAGCCGACCCCTGCATATAAATCATGAAGCTACTGTATAATGTTCTTTTGAGTTGCTAACTTTTCCATTACTTCAAGCACACCTGCAGATTATTGCTCTCACTATTAACAGCTGTCTAAAGAGTCTGATTTCCCTGATGTTTTGGTCGAGTAAGCCTCTAATCGAATGCGTCAAATGAACTCGCTGCCCCTACTTGGAAGACAATGGAGCTTACTGTCAATTCATCAAAGAAGCAGTCAACCATGTATCTATCTGGTCCAGTGCTGTGATTTTCGCTCGTGTGAACCTCCTTGGGGATTGCTACAGTCTTGCTAATGAAGATTGATTTATCTGCCTGCCATGACTTGGGCTGAGACGGCGATCTGGCTGAAACAAGCTTTGGATGAATGCTCCTAGAACTGACAACTGGTGGTGGGGAATAGTGTGTGTGTGTGTGTGTGTGTGTGTGTGTGTGTGTGTGTGTGTGTGTGTGTGTGTGTGTGTGTGTGTGCATGCGCACATGCATTCATATACTTTTATCAGACAAAGTGAGGTTTATTATACAAAGTAGGATTGACAGGCTGGCTTGTTCAATCAGATAAATATGTGTATGTGATCCCTGTGGGAATTGAACCCATGACTTCGGTGTTCCTAGCACGAGTTCTTACCAAATTAAAAACACAGTAATCCGTTATTCAAGCAAACTCTCTGCATGACAAAGCACCAAATTAAAGTGTGTTTACTTTTCTTTCGTGAAATGATACAGCCAAAAGTGGAGAGAGGGGAGGAATGAAATTCATGAACACACGAGACACAAAGGTCAGGGGTCACTGCCAATCTCCGGGCTACAAAATTGTCTTCCGCCACGTCACAGGCGTCTCGTATTCCACACGCTCATTACAGGTCAAGGAAACAATGGGAGATCAAGAGTGCTCTCCCGCCACTTAATTTCCTTCCACTAAGAAAATCTCCACATCAAATAGATAATCTTTCACTAACAGCTCAGCTCTCAAGTCAGCTCTTTTCTAGCCCCAGAAATCCTCAAATCTTCCGATCTGGCTCAATGAACCGATAAGTCGTGTTTAATGTCTTCCCAGCGACAGTACTGACTGACGGGCTAGCAAATTAACGGGGGACATTTTCTTGTCCTAATGGATAGTATTTACAAGCTCGGACTGGCCTCAGAAATATTCTGTCAGTGACCCCATTTCTCGATATTATGAACAACATCTCATCAATGCTGACTAGCCTACCTAGTGAGTACATTCCGACACCAACGTCCATGGACATTGAAAAAAACATAGATATTTGGTCCGTCCACCCTGGCCTCGATTTCAACGTCCACAGATGTAGTTTCTAGTTCCGGTCATTCCCGGACCTAGAGTCAGTACCTTGACCTGTAGTAACAAATGAAGTGTTGAACAAATCCAAATATATTTTCAATTTTAGATATATATAGGATCAGCTTCTCTCCCGCAATCCTAACCTTAACCATTAGTGGGGGAAATGCTAAACTGACCCACGATCAATCTAGGGACAACTACACCCTACGCCCAGTATTCGCTTCCAACTAGGCCATTACTTCCAACTGGTTTTGCAGAGTCATTTTGAGGTGCATCAATGCTGCCTGCACCACAAAAAAAAAGTAATTGTGATGCATTTCCTGTCTGCTCCCCATTCCCAAACGTTACACTTCCTGGTTCCCTCACTCTTGCCCTCATGCCCTTCCCTGTCAGGGTTTGGTCAGTCATGCAACATCTGAAAAGCTTTTCTTGGCCATAACCTTGCCCTATTGGCATTGCAAAAAAAACAACCTTTCCTGCGTCAAAAACATGAAAAAGAAAGAAAGACCTATGACTAACAAGCAGGTGTATGTGTGCATACATACATGCCTTTTTGTGTCTGGTAATGTCCTAAAAGAGGGAGTGAAATACCATCAACCTGCTCAATCAGTGAGCCAATAACCAGTCATTCTCATCCATTTTATTACGACAAAGTCAAGCTTCCTGTAAAAGGCTAATTCAAACCAACAATTCACGTCATATTTCCTTCCTTACTTCAGCCTTGGAGGGAAACTACCAGCGAAAGGCTGCTGACTCACCCTGACTATGGGACTGTGGGAAATATTCTATGAAAAAAAGACCCTAACTCTAACGTGAGAAACGTCAGCAGGAAGAGAGAGAGTCTGACTTTTGTCACTGACGTCACCTTCTGTCCCACAGGCTTTAGGGAAACGGAGGAACCGAATGGCTCACGCTTTGGGCGTCGAAGAGCCGTCATGGCGTCTGGAGCGGCTCCGGGCAAGAAGCAATCTCACCAGTGTGTGCATTCCATAGAGGTCAGCTTCTGTTTGGGCAGCAGTGCTCTCCAGCTAATCAATGCTGTCAGTGTCGATGTTAGCAGTTCTGAAGGGAGCAAGGATTTACTTTGCAGACCGCCATCGCCGTCTGAAATGGTATCCTCCTCTCAGACTTTGGTCCATAGTCTACTAACATGAACGGCTGGGTTCAAGCCCCGTTCTCCTACACTACAATACTATGTTAGCCCTTTGAACTAAAGCCTAGGCATTTATTTGGGGAGCTAATGCAAGTCTTCTGGTCTCAGGCAAGGTTATAATCACATGAGCATAGTTCACTGAAACACTGAAGCCCCGTTCTCCTGCACTACAATACTATTTTAGCCCTTTGAACTAAAGCCTAGGCATTTGTTTGGGGAGCGAATGCAAGTCTTCTGGTCTCAGGCAAGGTTATAATCACATGAGCATAGTTCACTGAAACACCTGTCTCTCTTACACAAACGTCCTTGGCGAGACTTCACTTGGGGGTCTGTTAGTAAACTGTTTATGGACCCTCATCAAATAGTTAGTTAATCTTTTGTAAACTAATTCATTATGTGCCATGAGTTAATGTACACTGAGTGCACTAAACATTAAGAACACCTCCTAATATGGAGTTGCACCCCAAACCTTTTGCCCTCAGAACAGTCTCAATTTGTCGGCGCATGGACTATACAAGATGTTGGAAGCATTCTACAGGGATGCTGGCCCATGTTGACTCCAATACCTTCCCACAGTTGTGTCAAGTTGGCTGGATGTTCTTTGGGTGGTGGACCATTCTTGATGCACACGGGAAACTGTTGAACGTCAAAAAATTCAGCAGTTCTTGACACAAACCGGTGCGCCTGGCACCTACTACCATAGCTTTCACCTGGATTCACCTGGTCAGTCTAGTTGATGGAAAGAGCAGGTGTCCTTATACCGGTAATGTATCAGCATTATCAAACATATTAAAACTGTGTACTTATGACTTCCTCCGGAGGGCAAAGACTAAAACAAACCATCTCTACAAGAGAGCAACCGGATACTACCTCAGATATGTTTCAAACCGGTTTCTGGAGATAAGAGAGCAATCCTGAGCAGCTGCCTCCAAACTGAGAGCAGAGACCCTATTTCAACGGCAAGCAATTTGTTTCAATTGGTTAATACTCCCTTAATGCATGATACAGATGTTTATCTGCAATGTTGTGTAGTGGTTGTGTAGTGGTTGTTACCCACAATGACCTGTTACCTGATGTTGGCTTATTCTAGGTTGAGATACAGGCTAGATACTAGATCGACAGCTACTCTGGGAGATAGTCAACCTTGCTTCCCATGTGTGCCTTATCTGGACAATAACTAATCAATAGGCCCATGAAAGCTTACCTTGATTAGGGTCTATAGAGATAATAATTATAATAAGAGTCGACAACAGCACAAATAGCTGTGTCCTCTGATTTGACCTGTGATTGTAAGAAGGTAGCTTCAGGATGATCTTCAATAAATAGGGTGCCATGAACAACCGCTAAAACTCTCCTGTGCTAAGATAAACCTTTGGCTTGACTATCCCTCGCTTTCCCTATGTACCTCCACCTCTTCCGCTGCCTTCTGTCGGCCCGAATTGGCATCCCTCTCCAGACCTAGGCTCAAATACTATTTGAACTCATTTCAAATACTTTACCTGTGCTCGGTTGAGCTTGCTTTGCTCAGTGGATGGATAGAATAGTCTGACGCTCCAGGCAGACTTGGGCAAATGCTCAGTATTTTGACATTGTTTGAATAGTATTTAATAAACCCAGGCCTACTCCTCTCTCAGCTCCCTGCCGTGGTTGAGGTGTTGACAGGGAAAGGAGAAAGGAGAGAGTTTCACACACATTCAACTCTGCACTGGAACTGGACAAACAGAAAAACCACTGGAGAAAAAGGCCATGCCAAACATTCACCGTTTGCTTCTTTGACCTGATGAGGACCATGTTGGTCCAAATGTTCTGTCGGTATTACCAATAGATTTTTTGCACATTTTAATAAAACCTGTGTTTGTCCAGGTTCGTCTTGTTGAGAGAAAATCAATTTTGCAAGAAGGGACCTGGTAAGATAAGTAGTAGAAACAGCAGACGGTGAGCGGTATCTTTTATTTCTCTAAAGGTGCTGACAGTCCCATGCGTCACAGTCGTGTGGTAGTTGGCAGGAGCGAGAGGGACTTACTGTATGTGGCCCCTTTTCTGGTGACACTCCTCACCGGCCTACTGGAAACGCTCCATCCATCCAGTAAATTACGTCAAACTCTTCCACCCCCAAGAGAGAGGCTACATCCCAAAAGGCACCCTATTCCCTATGTAGTGCACTACTTTTCACCAGGACCAAAAGGTAGTAGTGCACTATATAGGGAGTAGGGTGCCATTTGGGATGGACCACTTACTTGCATGGCTACTGCCAAGTGCCAAACGGTAAACCCGTACAGCTCTAGCTGCCTCCACCCAATAGTGTCGAATCGAAACAAAGACCAGGCTGAAATCTGTCATCTCAGCATTTTTCTCCCTCACTTATTTTATGGCTCAGAGCAATAGTCTGCTATGGGAGAATTCCTTTGATGGTGTAACGTTATAGCCCAGTGCAGAGGTGTGATGGGAAAGGGAATTGTCCACCTACGTAGTTAGTTTTCATATTGAATGCTTTATTTTTCCCCCAGTAGCAAACTGGTGTAACGTAATTCAAGAGTTTGCCGCAGCAGGCATTCTAATTAGCACTCTAACCCTGACAATCGCTGGAACTACAATCACCATCAACGTGCTGCTGTAATCCCACAGAGTGAAATACGACCTCAGCGATGCACGTTTGTGGAAATCCTCTTCAGTTGGCTAGCATAGCATCCGCTTTTTTGGCAAGGCAAATAGCAATCATTGGCACAACCACACAATGATGACATGGAAGAGGTGGGTGGGAAACCGAGAGAGAGAGAGAGAGGGAGAGAGAGGAGGAGAAATGTCTTCCCGTTGTAGCTTTTTCCGATGAGCAGAACAGCGGAACAGCTTCCTTTCTTTCTTTTCTTCCTCTCCAACTCCCCCTCCACACCCCTTTCTTGTTTTATATGATTACTTTATCAAAAGCCCCCCCAGTAGAGGACAGGGGGTGAAGCGTGAAGGCAGTAGTCATCACGACGGTGACCCCAATAACTTAGTGACCGCCCAGCTGCAAGCATCTATTGGACGTCCCTCTGGGGGCAAACGTCCTTCCTCTCATGAACTGTCAGCCGACTCACATGCCACAAGGGGCTCCACCCTTCACAATAGCTTCCTGCCCCCATTTGTTCCAAAGAAGAGGGTTGAATAGGGTTGGAGGTGTGGGAGGAAAAGGATAGGGATGGGATGGGAGGCATTCTAGGATTGTTTTGACGTTCGAGCCGAGGCCTTTTCCTTCCTGCCGTTTTATAGCCTACTTACGGGTAGATCACTTTCATCTGTCCAGGGTAGATATCTCGGACAGATCTGTTGCAGAGGTTTCAGGGAGCTGGACCAGATGGCCCAGGAAAGGCTCACAGCCTTGTTACACACCTGGTTGGCCTATTAAGATGGTGGTGTTAGGACAAGGCAAGGCTATTCTAGACCTAGATACTACTGTTCTAGACCTAGATACTCTGAATTATACTGTACAGTGGCTTGCGAAAGTATTCAACCCCTTGGCATTTTTCCTATTTTGTTGCCTTACAACCTGGGGGGGGGGGGGGGGGGGTTGTGTCATTTGATTTACACAACATGCTTACCACTATGAAGATGCAATATATTTTTTATTGTGAAAAACTGAAAACTTGAGCTTGCTTATTCACCCCCCCAAAAGTCAATACTTTGTACAGCCACCATTTGCAGGAATTACAGCTGCAAGTCTCTTGGGGAATGTCTCTATAAACATCAAGCCACCGGGATTTTTTCCCCATTCTTCAAGGCAAAACTGCTCCAACTCCTTCAAGTTGGATTGGTTCCGGTGGTGTATAGCAATCTTTAAGTCATACCACAGATTCTCAATTGGATTGAGGTCAGGGCTTTGACTAGGCCATTCCAAGACATTTAAATGTTTCCCCTTAAACCACTCGAGTGTTGCTTTAGCAGTATCCTTAAGGTCCTTGTCCTGCTTGAGGGTGAACCTCCGTCCCAGTCTCAAATCTCTGGAAGACTGAAACATGTTTCCCTCAAGAATTTCATGTATTTTGTGCCATCCATCAGTCCTTAAAGTTTCCCAGTCCCTGCCGATGATGGGGTTCTCAGGGTGATGAGAGGTGTTGGGTTTGCCCCAGACATAGCGTTTTCCTTGATGGCCAAAAAGTTCAATTTAATCTCATCTGACCAGAGTACCTTCTTCCATATGTTTGGGGAGTCTCCCACATGCCTTTTGGCGAAGACCAAACATGTTTGCTTATTTTTTTCTGAACACTCTTCCGTAAAGCCCAGCTCTGTGTAGTGTACGGCTTAAAGTGTATGGAGTGTATGGTCCTATGGGCAGATACTCCAATCTCCGCTTTTAGAATTTTAGAATTTTGGGGAAAAAGTATTTTTTTTCCATTTCACTTCACCAATTTGGACTATTTTGTGCATGTCCATTACATGAAATCCAAATAAAAATATATATAAATTATAGATTGTAATGCAACAAAATAGTCAAAACACTAAGGGGCGAATACTTTTGCAAGGCACTGTATATACACACATACTGTATATAGTGACATTCTTGTCACCATTGTGACATTCTTGTCACCATTGGATATTGCTGTTGAGGATTAAGCGTATCTTAACCTGAGGATGTATAGAATGTTCATACCTTCCTAAAGTACTGTGCCAGAGTCACACATATCAGGTACAATAAGTTCTAACAGTATAAGGTACAGTGATTCCAATGGGTTCACGGAATAAAGACCTGCCCCATGAGACATTGGGCGGCAGTGGAAAACTGCACTGTAAGATGCACTCATGTCGACTAAGGCCTTGATTCAATCCGTAGTGTGGAAGATCTGTGCTGTAGCGCAAATTGAAGTTTAATGCATATGTAAGTCGGCTCAATCGGAATTTACCTTTAAATTCCAATTGTGCTATAACGCAGATCTTTCACGCTACGTATTGAATCTAGCCCTAAGTTCCAGCAACTCAGACACACAGGCTGCATGCATTGTTAACCAGTGAAGGTGAACTATAGACTTCAGAGTATTGTTCATTAGGCACCAAACAGCAGAAAATGGACTGGAACAGGGAGGGATTACCTGAAATTATCCATTGAAAAAAGTTTTGTTACAAGTGTGGACTACCGGATATGACACAGCGCTGCTTAGGTATACGTTGACCTTATTGAGCTACAATCTGCGACTGAGTTAGGGCCTGGTGCTTGGACCCAGTTTGCCATGCATTCGTCATCTGCTTTTTATTTTCCATTGAGGAATCAAACAGGGAGGGGAGAAAAGAGAGAAAGAGGGGAACAGTTGCAGGAGGATGAGTGAGGGTGGGGAGGGTTGCCACGTGCTGACACTAACATGGTGATGTGCCAATGGAGAGAGGGAAGAAGAGGCCCCAGGAAAACAAAGCCTGGCTGCTAAAGAAGAATGGAACCATGATTCATCATGCTGCAGCTCCTGACACTGCCATTGGCAACGAGCAGACGGAGTGCATGCTGGTCCTGTTGTTGTTGTGTTAGAGATGGCGGGCACGAGTGAGGAGGGCAAGGGAGGGCTGTGACACCGTAATAGATGGAAAGGGAGAAAGAGTGGAGGAGATTTATATTAACCTAGAAACAAGAGCAGCTGACCTTCTACTAGGGATGGAGGGAGGGAGTGAGGAAGGGAAAGAGGAAAGGAGGGAGGGATAAGGCAGTGTGTGCTGCTACAAATCTGCCTAGTCATTCCTACCCACTGGGCACAGACATCAGTTTGTCTAGTTTTGATTTACATTTGGTTGAGTTGCCAACTAACGTGAATTCAATCAACAAAACTGTCTCCACGTCATTGGATTTAGGTTCAGGGTTAGTTGAAAGAAAGACATCATTCCCTTGTGTTGACACATTTTTTGAAATCCAATCAGTTTTACACGTTGATTCAATGTCATCAGATAGCTTTTTTGTTGTTGAATTGAAGTGGAACAATGTTGATTCAACCTGTTTTTGCCCAGTGGGTAACCACTAAAATAAGTTTATACTTTTGATTCTCAGTCCAAATCCCCTTTCGCTGTCTCATTTTATTTATGGGGTTAGGACTGTATCCAGGCACTCCACGACCATATACCACACCTACTCGGGACTTATGGCTTAATTATACCATATTTTAGTGTTTTTGGTCTATATAAAGTTGGATATGAAGCTACCAAGGGGTAAGGTGTTGGGGCTGGGTATGAGACATAGAAAGATAGAAAGCGATAACAAGGGAGAGCTTTCCTTCAGTGGGTTCAGTGGTGGTCTCTGAGTGAGAAGCGAGCCCCGAAAGTTCAGGAGAGAGAGAAGCTGAACACATCCCTCTAAACCTTACAACAACATACAGTCCTGAGCCGCATGGGAAGGAGGGAGAGAGACAGAGAGAGAGTAGGAGTGAGAGAGGAAGACAGAGACTGCCCTGAGCAGCATTGAGAGTGAGGAAGGGAGAGAGAGTGATAGAGAGAGAGAGATGGGTCACAGGACTTACAGTACATACATGCTCTGAATAGCACGTTTAGTCGGGAATGTTGTCAAAACAGAACTGGAAGGCCTGAAACTACATTATGTCTTCATGTCCTTCACACGCAAATAGCTGTCTGTGGGGTGCTGGGAGCCTGGGTAGACTTAGTTAAATCTTTTTTTTTATGCGTTGCTGGCAGATGATTGTTTACCTTTCAGGTCTGCTTTTTACAGTAAGGAGTAAGTACAGTGTCTGGACAGAAACGGGAGTGTTAGAAAGCCTTGTAAGGACCCCTCTAAGCATTAAGGGCCCTATACTGCCTGTCCAAAACTGTACTACTCCATACCACAATCATTCTGTCTATGATTGTTAGCTAAGTCATACTTGTAAAAGACAATGTGTTCTCAATGACTTAACTGTTTAAATAAATGCAAAATAAAATAAAAGTAGTGTGTCTCTTTAAAAAATTGAGGCCTGGTACAGTATGTTTTCAGAAGTATGTCACTGAAATGGATTTCAAATTCGATCAGATCAGTTTTTATTTAGTCACACAAATGTTTGGGGGGAGATTTGGTTTCTCTGTTTTGAAATCGGGCCCTTCTAAAAAACTAGGTATCGGAAAAATCCCCCTCCACTTGTCTTAGCCAGGAAACTTTTTCTTTCTGAGCCGAAGCCGGGGGAATGTCTGACTGATTTTTATTTTATGGTGCACTGAGAGGCTATTTGGCTTAGCAGACAGCCCTTATCCACAGTGACTTACGATGCTTATGGCTGTAACTCCCGGCTGGGGAGTGACAGGTCCATTCAACTCACTGACCACTCTGGGGAACATGGGAAGTGTTGCCAGCGTTGACACAGTGTGTCACGTGGAGCATAACAGGTGAACCCAAGAGCAGACTCGGACGAGGAGACTGGGATAAGGTAACCAAGGTATTTATTGAAACACGGGGGGAAGATTGAGTGCAGGTCAGGGGAAGCTCGGGCGGGTTGCTGGAAACCAGGTGCGGAGGCTGAGTCTGGAGCGAGAGGTGTGGGGACAGGGTAAGCAGGTCAGCAGGGGAATCTCAGGGAGAGTAGAGTGGGGAATCCAGGACAGAGTAGCAGGACTGACGAGAAGTCGGACTGGAGACAGGGATCAGTCAGAGCGGGCAGAACTGTAGTGGAGAGGAAAACAGGCACAACAGGAACAAACGGGTAGAAACATGGACTGACTGGGCAGAGATTACGATCTGGCAGTGTGGAAGTGGCAGGACTGAGTATTTGTAGAGGTCTTGATTATGGAACAGGTTGCAGCTGGTGGGGATCTGCTCTGACCTCAGCACACCTGTCCCCGCCCATACAATCACACACACACACACACACACACACACACACACACACACACACACACACACACACACACACACACACACACACACACACACACACACACACACACACACACACACACACACACACACACACACACACACACACAGAGGGAGAGAGCACTGGGGGAGTGGCGGCTGGTCAAGGAAACACCGGATGAGCACTAGAGGGTATGGCAGAAGCAGATATGACACTGTGTGTGTGTGGTGTGTGTGCCTGTGTGCGGGCCTGAGAGTAACGGTTTTGGAAAGAGTGTGTGTTGCTGTCAAAGTACATGGGTGGGTGTGTGTGTAGGTGGGAGGATAAAATACGGAGGCATGTGAGGCATTTATCATTGGGCCTCAGTGAGTCAAATAAAAATCTGAAAATCCCCTCTCACATTGATGGAATTACGGAAACTGTTTTCCCAGCAATCCTACAGACTGGGTAAAAGTTTTGGGAAAATGACTCTCCTAGTGTTTTTCCAAATCACTCATGAAGATGAGTGGGATGTGATTGGTTATTTGTCAAGAGCAACTCAAGAGTCTCATAACTACAGTGTGTGGTTTGCTGATATAGAAACAGATTTGGGTCATTAGGACAACGGCCCTGATTTCCAAACTCATTTTCGGAACATCCTACATATACTGTAACTGAATCACTTTTTGTCTCCCTTTTTCAGAGGGGAAGAAATGTGTGTGTGTTTTTCTGTATTTCTTTTTAATGGCACATCTCCAGCAGACCGGTGGTCTTTGCTATAGTATGACAATGAAGGGGCTTTCCGTAATCGACAGGGGAGGTGAGAAATTGCACGGGTCCTGCAGTCAACTCCTGCACCATCAAAACATTGGGTAAAGAAACCAAAACAACGATGGCCGCCACTCTAACGAGCTGTGACCTGAGGCCGGGTCTGTGTGTGAGCCTCGTGAGGATAAGGGATGTGGGGCAATGGGAAGAGGGAGGGGGGATGGAGGGGGGTAGGAGGGAGGGATGGGGTGGGGTTTGGGACGCTGGAAAACGGGGGAGGAGATGGGGGCACGTTTGTAGTCAATGGGGTGAAAGGAGGGGGAGGCAAAGTGGGAGGGGGGTTTGCCACAAATTTTGATCCTCAAACAAGCCCTGTCTGGGCAAGGTAGCTATGCCCTTCTGCTCGCTTCCCGCTTCGTTGCTCTTCCAAAACTAGGTCAGAGTTTTATTATGTTTACTTATGGCTGCTGTCCCTGTACAGGGATCAACATCAGTGGAAATTTCAGAGTGACAACTAATAGTACTCGATACAACTCAAACTTTCATTAATACACACTTGCAGGGTACTCAATTAAAGCTACACTCGTTGTGAATGTAGCCAACATGTCAGATTTTTAAAATGCTTTTCGGCGAAAGCATGAGAAGCTATTATCTGATAGCATGCAACCCCCCGAAATACCTAAAGGGGACGTAAACAAAATAATTAGCGTAGCCGGCGCTACACAAAACGCAGAAATAAAATATAAAACATTCATTACCTTTGACGAGCTTCTTTGTTGGCACTCCTATATGTCCCATAAACATCACAATTGGGTATTTTTTTCGATTAAATCCGTCCATATATACCCAAAATGTCCATTTATGAAGCCCGTCTGATCCAGGAAAAAAACTGCTTTCCAAAACGCAACGTCATTTTTTAAAATTAAAAGAGTTGCCTATAAACTTTGACAAAACACTTCAAACTACTTTTGTAATCCAACTTTAGGTATTAGTAAACGTTAATAATCGATCAAATTGATCACAGGGCGATCTGTATTCAATAGCAGCAAGTCTTGAAATCATGGTCCATATTCTCTCTTCCATAACTTCCTCCGGTGTACTCGATGACAGGAAGTACCTATTCATCATTACACCAAGGATTAACTTCAACCAAATTGCCAAGTCTGGCGACATCGTGTGGAAGCTGTAGGAACTGTAAACTGGTCGCTATCTATTTTCCCTTGCCATAGACAATACAGAGACTGGCGGAGGAATTTTTTTTTTTTTTGTGAACAGTTTTCCTTGGGATTTTGTCTGCTACACACGTTCTGTTATAGTCACCGACATGATTTAACCAGTTTTAGAAACTTCAGAGTGTTTTCTATCCACACATACTAATCATATGCATATACTAGATTCCTGGCATGAGTAGCAGGACGTTGAAATTTTGCGCGATTTTTAACAAAAAGCTGAAAAAATTCACAGCCTCCTTAATTATGTTTAGTGAAGACAGTGTGTTAAGACAGTGTGCAGTCCCCCCTCGGCCAGGCTACACGATTGGACAAACAACATCTCCACCCTGCTGATCCTCAACACTGGGGCCCCAAAAGGGTGTCTCAGCCCTCTCCTGTACTCCCTATACCCATGACTGCGTGGCCATGCACGCCTCCAACTCAATCATCAAGTTTGCAGACAACACTACAGTGGTAGGCTTGATTACCAACAACGACTAGACGTCCTACAGGGAGGAGGTGAAGGCCCTCGGAGTGTGGTGTAAGGAAAATAACCTCACACTCAACGTCAACAAAACAAAGGAGATGATCGTTGACTTCAGGAAACAGCAGCGGGAGCAGCCCCCTATCCACATCGACAGGACAGCAGTGGAGAAGGTGGGAAGTTTTAAGTTCCTTGGTGTACACATCACGGACAAACTGAAATGTTCCACTCACATAGACAGCATGGTGAAGAAGGCGCAGCAGCGCCTCTTCAACCTCAGGAGGCTGAAGAAATTTGTCTTGTCACCAAAAAACACTCACAAACTTTAACAGATGCACAATCGAGAGCATCCTGCCAGGCTGTATCACCGCCTGGTACGGCAACTGCTCCACCCACAACCATAAGGCTCTCCAGAGGGTAGTGAGGTCTGCACAACACATCACATGGGGCAAATTACCTGCCCTCCAGGACACCTACACCACCCGATGTCACAGGAAGGCTAAAACGATATCATCCAGAAGGCGAGGTCAGTACAGGTGCATCAAAGCTGGGACCGAGAGACTGAAAAACAGCTTCTATCTCAAGGCCATCAGACTGTTAAACAGCCATCTCTAACATTGAGTGGCTGCTGCCAACATACTGACTCAACTCCAGCCACTTTAATAATCCAAAATGTATGTAATAAATGTATCACTAGCCACTTTAAACAATACCACTTTATATAATGTTTACATATCCTACATTACTCATCTCATATTTATATACTGTACCCTATACCATCTACTGCATCTTGCCTATGCCGTTCGTCCATCGCTAATTCATTCATCTTTATATACATATTCTTATTCATCCCTTTACATTCATCCCTTTTGTGTGTATAAAATAGTTGTTGCGAAATTGTTAGATTACTTGTTAGATATTACTGCACGGTCGGAACTGGATGCCCAAGCATTTCGCTACACTCGCATTAACATCTGCCAGCCATGTGTATGTGGCCAATACAATGCGATTTGATTTGTTACTGCTGCAGCCTGAACAAATTCTCCTTGTGATCATAGGGGAATTCGTTATCATTTAGAGACCATCGGGTCAGACAGTTTTGGGTCTATACTTGTCCTTCGTCTTGCCTCCTCCAGACTCGGGTCCAGGCAAAAGGTATACACTTGTTCACTTCCCCTTGATGATTTGAAAGGACTGGAATAAGATTTATGGATCAAAATCCCTTTTAGCAGCCGATGCCTACACCAATGTTTTGAGATGTATGGGGAGTAGTGTACAAGTGCATACTACAGAGAAAGGAATCATTAAGGGGATCCAAGTGTTGTTGGTTGATCAGTTCAGTTCGGAGAGAAATATAGACAAGGGAATTAAGCAAAAATATTTCAGCAACAATATACAACGACAAAACACAGATTTCACAATTCGATTAAAATGAGTTCCTGATTAGTCATCTGATGGTATCTCTTATCTATCATCAATCATTTGTGAGTTTAAAAGGCTGCTTCGACCCCTCTACATTTTCCATCATTGCTTCATCGTGTGTGTGTGTGTGTGTGTGTGTGTGTGTGTGTGTGTGTGTGTGTGTGTGCACACGTGCGTGCACTGGAACTTGTTTACCAAAACTCCTCGAAAGAATCCCAGTCGTGGTCCAATTTCCTGATGCGTTAGATTACCGTAACATTTCGTCCTATGGACGTCAGACGAGTCAAACACCGAGTCGAATTTCAGCAACACGTTGCACCATCTTGGTCTGGATGAGTCCCTCCGCTGAATATTGAATTAAAGCAAAACAGTAAATCTCTTGGAAGAGGACACACACTTAAGGGACGGACTTTACGGCCTGACTGCATGGAACCGCAAATGAGCCTCAGCTGCTGCTGCTGCAGTGTCTACAGACAGTAGAGAGTCGTGTGTGTGTGTGGTGGCGTTGTGGTGGGCCATGGCATGTGGTGGTTGGCGTGGTAGCTGTTGGCGTGGGGAGCACTGGCCGCAGCCTTGTGTTTATAGGCTGTTTCTATGGCGGGCTCACTACAGCCATGCCAGATACACACCACAGGCCTGATGAGCCGATCCCTGTGACACATTCGGATCAGCTCCGTGCCACCTCCGGAAATCACAGGCTATACCAGCAGAACCATGAGCCATGGAAAATCCCCAATCCTGACCTACTACGACATTATACTCCCCCAAAATACTTACTCTCTCGGAGGCACACACATGCTCACACACACACTGAAGCGAATGCACACACTCACACACAGGCACGCTGGCTGGCAGTCATTCATCCTGTTCACAACGGTATCAGATAACGATTATAACTCCCATCAGCTCTTCCAGGTAGTGATGCCTTCATATAAATGGAGGCTAGTGTTACAAAACACCAGCCTGCTTTCAGACCCAATGGCCAAACGACCAGCAGCACTGCCAAGCCTTGGTACAGAGTGACCATGATACTGTTAACGTGTGGACTGTGTTGCATATATTGTAGCTTGCTGCGCTGCATCCCAAATGTCACCCTATTCCCTTAGTGACAGTACTTTTGACCAGAGCCCTCCCAGCTAGCACATTTGGGTCCTTGGAAGTTGTTGGAACGTATGGTTTTGGTTTCACATAGGTTGTGGGAACAAAGTCATGTGTTTCCTGACAGGTAAAACTGAATGTTTTTTTTTTAAACGTTCTGAGAACAGAAGTGAAAATGTTTGCAGAGAGGTTCTGAGAACGTTTTACTTTGGTTCCTTGAAAGTTTTCCTGGGAGGTTTTATTAATGCTCTTAGAACGGAAATTATAGGTTATTTTGAGGTTTTTTAATAACTTCCTTAAAACTTTCACAGAATGTTTCAATAAGGCTTTTATTAACACTTTTAGATTATTTCGGGCCAACTTTTTTGAATCCATTAATCATGCCAAACATTTATTTTTTATTGTGACTGAGATTCAAACCTATAATCTTATTTTTCTCTATCCATGGAATTAGTCCACTGCACCACCAGGATGGCGCTAGCGTATCATGTTTTTTAACGCATACAAAGCTGTTATTTCTAGTATATTCAAACACTCCATTTCAAAAGAAACAAACAAACAGCAAGCAATGCAGATCTAGAAGCACGGTGGCTAGGAAAAACTATAAAGGCAGGAACCTAGGAAGAAACCTAGAGAGGAATCAGGCTCTGAGGGGTGGCCAGTCCTCTTCTGGCTGTGCCAGGTGGAGATTATAAGACTACATGGCCATTAAGGCCAGATTGTTCTTCAAGATGTTCAAACATTCATAGATGGTCAGCAGGGTCAAATAATAATCACAGTGCTTGTAGAGGGTGCAATAGGTCAGTACCTAAGTAGTAAATGTCAGTTTACTTTTCATAGCCGAACATTCAGAGGTCGGGACAGAAGGTGCGGTAGTGAGAGAGAGCGAGAGAGAAAGCGAGAGCGAGAGCAAGTGAGAGTCGAAAACAGCAGATCCGGGACAAGGTAGCATGTCCGGTGAACAGGTCAGGGTTCCATAGCTACAGGCACAACAGTTGAAACTGGAGCAGCAGCACAATCAGGTGGACTAGGGACAGCCAGGGGTCATCAGGCCCAGGTAGCCCTGGCATTGGCCTAGGGCTCAGGTTCCCCCAGGAGGGGAGGGAGAGGGAGAGAGAAAGAATTAGAGGGACCATACTTAAAATTACACAGGACACCTGATAATTACACCAGATATAACAAACTGATCCTAGCCCCCCGGCACATAGACTATTGCAGCATAGATACTGGAGAATGAGACGGGTGGTGGGGTAGGAGGGGGGTCGGGGGACACTGTGGCCCCGTCCGACGATACCACAGGACAGGGAAATCCAGGCATGATACAGTGCCTTGCGAAAGTATTCGGCCCCCTTGAACTTTGCGACCTTTTGCCACATTTCAGGCTTCAAACATAAAGATATAAAACTGTATTTTTTTGTGAAGAATCAACAACAAGTGGGACACAATCATGAAGTGGAACGACATTTATTGGATATTTCAAACTTTTTTAACAAATCAAAAACTGAAAAATTGGGCGTGCAAAATTATTCAGCCCCCTTAAGTTAATACTTTGTAGCGCCACCTTTTGCTGCGATTACAGCTGTAAGTCATTTGGGGTATGTCTCTATCAGTTTTGCACATCGAGAGACTGACATTTTTTCCCATTCCTCCTTGCAAAACAGCTCGAGCTCAGTGAGGTTGGATGGAGAGCATTTGTGAACAGCAGTTTTCAGTTCTTTCCACAGATTCTCGATTGGATTCAGGTCTGGACTTTGACTTGACCATTCTAACACCTGGATATGTTTATTTTTGAACCATTCCATTG
This sequence comes from Oncorhynchus clarkii lewisi, assembly GCF_045791955.1. Classification (NCBI taxonomy): domain Eukaryota; kingdom Metazoa; phylum Chordata; class Actinopteri; order Salmoniformes; family Salmonidae; genus Oncorhynchus; species Oncorhynchus clarkii. Next base: position 26,135,559 of record NC_092153.1, read on the forward strand.
TAGATTTTGCTTTATGTTTTGGATCATTGTCTTGTTGGAAGACAAATCTCCATCCCAGTGTCAGGTCTTTTGCAGACTCCATCAGGTTTTCTTCCAGAATGGTCCTGTATTTGGCTCCATCCATCTTCCCATCAATTTTAACCATCTTCCCTGTCCCTGCTGAAGAAAAGCAGGCCCAAACCATGATGCTGCCACCACCATGTTTGACAGTGGGGATGGTGTGTTCAGCTGTGTTGCTTTTACACCAAACATAACGTTTTGCATTGTTGCCAAAAAGTTCAATTTTGGTTTCATCTGACCAGAGCACCTTCTTCCACATGTTTGGTGTGTCTCCCAGGTGGCTTGTGGCAAACTTTAAACAACACTTTTTATGGATATCTTTAAGAAATGGCTTTCTTGCCACTCTTCCATAAAGGCCAGATTTGTGCAATATACGACTGATTGTTGTCCTATGGACAGAGTCTCCCACCTCAGCTGTAGATCTTTGCAGTTCATCCAGAGTGATCATGGGCCTCTTGGCTGCATCTCTGATCAGTCTTCTCCTTGTATGAGCTGAAAGTTTAGAGGGACGGCCAGGTCTTGGTAGATTTGCAGTGGTCTGATACTCCTTCCATTTCAATATTATTGCTTGCACAGTGCTCCTTGGGATGTTTAACGCTTGGGAAATCTTTTTGTATCCAAATCCGGCTTTAAACTTCTTCACAACAGTATCTCAGACCTGCCTGGTGTGTTCCTTGTTCTTCATGATGCTCTCTGCGCTTTTAACGGACCTCTGAGACTATCACAGTGCAGGTGCATTTATACGGAGACTTGATTACACACAGGTGGATTGTATTTATCCTCATTAGTAATTTAGGTCAACATTGGATCATTCAGAGATCCTCACTGAACTTCTGGAGAGAGTTTGCTGCACTGAAAGTAAAGGGGCTGAATAATTTTGCACGCCCAATTTTTCAGTTTTTGATTTGTTAAAAAAGTTTGAAATATCCAATAAATGTTGTTCCACTTCATGATTGTGTCCCACTTGTTGTTGATTCTTCACAAAAAAATACAGTTTTATATCTTTAGGTTTGAAGCCTGAAATGTGGCAAAAGGTCGCAAAGTTCAAGGGGGCCGAATACTTTCACAAGGCACTGTATAACCCGATGCACTTTGCCAAAGCACAGCCCCAACATCACTAGAGGGATATCAACAGAACACCAACTTAGTACGCTGAGAGAAGGCTGAGTGTAGCACATGAAGATCTCCTCCACCACACAAGCCCGAGAGGGCGCAAAACCGCTGATGTGCAGGAGCCTGAGGAGCCAGTTGAGGCGCGGGAGCCTGGCGAGCCGGCTAAAGTAATGAAATACCAAGAAAATACAGTTCTCTTTGTCAGATTGTGCTGAGAATGTTCCAAAGCCAAGCAACTATCCAGCACCATTCCCAAAAGTTGTGGGATGAATAACCATAGGACAACTAGCTGGGTAAGAGTGAAGTTTTATCATATCATATCATATACCCAATATGATCCATCTCATAGGTCTAATAGGAATCTGACCTAATTTATACCGCAGGACTTGTTCATTCAAAATAGTTAACAGCGGTATACAGTAAGTCAACAATATGATTTTTAGTGCAGTGAAACAGCGTGTTTACATTCAAGCTTACACTGTAAGTATTGTGTTGTCGAGTCCAAATAGAAGAAAGCCATGTTTGACTTATCCTTGACACCCAGGTCGTGGTTTGTGTTGAATGGTGAGAGACTTGGTGGTATCCATTTAAGTATCTTAGCATTTATCACTGAGGTGGTTGGGACCTGATGAGAAAGGGAGAGGAAGGGCTGACGATATGTGTGAACTGTTCTTTACCGGGACTTTTTGTCTCTGTCCATCTGTGGAGCCCAAACCTGGTGAGTGTGCACTGTCCAGATGGTCCAACTGTTGCACATCTGGAGTAGGTCTGGTAGTGGTTAAATGCAAACACACACACACCCACACACACTCTCAGATACAGGACTCTCAGACCATGAGTAACATGATTCTCTGGTCTGATGAAACCAATATTGAACTCTTTGGCTTGAATGCCATATGTCACACCTGGAGGAAACATGGTGGTGGCAGCATCATGCTGTGGGGATGTTTTTCAGCGGCAGGGAGACTAGTCAGGATCGAGGAAAGATGAACGGAACAACGCAACAAAGTACAGAGAGATCCTTGCTGAAAACCTGCTCCAGAGCGCTCAGGACCTCAGACTGGGCGCTCAGGACCCTAAGCACACAGCCAAGACAACACAGGAGTCCTTGAGAGGCCCAGCAGGAGCCTGGACTTGAACCCGATCGAACATCTCTGGAGAGACCTGAAAATAGCTGTGGAGCGATGCTCCCCATCCAACCTTACAGAGCTTGAGAGGATCTGCAGAGAAGAATGGGAGGAACTCCCCAAATACAGGTGTGACAAGCTTGTAGCGTCATACCCAAGAAGACTTGAAGCTGTAATCGCTGCCGAAGTTGCTTCAATAAAGTAATGAGTAAAGGGTCTGAATACTGATGTAAATGTTATATTTCTGTTTTTTATTAGTAATACATTTGCAAAAATTTCCAAAAAGCTGTTTTTGTTTGGTCATTATGGGGTATTAAAATCTCCTTTCAGACTCACATTAAGCATCTCCAATCCAAACTTAAATCTAGAATCGGCTTCCTATTTCACAACAAAGCATCCTTCACTCATGCTGCCAAACATACCCTCGTAAAACTGACTATCCAACCAATCCCTGACTTCGGCGATGTCATTTACAAAATAGCCTCCAACACTCTACTCAGCAAATTGGATGCAGTCTATCACAGAGCCATCCGTTTTGTCACCAAATCCCCATATACTACCCACCACTGCGACCTGCATGCTCTCATTGGCTGGGCCTCGCTTCATATTCGTCACCAAACCCACTGGCTCCAGGTCATCTATAAGTCTTTGCTAGGTAAATCCCCGCCTTATCTCAGCTCACTGGTCACCATAGCAGCACACACCCGTAGCGCGCTCCAGCAGGTATATTTCACTGGTCACCCCCAAAGCCAATTCCTCCTTTGGCTGCCTTTCCTTCCAGTTCTCTGCTGTCAATGACTGGAACAAACTGCAAAAATCACTGAAGCTGGAGACTCATATCTCCCTCACTAACTTTAAGCACCAGCTGTCAGAGCAGCTCACAGATAGCTGCATCTGTACATAGCCCATCCGTAAATAGCCCATCCAACTACCTCATCCTCATACTTTTATTTATTTTTCTCCTTTGCACCCCAGTACTTGCACACTTATCTTCTGCACATCTATCACTCCAGTGTTTAATTGCTATATTGTAATTATTTCGCCACTACGACCTATTTATTGCCTTACCTCCCTTATCCTACCTCATTTGCATACACTGTATATAGACTTTTTCTATTGTATTATTGACTTTGTTTGTTTGTTTATTCCATGTGTAACTCTGTGTTGTTTGTGTCGCACTGCTTTGCTTTATCTTGGTCAGGTCACAGTTGTAAATGAGAACTTGTTCTCAACTGGCCTACCTGGTTAAATAAAGGTGAAATAAATAAATACAAATAAAAGTATTGTGTCTAGATTGATGAGGGGGGGGAAGGAAACAATTTAATACATTTTAGAAAAAGACTGTAACGTAACAAAATGTGTAAAAAGTCAACAGGTCTGAATACTTTCAGAATGTACTGTACATATACATGCACACATGGACACACATGACGCACACATACAGATATATAGATTCAAATACATTATGATTTATGTCCTTAAAAGTGCACACACACATTAAATGTGTCTCCCATATGCATAAAAAAAATACACACTTGCAAATGAAAATACACACTTGCACACTTCCCCACTCCTCCTTCTCATCCCCCTCTCCCGCTCCTCCAATTTACAATCATCCTTCCAGACAAGAGAAGCACATTAACCCAGCTTCAGTGACCCACCAACACTTTCCCTCTCCCCCTCCATCCCCTTTCCATATTTTTCCCTTCGCCAATCCTCTCCTTCTCCCACATACAGCCCAGGCAGTGTATGACAGCCAAGAGGCCAGGGTTCCGCTCTAGACGGGTTTGAGCACGGCTTTGACTGCTCCTACAGTTCTGCTTCGGTACTTCAGTTTAACTGACACCCAGCCCGTAAAGAACATCTCCATAGATGGCCACATAGAGAAGTCAGACTCCGCAAACTTCTAATAAGGCAGACATCACCGCTGCGCACAAAACATCCCATTGAATTATTCAAATAATTGTCTCTGAGGCCAAAAAATGTTCCATCACTCACAGCCGAAGATACAGTATTGATATTTTTAACCATGTCTGCCATGTTTTTGGATGACGTTGTCGCTGCTGCACTGATCCCTGTGCACACTGACTGCTAGTGCGCATGTGATGTTGGTCCATATAACCGGATGCAACCCAGATATAGACGGTCCATCAGTGTATGTGAACTTGAGTAGGTTACCTTGAATGCGGTCTCCAGTTGTTGATACAGTATACCAGTGATGGCGGCTCCATCCCAAGTGAGTGAAACACTTGTCAGTGGCTCAAAAGTGTGGTTAGACCAGGCTAAACACGTTATCCGAAACCCTCCTCTCCCCTAGCTACCCCCCACTCCCCTCTCCCTCAGCTACACCCGTGAGTGCATTTGGGCAGTGTGGAAAGTGAATGCTGATGTTATAGGGGAAGGTCTGATACTTAAGTTCGGAGTAAGAGACTGTTGGAGTTTGATACATTCTTGATACAGAGACTACATTAGACTACATATTCGGTTCTACTGCAGCGCAGAGGCAGACAGATTGAAAGACAGACACATACCATGAGAGAAACGACACAGACACACACCCAACCGCTGACAGCCAGGCCACACTCCCCACCCACTCTACCCACCCACACCATTGCCTGTCAGCGTGTGTAATCATCTAGAAAGGAGCAAACACAGGAGAGTGAAAGAAGTGGTGAGGGGAATTCATCAAATCTCCAGGCCGGCCTCCCGAGTGGCGCAGCGATCCCGGGCTGTGAGGCAGCTCACAATTAGGGAAGGGTTTGGTTAGGGGAGGGTTTGGCCTGCCGGGATGTCCTTGTCCCATCGCTCTCTAGCGACTCCTTGTGGCGGGCCAGGCACATGCACGCTGACTTTGGTTGCCACCTGTAGGGTATGTTTCCTCTGACACACTGGTGCGGCTAGCTTCCGGGTTAAGCGAGCAGTGTGTCAAGAAGCAGAGCGGCTTGGCAGGGTCGTGTTTCGGAGGATGCATGGCTCTCGGCCTTCGCCTCTCCCAAGTCCGTACGGGAGTTGCAGCGATGGGACAAGACTGTAACTATCAATTGGATATCATGAAATTGGGGAGAAAGGGGGTCAAAAAAATAATAATCGCCAGCCCGGAGACACACGTCTTTCCCAAAACCACCTTACCATACTACTCTCCGCTCTCCAGAAAGAATGGAAAAATAACTTTGGGTGCTTTTCAAACCATTCTTGGCACTCTTTCCCCCCACAGCCTGACAATTCCTTTAATTGTTTTCCCTTGGCCTGAGTAGGGCTTCTTTGAACCTCCAGAGTAGAATTAAGGCCTAAATGCAGAAACTCGATGGATTCTGGATCCTCCATATACTGTACTTAGGGGAATGATTGATCATTGGGACACAAACACCAGCATGCCACGTGCGGGCACACATACACTCGCAAATGCATGCACACATATAGTGCATACACATGCCAATCCCTGTTGCAGTACACGCAAATGAACATTCTACATATATGTGCGCACACATGCATGCGCATGTACACACACACACCCACACAAACAGACACTTCCTAGAGGCCTGAGGTTTGTCAGGTGACACCATCATAAATCAGTAGTGTATGACATCTCTCTGAGACCGGGGACCATGAGAAAGATTACCTATCTACCATGTCCAAAGTCACAAAGCCAGATACACACACACTGCTCCTACATGCAAATGTTTTGCTCCCCGGGGGAGACATTGGCGTGTGTGTGTGCATGCGTGCGTGCGTGAATGAGACGTTTTATAAGCCTGCTCCTATTCTTGGCACTGGGTGGTCACACAGGAGTTGTAGAGGCAGAGGAAAGCAGAGAAAGAGTCCCCTCTCTCCTTGTCTCTTTCAGTTTGAACATCGATGGCTCGCATGTTTACTTTGGTAGGGCTGACTCTGTTGCGCAGCGGGACACTGCTCTCGCCATACTGACGGCTCGTTTTGGGGAGAAAAGTCACCGTCGTTTTCCTCCTGAGAGAGTATAGGCAGAAATAGCCGATCCCTCTGCGCCTGGACCCCGACACGTCAGCAAAATCTAACAGGTCCATCTTCATGTCTAACAGTGTCTGCTAAAACCCGATATTCACAAGTCCATCGAGAAGTACAGTATATACAGATCTTGAGTGGCGCAGTGGTCTTAGGCACTGCATCTCAGTGCTAGAGGCGTCACTACAGTCCCGGGTTCGATCTCAGGCTGTATCACAACCGGCTGTGATCGGAAGTCCCATAGGGCGGCACACAATTGGCCCAGCGTCGTCCAGGTTAGGGGAGGGTTTGGCTGGGGTAGGCCGTCATTGTAAATACAAACTTCTTCTTAACTGACTTGCCTTGTTAAATAAAGGTAAAATAAATACAGTAGGCAGTGCATGGATCACAGTTGATATTTGACTAGCAGATCCCTATTCCTAAGTTTAACTGTAACACACTCATACAGTGTCTTCAGAAAGTTTTCATAAGCCTTGACTTATTCCACATTTTGTTGTGCTAATCATTCAAAAATCAATTATCAACTATCTACACACAATACCTCCTAATGACAAAGGGAAAAACTGTTTTTAGAAATGATTGAACATTTATTGAAAATGAAACACAGAAATATCTAATTTGCCTAATTATTCACACCCCTTAGTCAATCATTTGTAGAAGCATCTTTGGCGTTGATTACAGCTTTGAGTCGTTTGGGTCTGTATAAGCGTTGCACATCTGGATTTGGGGATTTTTTCCCCCATTCTTCCTTGCAGATTTTCTCAAGCTCTGTTAATACAGTAGATGGGGAGCGGCGGTGAACAGCAATCTTCAAGTCTTTCCCAAGATTTTCAATAGGGATTAAAGTCTAGGCTTTGGCTGGTCCACTCAAGGACTTCCGCATTCTTGTTCTGAAGCCATTCCAGCATTGCTTTGGCTGTATGCTTGGGGTCATTGTCCTGTTGGAACATAAATCTTCACCCCAGTTTAAGGTCGTTTGCACTCTGAACAGGTTCTCATCAAGGATTTGCCTGTATTTGGCTCCATTCATTGTTCCCTCTGTCCTTACCAGTCTCGGAGTCCCTGCCGCTGAAAAGCATCCCAATAGCATGATGCTGCCACCACCATGCTTCACAGTAGAGGAGGTGGTAGACGAGTGATGAGATGTGCCTGGTTTTCTCTAGACAGCTTTTTGCATTCAGGCCAAAAAGTCATTTCTTGGTCTCATTAGACCACAGAATCTTTTGCATTATGCTCTGAGAGTCTTTTACTTGCCTTTTTGAAAACTCCAGGAGTGCTGTCATGTGTCTTTTTCTCGGGAGTGGCTTCCGTCTGGCCACTCTCCCATAAAGCCCAGATTGTTGAAGTGCTGTAAAGACTGTTGTCCTTCTGGCAGGTTCTCCCATCTCAGCCAAGGAACTCGGTAGTTCTGTCATAGTGGTCATTGGGTTCTTGGTCACCTCCCTGGCCAAGGTCCTTCTTGCTCGGTTGCTCAGTTTGGTCTTGGCAGAGTCTGGGTAGTCCCATATTTATTTTCTTCTCTCAATGATGTAGACCACTGTGCTCGCAGAAACGTTTACCACTCCAGAAATTGTTTTACACCGTTCCCCAGATATATGCCTCATCACAATTCTATCTCGGAGATCTACAGACAGTTTATTGGACTTCATGGCATAGTTTCTGCTCTGACATGCATTGTCGACTGTGGGACCTTATGTAGACAGGTGTGTTTCTTTATAAATCATGTCCAAACAATTTAATTGGCCACAAGTGGACTCAATCAAGTAGTAGTGACGTCTCAAGGATGATCAAAGGAAATTGAATGCTCCTATGCTGAGCTATTACACTGTCTCTTGGCGAATTGCTAACTGCGCCTCAGATCCGGTCATGGCTAGATGGGATGTCAAACTGAAGTCAAAGGTTGCATGTTCGGGGAGAATCTTTGCATTTTAGCTAACCCTAATCCTTTTCCTAACCTTAACCCAATTATCTAGTTGGTGGTTGAAGATATCCCTCTAGTGGTGTGGGGCTGTGCTTTGGCAAAGTGGGTGGGGTTATATCCTTCCTGTTTGGCCCTGTCCGGGTGTGTCCTCGGATGGGGCCACAGTGTCTCCTGACCCCTCCTGTCTCAGCCTCCAGTATTTATGCTGCAGTAGTTTATGTGTCGGGGGGCTAGGGTCAGTTTGTTATATCTGGAGTACTTCTCCTGTCCTATTCGGTGTCCTGTGTGAATTTAAGTGTGCTCTCTCTAATTCTCTCTTTCTTTCTCTCTCTCGGAGGACCTGAGCCCTAGGACCATGCCTCAGGACTACCTGACATGATGACTCCTTGCTGTCCCCAGTCCACCTGGCTGTGCTGCTGCTCCAGTTTCAACTGTTCTGCCTTATTATTATTGGACCATGCTGGTCATTTATGAACATTTGAACATCTTGGCCATGTTCTGTTATAATCTCCACCCGGCACAGCTAGAAGAGGACTGGCCACCCCACATAGCCTGGTTCCTCTCTAGGTTTCTTCCTAGGTTTTGGCCTTTCTAGGGAGTTTTTCCTAGCCACCGTGCTTCTACACCTGCATTGCTTGCTGTTTGGGGTTTTAGGCTGGGTTTCTGTACAGCACTTTGAGATATCAGCTGATGTACGAAGGGCTATATAAATACATTTGATTTGATTTTGATTTGATTTGATCTTAACCTGCTACGTTAATTCTCCTGACCTGCTGCTTAAGTTCTCCTAATCTGCTACGAAAAGTCACTTTTGTATACCATCTAGTCAAAACCCTTAGACCCAGGTCACCAGCAAATGCTAGACTACCTTCTCACAGTTACTCTTGGCTAACTGCTCCTTGGTTCCTTAGTCCTTACCCAGAAAATATTGGTGGGGACCCAGTCAACCATACACCCAATCAGACAACCAACCTCCTTTAAGGTCATCAGCAAACTGCTAGCTTAGCAACACTTTGGCTGTATAGCAACTATGCTATCCTATTTCAATGGCTATTGGCTAACTGCTCCATGGTTCCTTACTAATTCTCTGCTTTTTATGAGATGTAGCAAGCTAGCTAGTTGCTAGCCTAGCAAAATATTAACAGTACAGCAACTATGCTATATTACCTCAAAGTGGCGCTCGGCTAACCGATCCTTGATTCCTCACTCCTTCCCAGGAAAACATGTGTGGGGTCCCAGTCAACCATACCCAAGCAGACAACTAAATTCCTTATAAGGTCACAAAATCCCTAGCCCAGCATCACTTTGGCTGTAGAGCAACTATTCTGTGTCTCTTGGCTAACTTCTAACTGCTTATTTAACCAACTGAGTCAACAGAACCACCATAAGTAAGGCTCTGAATCTTTATCACCAAACCACTAGCCTAGCAACACTGTTCATATAGCAGCTATGCTACTTTATCCAGTGGAACTTGGCTAACTTATAACTCACTACTCCTTTCCTCACTTTTTCTTTTTCATGAGATGTAGCGGAGCTGCAGCGTCAGCATGCTGCCTTAGCACCCTGCCTGTAGTTCACTGGGGGCACATTTGGCCAACACATGTTCTCCCCTAGGGCCTTGTTCCTCGCTGGGCTGGGGTGAGGCTGGAACCCGAATCAACAGGACCACAGACCACAACAACATGGCAGCTCAGGCAAAGGGCTTTGGTCAGCAAAATACAACGTAAACCTACCTACCTAACTACCCCATTCGTCTTCATCTAATGAAATACTGTCAATCTGTGTTGTGTTTGTGTGTGTGTTTGTGTGGGTGTACGGGTGTGCATGTTTACAGATGTAATATACACTAAGTATACAAAACATTAAGAACTCCTGCTCTTTCCATGACCAGGTGAATCCAGGTGAAAAGCTATGACCCCTTATTGATGTCACCTGTTAAATCCACTTCAATCAGTGTAGATAAAGGGGTAGAGACGGGTTGAATAAGCTTTGGAACAATTGAATAAAATGATTGTGTACATTTGCCATTCAGAGGGTGAATGGGCAAGACACGAGATTGGAGTGACTTTGAACGGGGTATGGTAGTAGGTGCTAGGCACAACGGTTTGTGTTGAGAACTGCAACGCAGGCTGGGTTTTTCATTCTTAACAGTTTCCTGTGTGTATCAAGAATGGTCCACCACCCAAAGAACGTTCAGCCAACTTGTCACAACTGTGGGAAGCATTGGAGACAACATGGGCCAGCATCCCTGTGGAACACTTACGAAACCTTGTACAGTCCATAGCCCGACTAATTGAGGCTGTTCTGAGGGCAAAAGGACGGAGGGGGGTGCAACTCAATATTAGGAAGGTGTTCCTAAAATGTGGTATACTCAGTTATGAGAGAGATCTACATGAGTCGTCTTGATTATGCAATCAAAACCTGATTAATGCTGGCGAACCACCTGAGTCTAGAGTCTGGCATGTGGACAGTCAATCGCGCTGACATTTAGATTGAGACACTGAACTGCAAGTGTGAGCATCTGGTTTCAAACCCGGGTCTAATGTATGCCAGAAGAGTGCATGATTAGCCTGTGAAGTCAAACAATATGGCCTTGGGTATTGTTCAGGAGCCAATGTAACTCTGCAGGTCTTATCCAAGGCTACTCATTTTGTGTGGTCATGTATGTGTGGTCAACAAATCACCTGGAGACACCTATAAATCTTCCCTCTTTACATGTTGTCATCTCTAATTGATGTTGTGGGCACAGCGAAAGATTTTTCACCTTGTCGGCTCTGGTATTCGAACCTGCTGCCACATATTAGTCCATGTGTGTGTGGGGAGTGGTGGTGGATTGTGTGTGTATCTGTGCGCACATCTTTGTGTGCTTGCACTCACGTGGGTGCACATATGTGTGTGTCCTGTGTGTGGTATTGTACCACAGCTCTGCTAATAAAATATTCTCATTGCTCCTGGCTCTCATCAGAGAAGGAATATCTAATTGTGTGTGTGTGTTTTAGGTACCATTTCCTCTCCTATTTCCTCTCCTCCATTCTAAATTACACTCACAAGTAATGACTCAGCTTCTAATTGTAGCAGCCACTTGACTTCTACTATTAAAATAACATGTGTTTGAAACATGTATATGAATCTCCAAAAATGACTCATGATTAGAATAACTACTTCAACTCCTTCACTTCTAATTCCCGTGTCTTCAGCGATATCTGAAAATCCTATAACGACCTTGCAATTTCCTTTTCCATTCTCTGGTATCCTTTACTTGAGCAGTTTGACTTTTATCACACTGTAACACTTTATATTAACTTAAGTTGTGGTGTAAAATGTGCCAACTGCCAACAGAAGACCTTTGCAATGATAGCGATATTTACTCTAATTTGTGTCCCGAAATAGTAACCTACTAGCTATATTGAATACAGGCCTTAAATTGATTGTGCATGTGCAACTGAGTTGTGTTGGTTAAATTAACTCAGGTTGAAATATCCCCGCACCCCCGAATTGCTAGGTTTTCTGTGGCACAGCTGGCTAAGGTGTATCAAGATGAAGGTCACGTGTGTTTCCAAGACAGAGGATCCGAAATCGACTCCCGGGTGAGCTCTTGTGGAAGGAAGCTATACTGTTGAGCAGCAGAATGACGCTCGGTTTATTTGTTGATGTTATTAGGATCCCCATTAGCCGACAGTAATGTGTTAGAAATTCCTACTTGTTCACATAGTCAACTTATACACAACACTGACACACACACTTACCCCACCAGACATTCCAACAGGGGTATTTTCACAGTCCAGAACAAATTCAAGGAAACAAACAGTAACATACAGAGCCATGATTGCACGGAACTCCCTTCCATCTCAATGGCAACAGACAGTCTTACTGGGTTCCAACACATAAAGCAAAAAGACTTTACAGACAAAAAACATGAACATGTAGTGCGCATGTTTGTGCATCTATCAGATGCACATGCATGTCAGCACATACATACAACAAGTAGGTCGATAGGGGAGAGGCATTGTGCCGTGAGGTGTTTTATTAGTTTTTTTTAAACCAGGTTTGCTGGTTACTTGCGCAATATTAGATGGAAGGGAGTTCAGTATATTACTGTTTGTTTCCTTGAATTTGTTCTGGACTGTGAAAAGACCCCTGTTGGAATGTCTGGTGGGGTAAGTGTGTGTGTCAGTGTTGTGTATAAATTGACTATGTAAACAATTAGGAATTTCTAACACATTACTGTTTCTTATAAAAAAACAAGAAGTGACGCAGTCAGTCTTTCCGCAAATCTTAGCCAAGAGAGACTGGCATGCAAAGTATTGATATTAGCCCTCTGATTACAATGTACATGAAAACTTGTGGCTCTGTTCTGTGCCAACTGCAGTTTAACTACAATAGGTCCTTCTTTGCAGCACTTGACCATATGACTGGACAATAATAAAGATAAGATAAAACTAGAGCCTGCTGGACTTGCTTTGTGGGGTGTGGTGTCAAAAAATCAGAGCATTTCTTTATCATGGACAGACCTCTCCCCATCTTTACAACCATTCAATATATATATGTTTTAACCATGACAGTTTACAATCTAAGGTAACATTAAGTCATTTAGTTTCTTCAACTTGTTCAACAGCCACACCATTCATTACCAGATTCAGCTGAGGTCTAGAACTTAGAAATATTTGTACCAAATACAAAGCTCTTAGTTTTAGAGATGTTCAGGACCAGTTTATTACTGGCCACCCATTCCAAAACTGACTGCGACTATTTGTTAAGGGCTTCAGTCACCTCATTAGCAGTGGTTGCTGATGAGTATATGGTTCAATCATCAGCATACATGGACACACGTGCTTTGTTTAATGCCAGTAGAGGGCCTAGAGAGATTCCCTGTGTTACACCACACTTTACATGTTTGACATTAGATAAGCTTCCATTAAAGAACCCTCTGAGTTCTATTAAACAGATCGCTCTGAATCCATAATATGACAGAGGTTGAAAAGCCATAACACAGAGGTTGAAAAGCCATCAACAACATGTTATGGTCAATAATATCAAAAGCTGCACTTAAATCAAACAGTACAGCTCCAACAATCTTCTTATTATACATTTCTTTCAACCAATCATCAGTAATTTGTGTCAGTGCAGTACATGTTGAGTTCCCTTCTCTATAAGCATGCTGAAAGTTTGTTGTTAATTTGTTTACAGAAAAATAGCATTGTATTTGGTCCCCCAAAAAATCCAACAGTTTGCTTAAAGCTGGTAGAAAGCTGATAGGCTCCCTCCAGGCCTGAGGAAAAACACCTTCCTCTAGGCTCAGATCAAAGATATATGACAGCTAAGGGTGGCTATAGAGTCAGCTAACATCTTCACTAAGTTGTCAATGCCAGGAGGTTTGTCATTATTGATTGAAAACCAAAAAAATCCACCTCTCCCACAATAACCTCTCCCACAACAAAATTCAAATTTGCAATGCTTTTCTCTTTTATTAGTTTTTGTTATGCATGAATACAATGGTGCACTGCTCGTTTGTGAGTTTACTCACTTTGCCAATGAAGTAATCATTAAAATAATTGGCAACATCAAATGGTTTTGTGATGAATAAGCCATCTGATTTGAAGAAAGATGGAGTTGAATTTGTATTTCTGCCCATAATTTCATTTAAAGTACTCCCAAGTTATAATATTGATCTTGGCTTCATAATACAGTTTCTTCTTCTTTTTGTTGTGTTTAGTCACATAATTTATGTTTGCAGTAAGTCAGCCAGTCAGATGTGCAGCCAGAGTTAATTGCCCTTCTTTTTCCCCATCTCTTTCATCCATACAGTTTTTAAATTCCTCATCAATCCATGGAGCCTTAAGAGTTCTAATAATCCGTTTCTTAACAGGTGCATGTTAATCAATAATTGGAAGAAGCATACTCATAAATTCGTCAAGTGCAGCGTCTGGATGCTCCTTATTAATCACATCAGACCAGCAAATACTTTAACAACATCCAGATAAGAGTCAGAGCAAAATCTTTTTTTTAATGATCTCTTGTATGTCATTTTAGGCCCAGCTTTCAGAACTTTGGCTTTCCTGTATATAACCACGATACTGTGATCACTGTATCCAATGGGTGTGGATACAGCTTAGAACAAAGTTCTACAGTATTACTAAAAACATGATTGATACATGTGGATGATCTTGTTCCTGTAGTGTTTGTAAACACCCTGGTAGGTTGATTAATAACCTGAACCAGATTACAGACACTGGTTACAGTAAGAACCTTCCTCTTGAGCGGACCGCTTGATGAAAGCCAGTCAATATTCTGGTCACCAAGAAAGTAGACTTCTTTATTTACATCACATACACTATCAGGAATTTCACACATGTTATTTATATACTGACTGTTAGCAAAATAATAGGCTTTAGGTGAGGCAGGTGTACCTGCAACCACAACACTCCAATAACACTTGACATGAGATCTAGGGTTATTGCTCTTATATACGGCAACACCTCCCCCATAAGCACCTGTCTGTTCTATAGATGTTATATCCTTGTATTGCTACTGCTGTATCATCAAAGGAATCGCCCTAAGTGAGTCTCAGAAATGGCTACTGTATGAATGATATCTGATGTTAGCTAGTTATTGATTTCATTAAGCTTATTTCTAAGACTACATATTAATATGGGCTATTTTCATCCCTTTCCTGGTTAGCTTATCAGAGATAGACATCAAATGGGAAAGAACAAAAAGCAAGAGGGGGAAAAAAGTCCATTAATCTGTTGGTGTGTTTAAGTGTGTGTCTGTGTGCTGCGGTTGAAGCTAGGAACCCCATAGGCTTAGCTCTCTCATCCCACCAGGCTTTTGGTACGGACGGTGGACAATGAGCCTGTCATAGCTGATGTAAACAATGTCGCCACGTGCTCTGGCAGCTTTCATGGCTTGGATGACTTCTTTCCTTTTCTGGCGCACAGCTTCAGGATAGTCCTCATTGAGGAAGCTGTACAGTAAATTCATCTCAAATTCTTGGCACTTTCTAGAACAGCTACCGTGTCCTTTAACGTCAGGAACTTGACCACTATTGGCCTGGGCCTGTCGCCTGGGCCGGCGATGGGTTTTCCAGTCCTGTGGGCGTGCTCCACCTCAATTTTCCTGTGGTCCATCTTCAGTTTCTCTTAGATAATGTCTCTGTTTGTCCTCAGAATCTGTCCACAGCAATGTTGTTCCACCTTAATTGTTCCTCGTTTAGCTAGCTAAAGACTTACTACTGACCTAGTAACCTTTTAGTTTTTTTTGTTTGGGGATAGATCTGCTATGAAAATAGCAGACAGATTAGTTCATCTCAGCCTATGCTGCCCTTCAGTCCCTTGATTTCTTGGCCCTGACGGAGACATGAATCACCCCAGCTAACTCCAGCTGCTCTTTTTTCATCTGACTACATTTCCTCTCATAGTCCGAGAGCATCTGGTCGCCACGGTGGGGGCACAGGTCTACTCATTTCTCCTAAGTGGAGATGTTCTAGTTTCTCCCTCTCTTACCCGTCCATCTCCTCATTTGAATTATATGCTGTCACTGTCACTTGTCTACTCAAGCTTAACATTATTGTCATCTATCGCCCACCAGGTACCCTTGGAGAGTGCCTCAATGAGGATGACACCTTAATAAGTTAATTTCCTGACGATGGCTCTTCGTACTTGGCGACTTCAAACTCCCGAAGTCTGCCTTCGATATCTCTCTCTCTCTCCCCTCCTTGCCTCTTTTGACCTCACCCTTTCCCAATCCCCTCCAAATCACAAGGCAGGCAATACGATTGACCTCATCTTTACTAGTGGCTGCTCACCTATTAATTTCACTGCAACCCAACTCCAGGTCTCTGATCACTACATTGTTTCCTTTTCTGTTTCCCTTTCCTCCAACCCTAACCACTCAGCCCCTACCCAGATGGTAATTTTCCCTTGCAATCTTCACTCTCTCTCTCCCACTACTTCTCCTCTTCTATCCTACCAACTCTTACTTCTGCTAAATCTTTCTCCTGATTCTGCCTCTCCTTCTCTCCTCCTTTTCTGCATCCTATGCCTCGCACTGTCCCCTTCCCTCCCGGCCGGGTCAGCCCTCCACTCCTGCTCCGTGGCTGAGTGACAAGATAACATTGCGAGATAACAGCGCAGGGCTGCAGGCAGCCGAGTGAAAATGGAGGAAAACTAAACTTCTGGAGCACCTATCATCTTGTCACTCCCCCCTCTCTACAATCTCTTCCTCTATATCCACTGCTAAAGCCACTATCTACCACTTTACAAGCTTCTGCCTCTAACCATAGGAAATAATTTTCCACCTTCTCCTCCCTCCTTAATTCTCCACCCCCTCCTTCCTCACTCTCTGCGGATGACTTTGTCAACCACTTTGAAAAAATGGTTGACAACATCTGTTACTCATTCACTGAGCCCAATGAGTCCTCTGGTCTCATTCACACAGAACAACCTTACGCCTTGACCTCTTTCTCCCCTCTCTCCAGATGACATCCTGCGACTAATGAGGTCTGGTCGCCCGACAACCTGCCCGCTCGACCCCCTTCTCGCTTCTCTAGAAAATCTCTGGGGACCTTCTCCCATTCCTCAATTCCCTCATCAACTCATCCCTGACCACTAGCTGCATCCCGTCTGACTTCAAAATGGCCTGAGTTGCTTCCCTCCTCAAGAAACCAACACTCGACTCATCAAACGTCAAAGACTATAGACCTGTATCCCTTGTTTATTTTCTTTCCAAAACACTTGAGCGTGCTGTCTCTGATAAACTTTCTCGTTAACTCTCTGAGAACGATCTTCTTGACCCTAAACAGTCAGGCTTCAAGACAGGTCACTGAACCGAGACTGCTCTTCTCTGTGTCATGGAGGCTGTCCGCACTGCACAAGCTGACTCTTTCTCCTCTGTTCTCATCCTGCTAGATCTATCTGCTGCCTTTGACACCTTGAACCATCAGATCATCCTCTTCACCCTATCAGGGCTGGGTGTCTCAGGGGCAGCACACTTTTGGATTGCATCCTACCTGGCAGGCCACTCCTACCAGGTGACATGGAGAGGATCTGTGTCTGCACTACGTACTCTCAATATTGGTGTCCCCCAGGGCTCGGTTCTAGGCCCTCTCCTCTTCTCTCTACATACCAAGTCACTTGGCTCTGTCATATCTTCACATGGTCGCTCCTATCATTGCTATGCGGATGACACTCAACTACTTTTCTCCTTCCCCCCTTCTGACACCCAGGTGGCGACACTTATCTCTGCGTGCCTGGCAGTTATCTCAACTTCGATGTCTGTCCACTACCTCAAGCTTACCCTCGACAAGACAGAACTGTTCTTCCTCTCATGGGAGGCCTGCCCGCTCAAAGAACTCTCCATTGCGGTTGACAACTCCACGGTGTCACCCTCCCAGAGTGAAAAGAAGTTTGGCGTGACCCTGGACAACACCCTGTTGTTCTCTGTAAACATCAAAGTAGTGACCCGCTCCTTCAGGTTCATGCTCTACAACATCCGTAGAGTACGACCTTACCTCACACAGGAATACGGCACAGGTCCTAATTAGGGCTGTTGCTTAGACTGTATTACCACCACACCGGCGGTCATGAGTCACAAAGTCAGTCAAATTCCACGTGACTGTTTAGTCACGTGGCTTCTCCAAGCTCTGATAGCCTACCAAACATGCTAACTGCCTGGCACTCAGCACTCTATTGTCCCTCTAATTACAAGGACATCAATGCAAATGCTTTCAAAAATCTAATCAAACACTTAATGAGAGCCCATGAGCTCGTGTTGCGCAACATTTCTATAGTCTATGCAATTGCGCAAGAAAACAGAGTGATGGCCTCTACTAAAAGCAGAGGATCCCATCAGCTTTCTATAGGCTAGGCCAACTATATATATATTTCTCAACTTTTGTAATATTAAGCACATTGTTTATCTTGTAAACAATATAGATGAAACATTAATTCACATAATACCACATAATCACATAATACCATAGAAGCAGTGTTCTGATAATATAACAATGTACACCTTTCATCTTTCATTCCCAGCCGATACAGATACTGTGCCCATCTGCATTTTGTCTGTTGGTAATGGGGCTGCCTTGGCAAACATGTCAGAGTGGTCATACCTTCCTGTGAGGTGTCCCATATACAACAGGAGGTCCCTGATCCTGGTGCAGAATACTGGTTTCTATCTTCCCATATTGACTGATACCATTCAATTCAATAATTTAAAAAAAGACAATACAAGTAAAAGTTGTTCCTAGTAAACCTTTTCTATTACCAATGGCAGTTAGGATAGGTATTATCTGACACACAAACAGGTACTATGTTGAATTTTGAACAGGTCAGATTAAACCTACCCAATTATGGTCTCCCCATCAAACGACTGAGGCTGCCGTGGAAAAAAAATCTCTAGTCCATCTGTATAAATAGACAGAGTTCATCAGTGACAGATGAAATGAAAAGGATGTTGCTATTACTGGACATTTGTGATGTACTGTATTATTAGTAATCACCTCATTGTGGATGTGTTGAGTGCCAGTTCTCTCTGCATCTCATGCATCTTTGAAAACATACACACACAGTCACTGTTCTATTACCAACAGCAGATTTTTCCTGCATTATCACCTCACACCTCCACTCCTCCTTTAGGGTCCGATCACAACTCTCTGCAGTGTCACACACACGTGTGTGTGTGTGTGTGTGTGTGTGTGTGTGTGTGTGTGTGTGTGTGTGTGTGTGTGTGTGTGTGTGTGTGTGTGTGTGTGCATGTGTGTCACTGCAGAGAGTTGTGATCGGACCCTAAACGAGGAGTGGAGGTGTGAGGTGATAATGCAAGAAAAATCTGCTGTTTGTTCTACACACTCCCACTGGTTGGCTACTAACTCCCATAACTCCCCAAAGACACACAGTGTCATCTTACTCATTCTCCCACCTTTGATAGTGATAGCCTGAGAACCACTTGGGGGCGATTAGGAGCTAAACAACTCAGTTACTGTTTTTATTGGTCATCTGGTGAATGTAGGCCACATTTTTTGTTAATGATAGCCCCCTCCACCCACATCTCTCTCTCTCTTTCTCCTCCTCTTCTTCTCCTCCTCTCTCCTTTCTACAGTATAATGCCAGACTAACTTTAACTAGCTGCAGCTGTTCACTCTCCAGGAAACTCCAGGGAGACTGAGCCCATGGAGGTGGGCACGACGCACCTCACCCAGAGGAATGTCAACGCCGCCGTCAACAGGGTCTCTGCTCCTACTGCGGGGAGTCGGACAATCCCAGGAACACCTGTCCCAGAAGGAGAACCAGGAAGCAACAGGCCGTGGAGCGCTCCTGCACCTTCCCAGCGTGGAAGTTCCTTGCTCCTCTCTGTCCACCCAGTCCATCCTCCTCCCTGTCACCTTCCCTGACTATCCCTGACTATCCTGGCCCTCCACTGAGTCCTGCCCCAGTGGACTCAGATGCTGCAGGCAATTTCCTAGACCGGTCAGTGGCCTTATCATTATGCATTCCTCTAGTCCCTTTACAACTCCCTATCCCAGTCCTTGCCCTAGCCAACCGTCCCCTAGGAACAGGACTGGTGCGCCAGACCACGATTCTCATTTCCCTCACAGTTACTCACAACCACCATGAACACATCACTTTCCTCATCTTAGACTCTCCTGCACACCATGTAGTTTTAGGTTTCCTCTGGCTACAGTTGCATAACCCCAGTATATCGTGGACAGAGAGGAGGTTGTTGGGTTGGTCGCAGGAGTGTCAGGGGAGGTGTCTCTTTGTCGATCTGTGCCACCTCCGTGGAAAGTCCGGAGCAGGCCACCCATATCCCTATCCCGGAAGAGTACCGGCACCTACAGGTGGCCTTTCCGAAGACTCGTGCCACATGCTTGCCCCCTCATCGCCCTCTCATCGACCTACTGTCTGGTTCTATCCTCCCGCGGGGGCACATCTACCTTCTCTCGCATGCAGAGATCTAAGCCATGGAGGCCTATGTCCAGGGGGGGTGCTGGCCCAGGGATTCATCCGTCCGTCCACCCCCCGGCCGCCTCCAGCTTCTTTTTCAGGAGGGTGGTCTCCGTCCCTGTATCGATTACCGGACACTGAATAAGGCTACTGTTAAATTCAGTTATCCCATGCTTCTCATACCCACTGTGATCGAACAGATGCACAGTGCTAAGTACTTTACAAAATTGGATTTACGCAGTGTCTACAATCTGGTGTGAATCAGAGAGGGGGATGAATGGAAGACCGCCTTCAGCACCAGCATCGAGCACTATGAATACAGGGTAATGCCCTGCGGCCTGACAAATGCACCCTCTGTGTTTCAATCATTCATTAACGAGGTGTTTAGAGACATGTTGGGTCATTGTGTAGGGATGTACATAGACAACATCTTGGTGTACTCCACTATACGCAAGCAACATGTCTCTCATGTCAGGTCCACCTTGGAGAGGCTGATAAGGCATCACTTGTACGCCAAGGTGGAGAAGAGCCTTTTCTATCAGCAGGCGGTCTCCTTCCTGGGCTATCGGATATCCATCGTGGGAGTGGAGATGGAAGAGCAGAGGGTCAGTGCAGTATGGTTGTGGCCTGTTCCATCCAACATCAAGGCGGTGCAGCGCTTCCTTGGTGTTGCCAACTATTTCAGGCGCTTCATTAGGGGTTTCCGCACAGTGGTGGCCTCTCTCACCTCCCTCCTGAAGGGAGGTCCTCGACAGCTGCGCTGGACTGGTGACGCCAACGAAGCCATCCATGCGTTCAAGGAACATTTAACTAACGCACCTGTTCTGGCTCACACTGACCCGTCTCTACCCTTCATCGTGGAGGTGGATGCCTCCGAGGTTAGAGTAGGGGCTGTTCTCTCCCAACGCACTGAATCGCCACCTAAAATCCATCCAAGCACCTTCTACTCATCGAGCCCTTACCTTCCCACTGTCCTGAGGGGCGTATCTACGTGCCCTCTGTGTGCGGGACCATCTCCTCGCCTAGGCACACACAGCACCTGTGTCGGGGCACCCGGGTATAGCGCATACTATCAACTGTCTCTACTCCAAATACTGGTGGCCCACCTTGGCCCTGGACATCCAGGTTTATGTCTCTTCCTGCTCCATCTGCGCACAGAGCAAGACACCTAGACACCTCTCTATGGCAAACTCCACCCGCTGCCGGTTACACAATGACCATGGTCCCATCTCTCCGTGGACTTTGTCACAGACCTTACCTCCTCGGAGGGGCACACCACCATCCTAGTCATTGTGGACCAGTTTTACAAAGCCTGTCGTTTGATTCCTCTGCCTGGTATCCCTACGGCCCTGCAGACCGCTGAGGCTCTCTTCTCTTACATCTTCCGGCACTTCGGGATCCTGGAAGACATCTGTCTGACTGTGGTCCTCAGTTCACCTCCCGTGTCTGGAAGGCCTTCATGGAACAACTGGGGGTCACGGTCAGCCTCACCTCCGGGTACCGGCCCCAATCAAATGGGCAGGTGGAAAAGGTAAATCAGGTACCTTTGTAGTTACTGTAAGGACCGGCCTGGGGGAGTGGGTTGCGTTTCTGCCTTAAGCAGAATATGCACAAAACTCTCTCCATCACTCCTCCACTAACCTCACACCCTTTCAGTGTGTTCTAGGCTATCAGCCAGCCCTGGCATCCTGGCACCAGAGTCAGATCGAGGCTCCAGTGGTGGATGATTGGTTCCGGTGTACCGAGGAGGTATGGAACACAGCGCATACCCGTCTGCAGCGCGTTGTCCTCCGGCAGAAGGCGCAGGCCAATCGTCACCTCAGTGTGGCCCCGGTATTTCACTCCAGTGACAGGGTTTGGCTTTCTAAGAAGGACCTGTCCCTCCACCTGCCCTGCCGGAAGCTGAGCCCGAAAAGCGGTGCTGGGTTCCGGCGCAGGACGTCCTGGATCGTTCTCTCATTTGGGACACCCACAGGCGGCGTCACGGCCGACCGACTGGCCTACACCGTGTCTCTGGGGTTGTCCCCAAGTGGGGGGGGGGGGGGGGGGGGTACTGTCACCGTCACACCAGCCTTCGCTTTGGCTCCCCCTCTTGTCCAGCTCAGGGTCAGGCCTTCTAGCTGCTGCCAAACCTACTGCTGGAAAATGCCCTTTACTCATCATCAACCCCGGACTTGTCTCGTCATCATTACACACACCTGGTTCCAATCCCCAATCTATAACTGTATATATACTCCCTCTGCCATTTGTCTTTGTCTCCTACTATTTCTTGAGTACTTTATGTTTTGCGCTTTGGGTTTGTCTTGTGCCTTTTTGTTTATGAATATATATATATACATATTGTTTTCCTTTATATAACCAGGTAAGCTAGTTGAGAACAAGTTCTCATTTACAACTTTGGCCTGGCCAAGAAAAAAAAGCAATGCGACACAAACAACAACACAGAGTTACACATGGAATAAACATACAGTAAAGCATACAGTCAATAACACCAAAGAAAAAAATTTAAGTCTATATACAGTGTGTGCAAATGGCGTGAGGAGGTAAGGGAATAAATAGGCCGTGAAGTGAAGTAATTACAATTTGAGCAGATGGTGATGTGCAAGTAGAAATTTGGGTGTGCAAAAGAGCAGAAAAGTACATAAAAACAGTATGGGGATGAGGTAGGTATATTGGGTGGGCTATTTACAGATGCAGCGATCGGTTAGCTGCTCAGATAGCTGATGTTTAAAGTTAGTGAGGGAAATATAAGTCTCCAGCTTCAGCAATTTTTGCAATTCGTTCCAGTCATTGGCAGCAGAGAACTGGGAGGAAAGGCGACCAAAGGAGGTGTTGGCTTTGGGGATGACCAGTGAGATATACCAGCTGGAGAGCGTGCTACGGGTGGGTGTTGCTTTATTGACCAGTGAGCTGAGATAAGGCGGAGCTTTACCTAGCATAGACTTATAGATGACCTGGAGCCAGTGGTCTGGCAACGAATATATATTTTGAGCACAACAGGGGTTGGGTTTCATCCCGCTTTGTTCTATTGTGCTTAAAAAATGTAGTAGTTCGAAACCTGCGACTGCCTCCTGCCCACTCCTCTCTACACCAGTGACAACATCCTTTTTAGTGAGCATTTATCCAATATAATCCATCCCCCTGACAGGTGTGGCATATCTAGTACTGATTAAAAAGCATGCTCATTACACAGGTACACATTGTGCTGGGTACAATAGAAGACTATAATTTGCAGTTTTCAAATCAAATCAAATTTTATTTGTCACATACACATGGTTAGCAGATGTTAATGCGAGTGTAGCGAAATGCTTGTGCTTCTAGTTCCGACAATGCAGTAATAACCAACAAGTAATCTAACTAACAATTCCAAAACTACTGTCTTATACACAGTGTAAGGGGATAAAGAATATGTACATAAGGATATATGAATGAGTGATGGTACAGAGCAGCATAGGCAGGATACAGTAGATGGTATCGAGTACAGTATATCACATGAGGTGAGTATGTAAACAAAGTGGCATAGTTAAAGTGGCTAGTGATACATGTATTACATAAGGATGCAGTCGATGATATAGAGTACAGTATATACATATGCATATGAGATGAATAATGTAGGGTAAGTAACATTATATAAGGTAGCATTGTTTAAAGTGGCTAGTGATATATTTACATCATTTCCCATCAATTCCCATTATTAAAGTGGCTGGGGTTGAGTCAGTGTCAGTGTCAGTGTGTTGGCAGCAGCCAACTTGGGCGGTAAGCAAATTGGAGTGGGTCTAGGGTGTCGGGTAGGGTGGAGGTGATATGGTCCTTGACTAGTCTCTCAAAGCACTTCATGATGACGGAAGTGAGTGCTACGGGGCGGTAGTAGTTTAGCTCAGTTACCTTAGCTTTCTTGGGAACAGGAACAATGGTGGCCCCCTTGAAGCATGTGGGAACAGCAGACTGGTATAGGGATTGATTTAATATGTCCGTAAACACACCGGCCAGCTGGTGCTCTGAGGGCGCAGCTGGGGATGCCGTCTGGGCCTGCAGCCTTGCGAGGGTTAACACGTTTAAATGTCTTACTCACCTCGGCTGCAGTGAAGGAGAGTCCGCATGTTTTCGTTGCAGGCCGTGTCAGTGGCACTGTATTGTCCTCAAAGCAGGCAAAAAAGTTATTTAGTCTGCCTGGGAGCAGGACATCCTGGTCCGTGACTTGGCTGGATTTCTTCTTGTAGTCCGTGATTGACTGTAGACCCTGCCACATGCCTCTTGTGTCTGAGCCGTTGAATTGAGATTCTACTTTGTCTCTGTACTGACGCTTAGCTTGTTTGATAGCCTTGCGGA
The DNA here is from genome assembly GCF_045791955.1 of Oncorhynchus clarkii lewisi. Classification (NCBI taxonomy): domain Eukaryota; kingdom Metazoa; phylum Chordata; class Actinopteri; order Salmoniformes; family Salmonidae; genus Oncorhynchus; species Oncorhynchus clarkii. Next base: position 26,160,032 of record NC_092153.1, read on the forward strand.
GGGAATAGCTGCACTGTTTGTATTCGGTCATGTTACCAGTCACCTTGCCCTGATTAAAAGCAGTGGTTCGCGCTTTCAGTTTCACGCGAATGCTGCCATCAATCCACGGTTTCTGGTTAGGGAATGTTTTAATCGTTGCTATGGGAACGACATCTTCAACGCACGTTCTAATGAACTCGCACACCGAATCAGCGTATTCGTCAATATTGTTATCTGACGCAATACGAAACATGTCCCAGTCCACGTGATGGAAGCAGTCTTGGAGTGTGGAGTCAGCTTGGTCGGACCAGCGTTGGACAGACCTCAGCGTGGGAGCCTCTTGTTTTAGTTTCTGTCTGTAGGCAGGGATCAACAAAATGGAGTCGTGGTCAGCTTTTCCGAAAGGAGGGCGGGGCAGGGCCTTATATGCGTCGCGGAAGTTAGAGTAACAATGATCCAAGGTTTTTCCACTCCTGGTTGCGCAATCGATATGCTGATAAAATTTAGGGAGTTTGTTTTCTGATTAGCTTTGTTAAAATCCCCAGCTACAATGAATGCAGCCTCCGGATAAATGGATTCCAGTTTGCAAAGAGTCAAATAAAGTTCGTTCAGAGCCATCGATGTGTCTGCTTGGGGGGGGGGATATATACGGCTGTGATTATAATCTAAGAGAATTCTCTTGGTAGATAATGCGGTCTACATTTGATGGTGAGGAATTCTAAATCAGGTGAACAGAAGGATTTGAGTTCCTGTATGTTTCTTTCATCACACTATGTCTCGTTAGCCATAAGGCATACGCCCCCGCCCCTCTTCTTACCAGAAAGATGTTTGTTTCTGTCGGCACGATGCGTGGAGAAACCCGCTGGCTGCACCGCCTCCGATAGCGTCTCTCCAGTGAGCCATGTTTCCGTGAAGCAAAGAACGTTACAGTCTCTGATGTCCCTCTGGAATGCTACCCTTGCTCGGATTTCATCAACCTTGTTGTCAAGAGACTGGACATTGGCGAGAAGAATGCTATGGAGTGGTGCACGATGTGCCCGTCTCCGGAGTCTGACCAGAAGACCGCCTCGTTTCCCTCTTTTTCTGGGTCGTTTTTTTGGGTCGCTGCATGGGATCCATTCCGTTGTCCTGGGTGAAATGCAGAACACAGGATCCGCGTCGCGAAAAACATATTCTTGGTCGTACTGATGGTGAGTTGACGCTGATCTTATATTCAGTAGTTCTTCTCGACTGTATGTAATGAAACCTAAGATGACCTGGTGTACTAATGTAAGAAATAACACGTTAAAAAAACAAAACACTGCATAGTTTCCTAGGAACGCGAAGCGAGGCGGCCATCTCTGTCGGCGCCGGAGATATGAACAGTTTTGTCACACAACACAATGCCACGTCAAGTTTTGACAGAGCGTGCAGTTGGCATACTGACTGCAGGAATGTCCACCAGAGCTGTTTCTAGATAATTGAATGTTCATTTCTCTACTTAGTTTTAGAGAATTTGGCAATAGGTCCAAACGGCCTCACATCCACAGACCCCCTATAATGCACCATTGAGTGAGCGGATTGCTGATGTCAACGTTGTGAACAGACTGTAACTCAGTTGTACTGTAAAATCAATGAAATTGCTGCATGTTGTGTTTATATTTTTCTTCAGTATACAGTGCCTTGCGAAAGTATTCGGCCCCCTTGAACTTTGCGACCTTTTGCCACATTTCAGGCTTCAAACATAAAGATATAAAACTGTATTTTTTTGTGAAGAATCAACAACAAGTGGGACACAATCATGAAGTGGAACGACATTTATTGGATATTTCAAACTTTTTTAACAAAACAAAAACTGAAAAATTGGGCGTGCAAAATTATTCAGCCCCTTTACTTTCAGTGCAGCAAACTCTCTCCAGAAGTTCAGTGAGGATCTCTGAATGATCCAATGTTGACCTAAATGACTAATGATGATAAATACAATCCACCTGTGTGTAATCAAGTCTCCGTATAAATGCACCTGCACTGTGATAGTCTCAGAGGTCCGTTAAAAGCGCAGAGAGCATCATGAAGAACAAGGAACACACCAGGCAGGTCCGAGACACTGTTGTGAAGAAGTTTAAAGCCGGATTTGGATACAAAAAGATTTCCCAAGCTTTAAACATCCCAAGGAGCACTGTGCAAGCGATAATATTGAAATGGAAGGAGTATCAGACCACTGCAAATCTACCAAGACCTGGCCGTCCCTCTAAACTTTCAGCTCATACAAGGAGAAGACTGATCAGAGATGCAGCCAAGAGGCCCATGATCACTCTGGATGAACTGCAGAGATCTACAGCTGAGGTGGGAGACTCTGTCCATAGGACAACAATCAGTTGTATATTGCACAAATCTGGCCTTTATGGAAGAGTGGCAAGAAGAAAGCCATTTCTTAGAGATATCCATAAAAAGTGTTGTTTAAAGTTTGCCACAAGCCACCTGGGAGACAAACCAAACATGTCGAAGAAGGTGCTCTGGTCAGATGAAAGCAAAATTAAACTTTTTGGCAACAATGCAAAACGTTATGTTTGGCGTAAAAGCAACACAGCTCATCACCCTGAACACACCATCCCCACTGTCAAACATGGTGGTGGCAGCATCATGGTTTGGGCCTGCTTTTCTTCAGCAGGGACAGGGAAGATGGTTAAAATTGATGGGAAGATGGATGGAGCCAAATACAGGACCATTCTGGAAGAAAACCTGATGGAGTCTGCAAAAGACCTGAGACTGGGACGGAGATTTGTCTTCCAACAAGACAATGATCCAAAACATAAAGCAAAATCTACAATGGAATGGTTCAAAAATAAACATATCCAGGTGTTAGAATGGCCAAGTCAAAGTCCAGACCTGAATCCAATCGAGAATCTGTGGAAAGAACTGAAAACTGCTGTTCACAAATGCTCTCCATCCAACCTCACTGAGCTCGAGCTGTTTTGCAAGGAGGAATGGGAAAAAAATTCAGCCTCTCGATGTGCAAAACTGATAGAGACATACCCCAAGCGACTTACAGCTGTAATCGCAGCAAAAGGTGGCGCTACAAAGTATTAACTTAAGGGGGCTGAATCATTTTGCACGCCCAATTCTTCAGTTTTTGATTTGTTAAAAAAGTTTGAAATATCCAATAAATGTTGTTACACTTCATGATTGTGTCCCACTTGTTGTTGATTCTTCACAAAAAAAATACAGTTTTATATCTTTATGTTTGAAGCCTGGAATGTGGCAAAAGGTCACAAAGTTCAATGGGGCCGAATACTTTCGCAAGGCACTGTATATAGGGAAAATGTGAAACAGCAAAACACATTTTATAGAAAAGGTTTTATGCCTAGTTCCTCGTTTAGAGCACATGGTCCTGAGCTACAGGCAGTTAGATTTGGGTGTCATTTTAGGCAAAACATATTTTTTTAATGGTCCGATCCCTAACAGGTTGAGGAGGGGGAACACACCTCAATTCAAACTGTTGTTAGGAAATCATTTGAAATTGACCATTTGAAACATAGCCTTTAGATAACTAGCAGGCAGCGTGCCTTGGTTTGAGGGCAGCGTGGGTTAACTGTCTTGTTGCGTAACAATCACATTTTGGAACACTGAGTGCGTTCTGACATAACACGTATTAAAAAAAAACTCATACTGGGGCAACAATTAGAGATATTTGAAACTCAGGTGGGAAAAGGTAAAAAATAAGAATCACCAGTCCGAAGGATACAGACAGCTGAAGAGGTATCCATAGATATGCAGAAAAATAGGCATGTTTTTACATGGAATGAAGCATACTGTACTGCTCTAGATTGCAGGAAAAAGCTGTTTTAGGTTTTTTGAAAAATACAAAATTCTCCAACCACCCCAAGCTATCCTCATTTACTTTGTGCCCCCTCAGATTTTTGGGGTGCCTGACGCCCCTTATAATTACCATCGATTGATCCAATAAATCTTCAATATAAAACTAGCATTTTACTCCTCTGTACCAAATGTTACACTACATCCTCAGTTACACTGTGGTGTTTCACTGAAAAAAATAAATCCTTTGAAATATTTTAATACTGGTTGGTTAACAATAGTCGCCCCATGAAATACAACTTGAGTCACGTGAGAAGAGTGGGTAACTGGGTAACTGAAAAGTGAGTAACTGAACAGTATGCAGTCAGTCAGAACATGCTGCACTGTATTAGCCAACAACAAAGCTAGCGATAGCCTCTTGACGCTTTGGCTGAGGGATGAAGGAGAACAATAGTGCCAGTTGCCTAAGCTGGGCTAATCCTCGCTCATAAAGTTGTCAGTCAGACTTCTGAGAGAGAGCTGGAGGGGAATCAAAGTCTCAAAGATCTGAGCATACAGAGTTGGTTTTGTACCCATTAGCTTTAGTGCTAGAGAGAGCACTGCATAGGCGGCTCCAGTTCTGTTGGCTTTAAAGTCAATTAAATTTCCCTAGCTTTGCTGGCATGACGAAGCAAGGATTACAGCAGTTTGGCCAAATCGTGACACAGAAATGACAGAGAAATAACACAACATATTATTTTCAACATAGCCAATGCATGTGATGATGGGTGATATTTGATGCAATAATAAGCATGTATTACTTGTACATCTTCTAACTAACTGAGATCCTCACAGCTGACCCATCCACTATAGAGAGGGAGTTTGTGATGTGCTGTCATAGACACTGAATGCAAACATGCATAAAGGGTCAGTATGGTATATGTCAGTCCTCGTTTCCCCTTTTCAGACATGCCTTCTATGGTCACTGATAAGGTATCTCCTATGCTATGTCAGTTTATAAACATTAGATTTTTGTACTGATGCCAAATTCCCCCCTAATGACTCATCCATACCAGGCTATACTTAGATATAGTCTAACAGGAAATGTATGGAGTAAAAGTTAAAGACCAATTGGTTGTGATTTGTGCTATACTGTGTAAGCTCCCTTGACACTCACCTCTTGATTTATACTTGGTATGCACTTGTACTGAGTTTGTACTGGGGAATTCAGTGATTATCAAAATACACCCAAAGAAGCCAGTATTAATACCCAGAGAGAATTAGATCTTCAGGAATGATGAGCAAACACTAATCGGTGCTCCGAGTTGTAGGGAGTTTTCTAAGAAGTCTGCCCACACACACACGTTCACCTTGTGATGGAGCAGGAGGGTTGGCAGAAAGCCATGAGGTCAGATTTTAGTGTTATCCTGAGATAAAGTGGGATGAATCCTACATAGCTATGGTTCCTATCAAGAAGCTAGTTTCAACGTTGTTATTGAAGAGGCCCACCTTTCAAACACTGGATTCGGCAACGGATAATAACCAGTAAGGTTAATGACATTAAAAACAAACACTTGCAAAACATGCTGGGTATTATTCTAATAAGCTATGCCCCCAAACAAATAGAAATGTGGTCGGACCGGAACAGGTCCAAATCTGAAAGAATGAAAGACGTCTAGGCAACACTGCAGTCGGAAAGTATTCAGAACCCTTGACCTTTTTCCACATTTTGTTAAGTTACAGCCTTATTCTAAAAATGTAATTGTTTTTCCCCCCCTCATTAATCTACACACAATACCTGATAATGACAAAGCAAAAACAGGTTTTAAGAATTTCTTGCAAATGTTTTAAAAATGAAAAACAGAAATATTAAATTTACATAAGTATTTGGGATGGTGCCAGGTTTCGTCCAAATGTGACGCTTGGCATTCCGGCCAAATAGTTCAATCTTGGTTTCCTCAGACCAGAGAATCTTATTTTTCATGGTATGAGAGTCCTTTAGGTGACTTTTTGGAAACTCCAAGCAGGCTGTCATGTGCCTTTTACTGAAGAGTGGCTTCCGTTTTGCCACTCTACCATAAAGGCCTGATTGGTGGAGTGTTGCAGAGATGTTTTTTTGTCTGGAAGGTTCTCCCATCTCTACAGGGGAACTCTGGAGCTCTCTCAGAGTGACTATCGGGTTCTTTGTAACTTCCCTGACCAAGGCCCTTCTCCCCCGATTGCTCAGTTTGACCAGGCGGTAAGAGTCTTGGTGGTTCCAAACTTCATCCATTTAAGAATGATGGAGGCCACTGTGTTAATGGGGACCTTCAATGCTGCAGACATTTTTTGATACCCTTCCCCAGATGTGTGCCTCGACACAATCCTGTCTCTGAGGACAATTCCTTCGACCTCATGGCTTGGTTTTCGCTCTGACATCTGCGGGACCTTATATAGACAGGTGTGTGCCTTTCCAAATCATGTCCAATCAATTAAATTTAACACAGGTGGACTCCAATCAAGTTGTAGAAACATCTCAAGGATGATCAATAGAAACAGGATGCGCCTGAGCTCAATTTCGAGTCTCATAGCAAATGGTCTGAATACTTTTACTTTTTAATACTTTTCAAAAATGTCTAAAAACCTTTTTTCGCTTTGTCATTATGGGACATTGTGTGAAGATTGATGAGGGAAAAAAATATTTAATCAATTTTAGAATAAGGCTGTAACGTAAGAAAATATGGAAAATGGAAGGGGTCTGAATACTTTCCAAATGCACTGTATGTTTCACAATTTTGAACATCACAGTACAGCGGGGCACAGTTTAGTACAGTAAAGCACAGTAGAACACAGAAGAGTATGGTACAGTACAATATGGTACGTACAGGACAGTAGGGTTTTATTCAGTAGAGTACATTAGATTACAGTACAATAGAGTACAGTATAGTTTAATTCAGTAGAGTAGAGTACCGTACAGTTTAGTTAAGTACTCTATACTTTACGTTTCTTTACTTTACTGTACTCTAGTGTTCTGTATTGTATTGTACTATACTCTACTTTTCTTTTCTGTACTGTGTACTGTAATGTACTGTACCCTGCTGTGATCTTTTGTGCTGTACTGTCCAAATTTGTGAAACATAGGCCTTGTCTCGACATTACAGTTCATGCAGTTTTTGTAATCTGATCATGGTGGTCTGAATATGGAATTCCGAACACATCATGCATCTACCCCTACATTTGAATGTGTCTACTGTGTCCACATTGTGTCCAGATTCCTTTTCCCTGCGATATATTCAAATACCAGTATGAATTCTTAAAACGGCGGAACAGGCTAAATCTGATAATATCACAACAACAACTTGATGGCAGTAGCTACCGTAGCTAAATAGTCGGTTAACCTCTAACTAGCCCGCAAGCTAGCTAGCAAAGTGAAAGGGATTGCAAACAGGTTAGCATAACTCTAGCCAAACATTATTTTTCCTAATAAGCTAGCCAGCTAGCATTTATGAAGCCAGCAAACACATTCCTCAAACACTAGGAAAGTATTTCCTCCAATGTTTAAGGGAAAAAAGATGCCTTTCGCTCCCAAAACACACGTTTTCTGGAGACTTGTGGGCAGAGTGCTGATGATGCCGCCCACTGTATGTGATTTCGGTGGAGAAATCAGCACACAATGTGTCACTGACCACCTCCTGAAGTGGCCAGCCAGATCTGAACAAAATCCGACCACATTGCGACTTTTGTGCATCTAGACCTGTCTTTTCAATGCAATCTTTGTACTGTAATAGAAGAGGTTGAATGTAAGTGTCAAGTGCAGACACAGCCATGGACGTTTATGATTGGTTCTGAACCAATTATAGACGTCTATGTTTAAGCTAAACCAAGGTCGGTTCGGACCAAATCTGAACATCTGCAGTATGTTTGGGCCAAATACAGTTGAAGTCGGAAGTTTACAGACACATAGGTTGGAGTCATTAAAACTCGTTTTTCAACCACTCCACACATTTCTTGTTAACAAACTATAGTTTTGACAAGTCGGTTAGGACATCTACTTTATGCATGACAAAAGTAATTTTTACAACAATTGTTTACTGACAGATTATTTCACTATTTTATTTTGTAATTCACTGTATCACAATTCCAGTGGGTCAGAAGTTTACATACATTAAGATGACTGTGCCTTTAAACAGCTTGGGAAATTTCAGAAAATGATGTTATGTCTTTAGTAGTTTCTGAAAGGCTAATTGACATCATTTGAGTCCATTGGAGGTGTACCTGTGGATGTATTTCAAGACCTACCTTCAAACTCAGTGCCTCTTTGCTTGACATCATGGGAAAATCTAAAGAAATCAGCCAAGACCTCTGAACAAAAAATTGTAGACCTCCACAAGTCTGGTTCATCCTTGGGAGCAATTTCCAAACATCTGAAGGTACCACGTTCATCTGTACAAACAATAGTATGCAAGTATAAACACCATGGGACCACGCAGCCGTCATACAGCTCAGGAAGGAGATGCGTTCTGTCTCCTAAAGATGAACGTACTTTGGTCCGAAAAGTGCAAATCAATCCCAGAACAACAGCAAATGACCTTGTGAGATGCTGGAGGAAACGGGTACAAACGTATCTATATCCACAGTAAAACGAGTCCTATGTAGCGGTCTTTACCACAGGAGAACCAAGAAATGAAGAGCGACACCACGGCTCTTTTTGTCTTTTATGTCGGTCTGCAAATGTATTGTGAAAGGACAGGACAGGAACACATCAGTCTCCAATGCACCATCTGACAAGTTGTTTGTTCTCTCTCAGGGTTTTCTCGGACTCACACAATCACATTCATACATAAAGCCATAATGTATAGTATAAAATAATAACCAGTCCTTAATCCAAAGAATGTATCATCTTAATTCTTAGACAATAGAACCATACCTGCAATAGTATTGTGAAAAGACAGGACAGAAACACATCAGTCTCCAATGCACCATCTGACAAGTTGTTCTATACAGGAGCATGAAGAAAGGTAAAACTCATATCCTGTCTCACATCCCCAATACATTGCTAGGTGCTTTTAGTGTTGACAGTACCAAAATACCACAACTCTTGTACAAAATCACTGCAACACAAACAGGTTACAACGTGAAATCACCTCTATCCCATTCAGACCTTAGAGGGCCCAAACTACATCTCCCATAATGCAACGCCAACACCAGTCGGCAGCTTAGCTTACCGTCTGCTTCACAGAAAGGCATGCTAGCTAGCAACAGCAACACTTTTTAGCACTCTGTAAACTATATTAATAACAACAATAAAACTCTCAAAGTTACATGTTTCAATAGTCTCACATATCTACAGCATTAATCTCGGGATGTTTTATTTATTTCACATTATGGACTTCTACAAAAGGAGTAATCTGCAACACATACCTTTCTCTCAGTGTTTTCTCGGACTGAGGAGAATGGGAGCTACGGGTAGTACCAGGGTGTTAGTAGGTGACGCAAGCACCCAGATGAAATAAAATACATTTAATTAAACAAAACCTGAAGAGGTTAACATCATTCAGCTACTGTAGCTGCCTACCTAACATCAACAGGTAGCACCAGTAGCGCAGCAATTAAAAATAGACACTAAAAGTAAAGTTCCTGGCAATCATAGCGATCTGACGACCCACTTCTGTCTGACCTTGGAATATTCCTCTTCGCGGGTTTGGTCCACTGACCTCCTGATTGTTCTGTGTTGTGTACTATTCTAATAATTTGAGGTTTGATGGAATAACCTTTTTACTGTCCTACATCAACATAACCTGAAAGGCCGCTCAGCAAGGAAGAAGCCACTGCTACAAAACCGCCATAAAAAAGCCAGACTACAGTTTGCAACTGCAATGGGGACAAAGATTGTACTTTTGGGAGAAATGTCCTCTGGTCTGATGACACAAAATTAGAACTGTTTGCCCATAATAACCATCGTTATGTTTGGAGGAAAAAGGGGGACGCTTACAAGCCGAAGAACACCATCCCAACCGTGAAGCACGGGGATGGCAGCATCATGTTGTGGGGCTGCTTTGCTGCAAGAGGGACTGGTGCACTTCACAAAATAGATGGCATCATGAGGATGGAAATGTATGTGGCTATATTGAAGCAAAATCTCAAGACATCAGTCAGGAAGTTAAAGCTTGGTCGCAAATGGGTCTTCCAAATGGACAATAACCCCAAGCATACTTCCAAAGTTGTGGCAAAATGGCTTAAGGACAACAAAGTCAAGGTATTGGAGTGGCCATCACAAAGCCCTGACCTCAATCCCATAGAAAAGTTGTGGGCAGAACTGAAAAAATGTGTGTGAGCAAGGAGGCTTACAAACCTGACTCAGTTACACCAGCTCTGTCAGGAGGAATGGGCCACAATTCACCCAACTTATTGTGGGAAGCTTGTGGAAGGCTACCTGAAACGTTTGACCCAAGTTAAACAATTTAAAGGCAATGCTACCAAATACTAATTGAGTGTATGTTAACTTCTGACCCACTGGGAAAGCTGAATTAAATCATCCTTGCTACTATTATTCTGACATTTCACATTCTTAAAATAAAGTGGTGATCCTAATTGACCTAATACAGGGAATTTTTACTCTGATAATTTTTTTGGCTAAGGCGTATGTAAACTTCCAACTTCAACTGTACAGTTCGGACCGGACGTCAGTGGATGTCTATGATTGGTTCAGATTTGGTTTGGACTGGAACAAAAATCTATGTCAGGGGATTTTGAAATCAAGGCCAGTCCGGACCATACCAAAAACAAAAACAAAATATGGAAAAAAATGATGGCAAATGCTTATTGGGTAAGCACTACTTGTCCTCTTCCAATCCTTGCAAAACAGAGGAGAGCGAAAGAAAGTAAGCACAATCTTGTTTTTCCTTGTTCACACACACACACACACAGACAATCCATTTCTGGGTCGGTCTGTGTTTGTTTGTTGTAAAGATCCATGCTGCCCTCCAGTGGCAATGGATGCTAAAATAACACTTTTTGAGGAAGTTCAAGAAACACCATCCTCAGACATTCACCACATATTTAGTTGCCCATAGAGGCATGGCAGATTAAAATATTGTGTATATAGAGTCTTCATATTGTGGAAAATGCTTACTTTCTAACTTTTCATTTTGACTTGAGTTACCCATTAAGTCTCCCAAGTCTGCGCATGCTCCGAGGCATTTAAACGTGTTAACCCTCTTAAGGCTGCCGGCCCAAACGGCATCCCTAAACGCATCCTCAGAGCAAGCGCAGACCAGCTGGCTGGTGTGTTTATGGACATATTCAATCTCTCCTTATCCCAGTCTGCTGTCCCCACATGCTTCAAGATGGCCACCATTGTCCCTGTTCCCAAGAATGCAAAGGTAACAGAACTAAATGAAGATTGACCCGTAGCACTCACTTCTGTCATCATGAAGTGCTTTGAGAAACTAGTCAAGAATCCTATCACCTCCACCTTACCTGTCACCCTAGGTCCACTCCAATTTGCTTACCTCCCCAATAGGTCCACAGACGATTCAATCGCCATCACACTGCCCTATCCCATCTGGACAAAAGGAATACCTATGTAAGAATGCTGTTCATTGACGATAGCTAAGCATTCAACACCATAATACCCTCCAAGCTCATCATTAAGCTCGAGGCCAAGGTCTGAATTAGAGGTCGACCGATTATGATTTTTTCAACGCCGATACCGATTATTGGAGGACCAAAAAAAGCCGATAGCGATTAATCGGTTGATTTTTTAAATTTATTTGTAATCGTGATAATTACAACAATACTGAATGAACACTTATTTTAACTAAATATAATACATCAATAAAATTAATTTAGCCTCAAATAAATAATGAAACATGTTCAATTTGGTTTAAATAATGCAAAAACAAAGTGTTGGAGAAGAAAGTAAAAGTGCAATATGTGCCATGTAAGAAAGCTAACGTTTAAGTTCCTTGCTCAGAACATGAGAACATATGAAAGCTGGTGGTTCCTTTTAATTAACATGAGTCTTCAATTTTCCCAGGTAAGACGTTTTAGGTTGTAGTTATTATAGGAATTATAGGACTATTTCTCTCTATACCATTTGCATTTCATTAACCTTTGACTATTGGTTGTTCTTATAGGCACTTTAGTGTTGCCAGTGTAACAGTATAGCTTCCGTCCCTCTCCTCGCTCCTCCCTGGGCTCGAACCAGGAACACAACAACAACAGCCACCATCAAAGCAGCGTTACCCATGCAGAGCAAGGGGAACAACCACTCCAAGTCTCAGGGCGAGTGACGTTTGAAACGCTATTAGCGCGCACCTCGCTAACTAGCTAGCCATTTCACATCGGTTACACAGGCCTCATCTCGGGAGTTGATAGGCTTGAAGTCATAAACAGTGCAATGCTTGACGCACAATAAGAGCTGCTGGCAAAACGCACGAAAGTGCTGCTTGAATGAATGCTTACGAGCCTGCTGCTGCCTACCACCGCTCAGTCAGATACTTGTATGCTTGTATGCTCAGTCAGATTATATGCAAAGCGTGTCACTAGATAAACTAGTAATATCATCAACCATGTGTAGTTAACTAGTGATTATGATTGATTGTTTTTGAAAGATGAGTTTAATGCTAGCTAGCAACTTACCTTGGCTTACTGCATTTGCGTAACAGGCAGTCTCCTTGTGGAGTGCAACGAGAGGCAGGTGGTTATAGCATTGGACTAGCTAACTGTAAGGTTGCAAGATTGGATCCCCTGAGCTGACACAGTGAAAATCCGTCGTTCTGCCCCTGAACGAGGCAGTTAACCCAGCGTTCCTAGGCCATCATTGAAAATAAGAATGTGTTCTTAATTAACTGACTTGCCTAGTTAAATAAAGATTAAATAAAGGTGTAAAAAATTAATAATAATAAAATAAAAAAATCTGTCAGATCGGTGTCCAAAAATACTGATTTCCGATTGTTATGAAAACTTGAAATCGGCCCTAATTAATCGGCCATTCCGATTAATCGGTCAAACTCTATTCTGAACCCTGCCTTGTGCAATTGGGTCCTGGACTTCTTGACGGGTCGTGCCCATGTGGTGAAGGTAGGAAACAACACCTCCACTTCGCTGATCGTCAACACTGGGGCCACACAAGGGTGCATGCTCAGCCCCCTCCTGTACTTCCTGTTCACCCATGACTACGTGGCCATGCACGCCTCCAACTCAATTGTCAAGTTTGCAGACGACACCACAGTAGTAGGCTTGATAACCAACAATGATGAGGCAGCCTACAGGGAGGAGGTGAGTGTGGTGTCAGGAAAATAACCTCTCACTCAACATCAACAAAACAAAGGAGATGATCGTGGACCCCCCAATCCACATCGACGGGACACCAATGGAAAAGGTGGAAAGTTCCTCAGCGTACACATCACCGACAAATTGAAATGGTCAACCCACACAGACAGAATGGTGAAGAAGGCTTGTCACCTAAAACCCTCACAAACTTTTATATATGCACAATTGAGAGCATCCTGTCGGGCTGTATCACCGCCTTGTACAGCAACTGCCTTGTACAGCAACTGCACTGCCCACAACCGCAGGGCTCTCCAGTGGGTGGTGCGGTCTGCACAAATCAAATCAAATCAAATCAAATCAAATTTTATTTGTCACATACACATGGTTAGCAGATGTTAATGCGAGTGTAGCGAAATGCTTGTGCTTCTAGTTCCGACAATGCAGTAATAACAAGTAATCTAACTAACAATTCCAAAACTACTGTCTTGTACACAGTGTAAGGGGATAAAGAATATGTACATAAGGATATATGAATGAGTGATGGTACAGAGCAGCATAGGCAAGATACAGTAGATGGTATTGGGTACAGTATGTACAAATGAGATGAGTATGTAAACAAAGTGGCATAGTATAGTATAAAGTGGCTAGTGATACATGTATTACATAAGGATACCGTCGATGATATAGAGTACAGTATATACGTATGCGTATGAGATGAATAATGTAGGGTAAGTAACATTTATATAAGGTAGCATTGTTTAAAGTGGCTAGTGATATATTTACATCATTTCCCATCAATTCCCATTATTAAAGTGGCTGGAGTTGAGTCAGTGTCAGTGTGTTGGCAGCAGCCACTCAGTGTTAGTGGTGGCTGTTTAACAGTCTGATGGCCTTGAGATAGAAGCTGTTTTTCAGTCTCTCGGTCCCAGCTTTGATGCACCTGTACTGACCTCGCCTTCTGGATGATAGCGGGGTGAACAGGCAGTGGCTCGGGTGGTTGATGTCCTTGATGATCTTTATGGCCTTCCTGTGACATCGGGTGGTGTAGGTGTCCTGGAGGGCAGGTAGTTTGCCCCCGGTGATGCGTTGTGCAGACCTCACTACCCTCTGGAGAGCCTTACGGTTGAGGGCGGTGCAGTTGCCATACCAGGCGGTGATACAGCCCGCCAGGATGCTCTCGATTGTGCATCTGTAGAAGTTTGTGAGTGCTTTTGGTGACAAGCCGAATTTCTTCAGCCTCCTGAGGTTGAAGAGGCGCTGCTGCGCCTTCTTCACGATGCTGTCTGTGTGAGTGGACCAATTCAGTTTGTCTGTGATGTGTATGCCGAGGAACTTAAAACTTGCTACCCTCTCCACTACTGTTCCATCGATGTGGATAGGGGGGTGTTCCCTCTGCTGTTTCCTGAAGTCCACAATCATCTCCTTAGTTTTGTTGACGTTGAGTGTGAGGTTGTTTTCCTGACACCACACTCCGAGGGCCCTCACCTCCTCCCTGTAGGCCGTCTCATCGTTGTTGGTAATCAAGCCTACCACTGTTGTGTCGTCCGCAAACTTGATGATTGAGTTGGAGGCGTGCGTGGCCACGCAGTCGTGGGTGAACAGGGAGTACAGGAGAGGGCTCAGAACGCAACCTTGTGGGGCCCCAGTGTTGAGGATCAGCGGGGAGGAGATGTTGTTGCCTACCCTCACCACCTGGGGGCGGCCCGTCAGGAAGTCCAGTACCCAGTTGCACAGGGCGGGGTCGAGACCCAGGGTCTCGAGCTTGATGACGAGCTTGGAGGGTACTATGGTGTTGAATGCCGAGCTGTAGTCGATGAACAGCATTCTCACATAGGTATTCCTCTTGTCCAGATGGGTTAGGGCAGTGTGCAGTGTGGTTGAGATTGCATCGTCTGTGGACCTATTTGGGCGGTAAGCAAATTGGAGTGGGTCTAGGGTGTCAGGTAGGGTGGAGGTGATATGGTCCTTGACTAGTCTCTCAAAGCACTTCATGATGACGGATGTGAGTGCTACGGGGCGGTAGTCATTTAGCTCAGTTACCTTAGCTTTCTTGGGAACAGGAACAATGGTGGCCCTCTTGAAGCATGTGGGAACAGCAGACTGGTATAGGGATTGATTGAATATGTCCGTAAACACACCGGCCAGCTGGTCTGCGCATGCTCTGAGGGCGCGGCTGGGGATGCCATCTGGGCCTGCAGCCTTGCGAGGGTTAACACGTTTAAATGTCTTACTCACCTCGGCTGCAGTGAAGGAGAGACCGCATGTTTTCGTTGCAGGCCGTGTCAGTGGCACTGTATTGTCCTCAAAGCGGGCAAAAAAGTTATTTAGTCTGCCTGGGAGCAAGACATCCTGGTCCGTGACTGGGCTGGGTTTCTTCCTGTAGTCCGTGATTGACTGTAGACCCTGCCACATGCCTCTTGTGTCTGAGCCGTTGAATTGAGATTCTACTTTGTCTCTGTACTGGCGCTTAGCTTGTTTGATAGCCTTGCGGAGGGAATAGCTGCACTGTTTGTATTCGGTCATGTTACCAGACACCTTGCCCTGATTAAAAGCAGTGGTTCGCGCTTTCAGTTTCACACGAATGCTGCCATCAATCCACGGTTTCTGGTTAGGGAATGTTTTAATCGTTGCTATGGGAACGACATCTTCAACGCACGTTCTAATGAACTCGCACACCGAATCAGCGTATTCGTCAATGTTGTTATCTGACACAATACGAAACATCTCCCAGTCCACGTGATGGAAGCAGTCTTGGAGTGTGGAGTCAGCTTGGTCGGACCAGCGTTGGACAGACCTCAGCGTGGGAGCCTCTTGTTTTAGTTTCTGTCTGTAGGCAGGGATCAACAAAATGGAGTCGTGGTCAGCTTTTCCGAAAGGGGGGCGGGGCAGGGCCTTATATGCGTCGCGGAAGTTAGAGTAACAATGGTCCAAGGTCTTTCCTCCCCTGGTTGCGCAATCGATATGCTGATAAAATTTGGGGAGTCTTGTTTTCAGATTAGCCTTGTTAAAATCCCCAGCTACAATGAATGCAGCCTCCGGATAAATTGTTTCCAGTTTGCAGAGAGTTAAATAAAGTTCGTTCAGAGCCATCGATGTGTCTGCTTGGGGGGGGATATATACGGCTGTGATTATAATCGAAGAGAATTCTCTTGGTAGATAATGCGGTCTACATTTGATTGTGAGGAATTCTAAATCAGGTGAACAGAAGGATTTGAGTTCCTGTATGTTTCTTTCATCGCACCATGTCACGTTAGTCATAAGGCATACGCCCCCGCCCCTCTTTTTACCAGAAATATGTTTTTTCCTGTCTGCGCGATGCGTGGAGAAACCTGTTGGCTGCACCGCTTCGGATTGCGTCTCTCCAGTAAGCCACGTTTCCGTGAAGCAAAGAACGTTACAGTCTCTGATGTCCCTCTGGAATGCTACCCTTGCTCGGATTTCATCAACCTTGTTGTCAAGAGACTGGACATTGGCAAGAAGAATGCTAGGGAGTGGTGCGCGCTGTGCCCGTCTCCGGAGTCTGACCAGAAGACCGCCTCGTTTCCCTCTCTTTCGGAGTCGTTTTTTTGGGTCGCTGCATAGGATCCACTCCGTTGTCCTGTTTGTAAGGCAGAACACAGGATCCGCGTCGCGAAAAACATATTCTTGGTCGTACTGATGGTGAGTTGATGCTGATCTTATATTCAGTAGTTCTTCTCGACTGTATGTAATGAAACCTAAGATGACCTGGGGTACTAATGTAAGAAATAACACGTAAAAAAACAAATAGGGAGGGCCATGGGCATAGGTTGAGCAGGATTAGTGACACGACCAGGTGGGCTCAACTCAACTCAAGCCAGGCACATTATCACTTTTCATTGAACAGCTCATGGTACACAGAAATGTATGAAAAGGGCCTATAGAGCCACCCAAAAAACACAACGCATCACCGGGGGAAAACGACCTGCCCTCTAGGACACCTACAGCACTCGATGTCACAGGAAGGCCAAAAAGATCATCAAGGATAACAACCACCCAAGCCACTGCCTGTTTACCCCGCTATCATCCAGAAATCAAGGTCAGTACAGGTGCATCAAAGCTGAGACTGAGAGAATGAAAAACAGCTTCTATCTCAATGCCATCAGACTGTTAAATGCCATCACTAGCAGAGAGAGGCTGCAGCCTACATACAGACTTGAAATCATTGGTGACTTTAATAAATGGAACACTAGTCACTTTAATAATATCACTTTAATATTGTTTACATATCTTGCATTACTCATCTCATTTGTATTCTGTACAATCTACTGTATCTCAGTCTATTCCGCTCTGACATTGCTCGTTCATATATTTATATATTCAGAATTCCATTCCTTTACTTAGATCTGTGTGTATTAGGTATTTGTTGTGAAATTGTTATATATTACCTGTTAGATATTGTTGCACTGTCAGAACTAGAAGCACAAGCATTTCGCTTCACCCGGAATAACATCTGCTTAACACGTGTATGTGACAAATAAAATTGGATTTGATTTGAATACATGACTAAGTGAAAATGTATCTTAAGTGAAAGTTAGGTTTCGCCATGTAGAGAGTAACATCCTCATTGATATCAAAACATTACTAAGTAAAAATGCTTCTTATTGGAAGTTATAATTCCTTGACTCAGTGAAAATGTAGCTTTCGTGAAAGTTAGGATTCACCTTGTAGAGAGTAACACCCTGCCTGAAGGTATGGGGAGGCAGCAACAGGAGGGTTACGTAAATCCAGCTAAGAGTTACAGGCAGTTTCCAGGAGGTCAGAGGTCACAGATAGGGAGGGCCATGGGCATAGGTTGAGCAGGATTAGTGACACGACCAGGTGGGCTCAACTCAAGCCAGGCACATTATCACTTTTCATTGAACAGCTCATGGTACACAGAAATGTATGAAAAGGGCCTATAGAGCCACCCAATCCTTACACTTAGCGCCCTCGTGGCCACATCTGAGAAGGACATCTGAGCATAGGCCTGCAGTCTGTTATTGGTGTTCGGCCCATCTATGCCATGCCTTCAACACGCAGCCTCCATTTGGTGTGTTTGGGCCCCTATTAATCCATGGCTCTCTTTGAGATTAAAAACAAGTTTGATTTATCACTCACCACTTGCAAAAATTACATGTTTTTACGGCCCTGTTTTTATTGGTCCCCGTTGTGTCTGTAATTCAGAGCGAAGGAGATCGTTAACGAGTTAAACAGCACATTTAATGTTCTGAGGCAATATGGCTGAGTGTTCTAGCTCTATATAATAGCTCTGGTCCAGGGTGTTACCGTTGAAAAGGCTCAGCATCAGCAAGCCACACTTGCTGATAGACATCTATTTTTGGTTCAGATATGGTCTGGTCGGGCCGGACTTGATTTAGCCCAAACATAGACGTCTATAATTGGTTCAGATTTGGTCCGGACTGAACCAAATCTGAACCAGTCATAGACATCTATGTTTCACAAGTTTGGACAGCACAGTACAGTAGAGCACAGCAGAGTGCAGTACATTACAGTATACAGTACAGTAAAGAAAAGTAGAGTATATTAAAGTACAGTACAGTAGAGTACAGTAAAGAAAAGTAACCCACTTTACTCTAATGTACCCTACTCTACTGAACTAAACCGTACTGTAGTCTACTGTATTAAACTCTACTGTCCTGTACTGTACTCTACTGTACCATAATGTGATGTCAAAACTTATGAAACAGACTAGACATCCATGATTAGTTCAGATTTGGATCTGATCCCCACCGACCAAATTTGTCCTTGTTTGTGGGGCGGAGCTTATCAGAATAATTACCACCATGCTTTGCAAGTGTTTAGTTTTTACATTTACTTTTTGGTTATTCAGCAGACGTAACTTACCGTCAGTGCATTCAAACTAAGGTAGATCAACAACAACATATCACAGCCATAGCAAGAAAATAAAAAGATGTAACCATTACTGAGAATTATATTGTAGTTGAAGTGGTCTGTTGCTTTATTCTTTTAGCTGGCTTACTTTGAACATCATTGTGGCCTGTTTCAAAGCTTTTGAAAAGGTTAATATAGGTACATGTGACAGATGGGAGCAATAATAAATATCTGTGTTCAATCTTCAGTTTCCTCTTTCCTATAAGAGGCTTGTAAAATTATTATTGTGACTTAATGTCGACACATATGTGCAGTTAAAATTTGTCTATAGATGTATTTTCAAAGTCTGTAAATTACATATTTTCAACTTCTGGAAAATACGTATTTTCTGCTTTCGTTCAGCACCTAAAATGCACTTGATTTCATCGTCCGGGAAATACGTACAGTGTTTTCAACGTCCTGAAAATATGTATTTTCAACATCCGTAAAATACATATAAAATACATATACAGTCAACAGCTGTAAAATAAATATTCTACCTTTCATTCAGCACCTAAAATCCACCTGACGTCAATGTCTGGAAAAGATGTCTAAAATAAATATTTTCAATGTAATTTTGCTTACTGGGATAGGCCTATTTCATTCATATAGAAAGGGAAATGCTTGGAAGTAGTCTCTTTTCAGAATTTTCTGGTTCACTGATTCACTGGTTCACTCTGTCCCAAATGTCACCCTATTCCCTTTAGTGCACTACTTTTGAGCAGGGCCTACTGTATGAGTAGAATAGGGTGTCATGTGGTATGCAGCAGCAGGACACAGTGTTAACAAGGATGATCCCACAACTCGCCTGGTGCCTTCATGTCTGGTTATGGCGTGTAAACCCAACACTCTGGATGCATTAATATTACCAGTCTCTTTGGTTGTTAACCAACCCACATAAAACATAATGGCCATATAACACGCAAACTTGATATATACACGCAGACTTGAGGCTTCTGCTGATGTCCATCAGTACTATTAGTTGACTCATTCTAATCTTACACTTCACTTATTTTTTTAAAATCTCCCATCAACCCAGTCTATCATTAATGATGTACTATATATACAAATTAGCACAATGTTTTTATGTACTAATAACACAGACTCTTGGCGCATCGAACTCCAATGCCACGACCATTCTGAATCTCCCATCATTATTGTTGCCACGGTGTGCTAATCAGAACTACAATTCCCACAATGCACTACAACAACCGGAACCAGGAAAAACATCTAGTTAGTTACACGTGCGCCTCTTCATCGGCTTCAAACAAACGTATCATACCAAAAGCTTCAGGTAAATGCAACTTGCAATAAACATTTAATCTAACATTGTCACTTAGTGTCGGTAAATTTGGCAGGTACATGCATTACATAGTGATAATACAATATCTTTGAAACTCATTCTCGCAACCTAGCTAGCTAACGGGTAATTCAGCTCTCACCATCAAATTAGTCTACACCGACTAATGCTGCGTTCAAAACAACTATGAAATCTCCGACTTCCGAGCGTTCAAGACTACTGGGAAATCGGAAAAAACGAGAGACAACTGGGGAAAACCTTTTGAACGGCCGACTTTCCGACCTGAAGATCACTGAGTCAAAATTGTATGTCGTATTTTTCCGAGTTGTCTTGAACGCACCAATAACATCGATATAGACATTTTTAAAATAATTTAACCAAGACATACCCCAAATTGTTTCCAATGGGAAGAAATGAGTCAGTGGGCCGAACTGGAGAAGGCTCCTATTGGCGCATTTTTCCGTTAGAGAACACCTACTATGTGGGTGCATGTGTGCAATAACACAATTCGCATTTGCGCTCCTTTTAAATAACGCGATTTTAAAACGTTTACAAAGGTATAACGTTTACAAAACTTAGTCCACTCTGTTCATAGCATATTTTAGTTTTGGGGACAGAAAACTGTATTGGGATCAAATGTTTAATCGATGGTAGTGAGTGGAAACGCCAAGCGGTGAAATATGTCTCATTGTTCTATTTGTGGTATAGAGCTCACCAGTTTGTAGTCCTAATTACTTCTGGATTCTTCAGCCCTATGGGAAAAATGTAATTAAATTGTTGCGTGTTGTTTATATTTTTGTTCAGTGTAGGTTATGCCCCACAGCTACTTAAATAGGTCTATGAACCACAGCATCGTGCTTTGCAGTTTATGAAAGTGAACGTTGTTTATGAGTGTATAATGGTCATCAGGCATCGTAAATGGCACCCAGAAAATGTACTTTTCTTAGCCTAATCCTTTTGTTGTTCCACACTTTCACATGACTGCAGGCGTTTGGTGCAGTTAAAAACACTGCTTGTTAAAATGTCGAACATATGTGAAAATACTGTCATGAATTTTTAACAGCTTCATGAAATGTTACAAACTTCTGTTGAACCCAGTCATTGGTGTGTTCCCTAAAAACACATTTATGCCAATGGCCAGTGGTCTCAGAATTATGGCCACCCAAGGCACTGTTTGGGTTCATTTAGTGCAGTTGTTATTTATTCCTATGACCGTCCAATAACCCCTTGACCTCTACCCATTGTCTGAAGTCTATCCTGTCTCAGAGTTCCAGCACTTTGTAACAACCTTAGGATGACAAACACTTACCTAATAGTTCTGTGTCCATCGCTGTCCCCTGCCTGACATCCTGTGTGTGTAAGTCAGTGGGCCAGATGTCCTTTCCCACCCCGTTGTACTCCCATGCGGGCCGCGGGCCTTTCACTGACGTGTACGAGCCAGCCGAGGACTCCTTCCTCTTGATAGATGCCCTTGAGCAGGATGCTGACAGACTGAAGAAAATTAGGTGAGCAGCTTGTCACAATACCTGGGTTGTGTTCATTAGTGCTTACATAGCAAAACATTTTGCAACAAAAACTAGAGTTTCTTATTGTTCAGGTAGTCCCGTCCCGTTTTGATCCGTTTGGTATCTAGTGAAAATGACCCTTGGTTGTGTTCATTAGGCACCAAACAGAAGAAAACAGACTGAAAAGAGAGGAGCTCCCTGGACTGGTCCAATAAGAATTTTTGCTTTCTGTTGCCAAACTTCTTTAAAGGTTTTCTGTTGCGAGCCCTAATGAACACCTGTTACTGGTCAACAATACAGTTATTGACCTTTGACCCTCTTCTCCAGCCCCTCTGTGTGTCTAGAGGTGGGCAGTGGCTCTGGGGTGGTGTCCGCCTTTCTGGCATCCGTGATCGGACCTACAGCTCTATACCTGTGAGTAGGGGTGTGTGTGAGAGAGAGACTGACTGTCTGTGTTTGTTAGGATGTGCTTTAGTAACATGCCTATATCTGTGTTTAGGACGTTTTATAAAAATAACTGCCTAGAGGGCTTGTGACTCGTATGTGTGTTTTAACTGATGTGTTTGACTTGTTGTGTGTGTGTGTGTCCTCCCCAGCTGTACCGACGTGAACCCCGCAGCAGCCCAATGCACTCTGGAGACGTCTCGCTGTAACGCCGTTAGTCTGCAGCCTATCATCACTGACTTGGTGAGACACACACACGAGGGATATGCATCTTTCTCTTTCAAGATTATTCGATACGTTGCTAGATACATGGGATACGATACAGGAATGATATGTTTTGGTTTGAAGCGATTTGGTTTGAATCCATTCACCCTAACAATTGTCCTCAAAGCGGCATGGCGGGCTGTCTAGCTCCCGCCTATCCTTTCTTTGGATTGGTGGATGCATCTCCTTATTGTAATCAGTTTTTGAATATTCTATGAGGGTTGTTGAAGTCAACCATCTGTATTCAATGGAGAGAGAGATGCTATGAATTCATGTCATGAATATGCATAGCCATCTTGAGACAACTCCGATATAAAGTGTTCTAAAAAGTGTTCTTTCTCAAAGTTGCCAGGATTTCACGCGACCTACTTATTATCAATACACTCGTAACAACTTAAGCATTGCGAAACTTCGATTCGATCAAATAAGCCATATATTTTTGGGTTGACCAAATTTGACACTCATTGACCCCCGTACAAAAACTCTGTGCATGGTGGGTGAAACAACAAAAAAACACCACCTGCTGGAGGGAGACAGATTTTCCACTGAGTTGGACCTCTTCATCTCCGATGTCGGTGCCTGAGCTGAGCCATAAGGGAAACTGGACATCTACCACCCCACTATCAGACAAAGGGGGGGCAAGGTTAGCTTTTTCTGTTTTTGTTTCAACTGCTAGGGAAGGGAAGACAATGTTCCTACTAGTCAGACTCAATCTCATGGGCACAGACATGACTCTAGTCATGTAACCACAGTAACCTCGTAGCCCTTAAAGGGGCAGGTGAAAATTTGTCTAATCTGTGATGTTTTGGTTTAAAGACTCGGGTCACAAAAAAATGCAATGAAATTAAACAATATACCACATTACTTCTTACTAGTAAAACATTTTGTTTTTAGAAACATTACAAAGCAGGCTCATCAGTGTAATTTGTCTGCAAATTTTTATTTTATTTTGGTTGGTAAAAAAAAATCTGAGAGTGACTGGTAGATTTTTAAATCTACCTGTCACAGTTGCTGGTGGACCAACATGTATATTTTAGGCCCTGGGCCTACTGCTGCTGACGATGTTGAGTCTCATAGCAAAGGGTCTGAATAGTTATGAAACTAAGGTATGTTACAAATTAGCAAAAATGTCTAAACCTGTTTCTCCCTTTGTCATTATGGGGTATTGTGTGTAGATTGACGAAAACATTTTATTTAATCCATTTTAGAATAATGTTGTAATGTAACAAAATGTGGAAAAGGGAAAGTGGTCTGGACTGTACACTGATTGTTAAAAGCAAAACTATCTATAAACTATTGCTGATGGAGGACCTGAACAATGAAAAATAAAATATCATGTAGCCTAAGCCCCGATCAGCAGGTAGGCTATATGTCCAGATCAGCAGGTAGGCTATATGTCCAGATGAGTCGTGTCTCCGGCGGTTGTTTAGGCTACCTTATTCCGGTAAAACAATTTTGAACAGCGCATTTGATAACCAATGTAATTTACTTTATTATTGTTGTCACTCAACTAATAAAGCCTGATATTGCGCAAGCTATTTTCCAAACATTAGAATGCTGAAGGTGATGCGCATCCTGCCTCTCGTTGGACAGCGCATGAAGCAGCACACAATGTGCAGTTTGACTAGGCTACTCGTATTGCCTGTTGTTCGCCATGCAAAAATAACTTGAGGATCAATAACTGTCGACACAGTTACATGCTTTGTTCCACACTGAAAGAGAGGACGAGAGGTGTTTTCAGAAGGTAAAAATAAAGTAATATGAGCAAAGAAACAAGTTAACCGGCATTCTGACCGATGCAGACCGATGCACTCTCATCTTAAACATTTGATCCAGGCACACACAGGTCTGATGAGAAAGACCCACACACCTCCTCTCCATTTGTTCACCCCAACTTCACATCTGTCCTTCTCCGTTTTAGGTGGACTCTCTCTTGCCAAGGTTGTGTGGAAAAGTGGACGTTCTTTTATTCAACCCTCCTTATGTCGTCACGCCATCAGAAGAGGTAGAAAACTAAACTAGTGTTTGGTTGTTCTCCATACCACAGTGACGGAATTGTGTTTTATAGTGTGTGTGTATGTTTTTGTCAGGTGGGTAGCCAGGGCATTGAGGCAGCCTGGGCTGGTGGGAGGTGGGGCCGAGAGGTGATGGACAGGTTCTTCCCGCTGCTTCCAAAGCTACTGTCCAATCAGGGGTTGTTTTACCTGGTCACTGTGGCAGAGAACAATCCAGGTGAGCCTCCCACTTCCATTCTCTTTTGACTTCTTGGTTTATATTTACTCAGTCTACATTGATCAATTACATACGGCCTGATGTTATTTGGCACTGATGCATTTTTTACTATCTTTGTGAAAAGAGCCGTCTACCCTGTATAGCATGTTTAGGTCCAGGGTTAGAATACCACTCCTTGGAATGTTTTGTCATTTGTGCAGAGTGAGTGAGTGACACTGACTTGAAGAATGTAGGTGGGATCATTAACATTAATTACCACAACCCTGGTCTTTGCAACAACAAAAAAGACAGTTCCTCCCTGATTCAGTTCGTTTCCTTCCATTTGATACCTAATGAACACTACCCTACTGTAACCTCTTTCTTCCACCAGAGGAGATCACCATTCTGCTGAGGAAGTTTGGCCTGCAGGGAGCGCCTTGTCTGTCCCGACGAACTGGTCCAGAGAGCCTGTCTGTTCTGCGCTTCCACAGAACAACGTGATCCTCCCTGTCCCACAGAGGAGACCATGAACCTGCTGCTCCGACCACAGCGGTTTCAGCTTCATCTCAACAACCATGAGTGATCACCTGAACTTTAACATAAATTGAGTGAAAGCCATCGTGGGTTCATGGGAGCATTGATCAAATAAGTGACCATGTCTCAAGACTTTAACCCAATGCACTATACAAAGGCTAACAGGTTGTCCATGCTAATGAGTGTTCAAGTCTCCTTGAACCGGTTTGTATTGGGAGAGGATCCAGTCAGTGTCAGTATTGAAGACATGTTGTACAGGTAGAATTGACATGCAGACTACACCGGGCACGCGCATGTTGATTCTATTTATCCACACCAGACCCCATACGGAGACGCAGGTTAAAATATCTAAATGAACTCTGAACCAACTATATTAATTTGGGGACAGGTCGAAACATTCATGGACATTTAGCTACCTTGCTATTGCTAGCTGATTTGTCCTGGGATGAAATTAAACATTGGGTTGTTATTTTACCTGAAAAGCACAAGGTCCTTTTTTTCCCTGGATCTCAGAATGAGATGGTCCCCCCCTTTGCTGCTATAACAGCCTCCACTCTTCTGGGAAGGATTTCCACAAGATGTTGGAACATTGCTGCAGTCTCATTGAGTCACCCATTGAGTCACACACAATTGTGTGTTCTCTACACAATTAATCCAGATAAAAGGGGAAACCTAGTTAGTTAAGTAATCTCTCCTCCTTCAGTCTTCTGTGGACTTTATATGGTGGTTGGCTGCCAACTTTAAGGTGCATTACCACCACCAACTGGACTGGAATGTGGACCTCAGTTCAGCTTTCACTCACCCACATGGGTATATGCTCCTAAAAACCAATGAGGACATGGAAGAGGTGAGACTTGCAGCGCGTCATATGTCAAAAATAGTTATAATAGTTATTTTAGCGCCTAGCTGCGCAGACACTCGTGAACAGTTTGGATGAAATTATTGATTAACGTGTACATTTATTTTGGAACGCAAGCGGTGTGGTCAGCAAGTGACTGACCCAAAGATTGTCTTTGGACTCATTTCATTTTAGGGCTTGATTCAATCCATGATGCTTAAGATCTGCGATATACCGCAGTTCAAATGTAGAGATCATTTCCGATTGAGGCAACATGCAGCGTTTACTGTGAGTGGACATCGCCTTTAAATTTCATATTCAGCGCTACGGATTGAAACGAGCCTTTAGTTTATTGCAACATTGTGGTTTCCACAATCCTACCTGGGATGCCAACTGCAGTTTTAAAGGTATAATTTGGTATTTTCTGCTTTTTTGGATGGAGGGGAGACGGGTGAATGAGTTCTGCTGAAATAGCAATGGATTCGAACACATGCTGCAACGGAGGCAGCAGTTTAGACCAAAGATTGTTCACTCAGGCTGCTTACCATTCGGAGAAAAGTGTTCCCGTCCACTTAACAGTGTGGCTCTCCCATAGACAATGCAGTAGCATCTGGATCTGGTCTGCTTAGTTTCACTTCAATTTTTAAAAAAGTGGGGTGTCTTGCTTCCTCTTCAGTCTCTGGTTAAGACCACCTTAGGCCACTCCAACCGCAGTTTTGTGGATATGAAAGTTGTAAGTAAAAAGTTGTTTAAAATAGATGTGAACAACTGTTTATCAAGGTATGACATTTGTTTATGTAGTTAAATATCCCCTGCATTACTCATAGTGTAACATGATGTTCAGATGTTATGAACATACTTCGTTTGAGCAGAGTTGAAATTGGCAGGGTTTATGGTGAATGTGATCTCTACGAACGTTGGAGTAATTGCCTTTAGTCGACAGTAACATTGAAGGTTACCTTTATTTTGATAAAGGGCACCAACAACATTCAAACGTGGCCTAGGCACTGGGATAGGGAATAGTCCACAGTGCCAACAGGGGGGGGGGCAATGTCAATGCTGCACATTATTAAAGCTGCTCAGTCAATTAGAACGTGATTAGATGTAATTCGTTTGGAAGGTTGGAAAACAAAAAGGTCGCAACCAGGAGTTGAACTGGGGACCTTGCGGGTTGCGTGTAATGATTTTTCAAACTAATTTTCATTGGGAAGGTGTATAAAGCAAAACGCAGAATCCTACTCCACGTGCTCGTTGAACATCTCATTCCAAAATCATAGGCATTAATATGGAGATGGTCCCCCCCTTTGCTGCTATAACAGCCTCCACTCTTCTGGGAAGGATTTCCACTAGATGTTGGAACATTGCTGCAGTCTCATTTAGCCACGAGCATTAGTGAGGTCGGGCACTGATGTTGGGCAATTAGGCCTGAACCGCAGTCGGTGTTCCAATTCATCCCTAAGGTGTTCGATGGCGTTGAGGTCAGGGCTCTGTGCAAGCCAGTCAAGTTCTTCCACAACGATCTTGACAAATCATTTCATACCAGTCATCCAACAGATTCCCATTCAGAGCGACACACAGAAGCATCCAGGGTCAATGCCCTGCTCAAAGGCACATTGACAGATCTACCACCAGGCCAAAAAACTTTAACCCGAACCCTCCAAGATCCCTCCACAGTTCCCCAATAGCTGTCCCTGAACCATTCAAGACCCCCCCAAGAAGAAAAATAAAATGAATTCCATTCCCCCAAGAACCAGCCCCAATGCATCAACCATCATGGACTAGAGAAAAAAGGAAAAGACAGGAGAAAACAGCAAAACAAACATTTTAAACAAAGGACATCAAGGACAACTAAAATCATAACAGCAATGCTAACTATATGTTTGTGTGCATGTCTGGCACTATTACATGTGTGTTCTTGTGTGTGTTTATTTGAATGAGTGCACGGCCTCAGCCTCAGGCAAACCGGCATTAGCTGTAAAAACACTGCCCCTCAGTGTCAGTAAAATGTACTTTTTATGTTTAGACTTAAAAAAATACATTTATCTCCCATACAGCAACTCCACTCCCACTTGCCTCCAATTCCACATTCCAACCCATCCCATTGATCTCTGCTGGCCACCCACATCTTTCAACTATTCTGTGATGTTTAATGTACAATTTCAATCTAATTGAATAGAATCCACAGATTGCGATTTGAAGATAAATATTGTTACTAAGAGTATTAGTAATTGACTGACCCGGTCTCTCCAGATCTAACAGTACTATTTCTAGGGTCAATTTTAGATCAATGCTATGCATTTTCAGCCATTCCTGGACCGGAGACCAGAAACAGGCTACCTGAGGGCAATACCAAAATAGTCTATTGATTCTGTATCCTCAAAACAAAATCTGCAGTGTCGATGATTTTATGCCACAAGAATTCTATATAATAATTTTTGCTGAAAAGCACGAAGTCTTGAATCTTGCGTTGTTTTAGATATCAACTCCCGCTGCCACCTGCCTCCATTTTTGGGGTAATGCTGTAATCAATTGGTTGTACTCTTGGATTGAGCAGACCTTCCCATACAATTCTGATAACTCCACCATTCCAATTTACATGATCATTTAAGAACAAAATACCCTTTTCAAACATCTTTCCCATAAATACAGGTATTTTATCAACCAGCACATTTGAGTTCAGCCATAATATTTGTTCCATCTTTTCAGTGGGATGAAATTGAAGTCAGCTCTGCAATGCTTGTTTGAAAAAAAGTATAATTCTCAATTAATTGAAAATGAGACATGGCAATAAGGCCATTTTGAAACAATGGATGAGCTTTTCTTAGTAATCTACTTGAACCATTTAGGGTACAAATAAAACTTTGAATGAGTGAAGCTTTTAGAGGTTTAGTGCTTTTATATTTAAATATTCTCAACCCACCCAATTCATATTCATTATATGGATTCTGGTTTAGCATCCCAGATAAAGCAACATTTTTGGCGCATGTGATTTGAAAAGCGAACCATCAGGAGTAGGTAGCGCCATAAGTGAGTAAACTGGGATATGACTAAGGATGTTAATCTGGGCAATTTTTCCATAAATAGACAGGTTTGTAGGATGTCATCTATTTTTACAAGTTTTCTATTGAAATTCATTGTGGAGAGCTTATTTATATTTTTTGTGATATGAATACTGAGAATGTCTACTTCACCATCAGCCCATTTTATATGTAAACTGCAGGGTAATGTAAAAGTTGTATATTTTTAAAGATCCAATACATAATATTGTACCCATCATAATTAGGTTTTAATCCAGAGAGAACAGAAATGTTATCTATATCTTCAATGAGACATTGCAAGGATCTAGCTTGTGGACTTTATATAAAACTTGAGTCATCGGCACATGGACATCTTTGTTTTTAAGCCTTGGATTTCTAATCCTCTAATGTTGTTATTGAGTCGGATTTTAATAGCTAG
Source organism: Oncorhynchus clarkii lewisi (assembly GCF_045791955.1). Classification (NCBI taxonomy): domain Eukaryota; kingdom Metazoa; phylum Chordata; class Actinopteri; order Salmoniformes; family Salmonidae; genus Oncorhynchus; species Oncorhynchus clarkii. The sequence continues at coordinate 26,189,481 of NC_092153.1, forward strand.
CATTTGAATGAACAGTTCTTGTGCTAACGCTGCTTCGAGGCAGTTTGGAACTCGGTAGTGGGTGCTGCGACAGAGCAGACGATTATGCACTACAGCGGTCCCGTTCTGTGAGCTTGTGTGGCCTACCACATGGCAGCTGAGCCATTGTTGCTCCTTGATGTTTCCACTTCACAACTGCATGTACAGTGGAAGGGGGCAGCTCTACCCGGATAAAGCACTAAATTAACTTCAATTAGGGCTAAATACGGCTGCTAGAATCCTGACTAGAACCCCAAAATTTGATCATATTACTCCAGTGCTAGCCTCCCTACACTGGCTTCCTGTCAAGGCAAGGGATTACATGGGCTTGCTCCTACCTAGCTCTCTGATTTGGTCCTGCCGTACATGCCTACACGTACGCTACGGTCACAAGACGCAGGCCTCCTAATTGTCCCTAGAATTTCTAAGCAAACAGCTGGAGGCAGGGCTTTCTCCAATAGAGCTCAATTTTTATGGAATGGTCTGCCTACCCATGTAAGAGACGCAAACTCGGTCTCAACCTTTAAGTCTTTACTGAAGACTCATCTCTTCAGTGGGTCATATGATTGAGTGTAGTCTGGCCCAGGAGTGGGAAGGTGAACGGAAAGACTCTGGAGCAACGAACCGCCCTTGCTGTCTCTGCCTGGCCGGTTCCCCTCTTTCCACTGGGATTCTCTGCCTCTAACCCTATTACAAGTCACTGGCTTTACTGGGGCTCTTTCATACCGTCCCAGGGAGGGGTGCGTCACTTGAGTGGGTTGAGTCACCGATGTGATCTTCCTGTCTGGGTTGGCGCCCCCCCACCCCTTGGGTTGTGCCGTGGCGGAGATCTTTGTGGGCTATACTCAGCCTTGTCTCAGGATGATAAGTTGGTGGTTGAAGATATCCCTCTAGTGGTGTGGGGGCTGTGCTTTGGCAAAGTGGGTGGGGTTATATCGGCCCTGTCCGGGGGTGTCCTCGGATGGGGCCACAGTGTCTCCTGATCCCTCCTGTCTCAGCCTCCAGTATTTATGCTGCAGTAGTTTGTGTCGGGGGGCTAGGGTCAGTTTGTTATATCTGGAGTACTTCTCTCCTATTCGGTGTCCTGTGTGAATTTAAGTGTGCTCTCTCTAATTCTCTCTTTCGGAGGACCTGAGCCCTAGGACCATGCCTCAGGACTACCTGACATGACTCCTTGCTGTCCCCAGTCCACCTGGCCGTGCTGCTGCTCCAGTTTCAACTGTTCTGCCTTATTATTATTGGACCATGCTGGTCATTTATGAACATTTGAACATCTTGGCCATGTTCTGTTATAATCTCCACCCGGCCCAGCCAGAAGAGGACTGGCCACCCCACATAGCCTGGTTCCTCTCTAGGTTTCTTCCTAGGTTTTGGCCTTTCTAGGGAGTTTTTCCTAGCCACCGTGCTTCTACACCTGCATTGCTTGCTGTTTGGGGTTTTAGGCTGTGTTTCTGTACAGCACTTTGAGAAATCAGCTGATGTACGAAGGGCTATATAAATACATTTGATTTGACTCTAGCCGGGCAGAAATGTTACGAACTGACTCGTTGGAAAGGTGGCATCCTAAGACAGTGCCGTGTTGAAAGTCACGGAGCTTATCATTAAGGCCAATGTTTGTCTAGGGAGATTGCATGGCTGTATACTTGATTTTATACAGCCTTCAGCAACAGGTGTGGCTGAAATAGCAGAATCACCTTATTTGAAGGGGTGTGTACATCACTTTTGTTTTGAGCCGACTTCGCCCGGGAGGCAATCAACGCTAATCGAATCCCCTCAAAAGAATAATGAAACCTCAACTGAGCAACATTTCCAGGGTTCATTCTCAATTATCCCGGTTTGTCATCAGCCCTCGCCTCCTAAAAACACATTGGACGGAGCTTGGATCCATTGTGCTTGGAGGAGATGAGAGGAATCAAGGGCATGCCTTAACGTAATAAGTGTTTCACCAGCTTTCATCTTTACAGTCATTTTTAAATCGGTGATTACGTCAAGGGATGCACTAGCTGAATGTGGCCCAGGTCTGCATCCTTTCTCCTGAAGTGTACACTTATCTCCTTTATAAATTTGAAAGTAAATTACTAGTATAAGTGGGTGGAAAATCCTTCTAACCAATGCCTACACCAAGGAGGAGAGTGCAGGTAAAGTACAACAGAGCTAGAGAAAGGTAATTTGTTGTTTTCAGTTGTAACGAGGGAATGTTGTGTGCAACCTAAATACGAACATTAAATGATTCAGTAAATTTGAAATATTTTATGTTGGAACGCTTGGTATGTTGGTACACCTGTCACATAACCGATTTTGATTTGCAGGGAAGACTGTCAAAAGCCTTTCATTACATGTCTTTCTGGTTTGCCGATAAACAACAAAATAAACAGTTGTTCAACAGCGCAAGTTTAATGCAAGGACAGGCAGAAATAACAGTTTTGGCATTGTCGCTAAGTGTTAAAGTATATGCAGAGAACAACCGTGACCCACTTCGCGATAATCATACTACGACTTGCTATGACTGGTCATGCAATGTTGAGGATATACCTACAATTATAGGGCAAGTACTACTGTAATATTCTTACATAATAGTACCCATGGAATGTGCACAAGGGGAATTACTTAGTTATTTCGACATTGTAGCAATGGCACAAGGAATGTATCTGGAAGAAACCAGTTTGTAGCTACCCGAGATGAGGGAGGTATGGTCATGGGAGACATTGCTTACACTAAGGCAATCCATTTACTATGCAGGTCAGTAGAGCCACTGCTTTTAGGTGGGGCCCCAATGTATTCTGAGGTAGGGGGTTAAGGTATTTTGGGGATGGGGGCCAGGGTGTGTTGGGGCAGGTGGGGTGGTATTGTGTTGAGGTTTAACCCTGTGCGTTGGGGTTCCAGATGATGCGTCCGTCATCCCCCAGCCTCACGCCGCCCCCGGCCACCAGCTCCAGGGCGGCAGGGAAGGCCCGGTGCTCTGCCTCCCGGATGCGATCTGATAGACTCTCCTCAGTATCATTCATCAACACCGGCACTGCCTCCTGAGCAATGATGGCCCCGGCATCAACCTCTTCCTGTGGACAAAAGGAAGTTGCGAGAGCAGGGAAATATTTAGGTCCTCTCCATAGACAACTCTGTGCCCAAAAGCCTGTTTTAGCAGGGAATCACCATTTTGAAGTAGTCAACTGGGTGGGATTTCCTATGGGTGAAGGAAGGAAGGAACACATAATTCCATCCATCATGAGGGATCAGCCAATGAATTATACTTATGATAAAACATTCCATAACTGCAGGTGGCAGTAAATCGCTAACATTGGCTTTATACCCAGGTATGCACCCTTTCAGTAGTAGATGACCTCAAACACCATAATAGGAAAGATACAAAAAGATAAGTCGTCTAAGTCTAGGGTCCTGTCCCAGAACAACCCCTAGCCCTAGGCACGTGTGTATCTGAAAGGACTAGATAGGTGTAGGCAATATGGCTATAATTCCACTTAATGTATCAGAGAAATCTGTTTGGGGTTTCTGGAAGCCTTTTCGATAAAGATTTGGATAACAAAACTAAATGTGCATCCATTTTTCAAATGTTCTGCAATAGACCAGGAAACACAGGATAAGTTTGGCTTTAAGATCAGATCCGAGCTGATTTTATACCAACATCTGGTTATGGTTAGTATTGGTGAGCTGAGGCAGGATCTATTCCGAGTACTTACAGCCACAAAGTGGACGGTGCAGCCAGAGACCCGTGCCCCCGCCTGCAGAGCCTGCTTCTGGGCATTCACCCCCTTGAATGAGGGCAGCAGGGACGGATGGATGTTCAGCAGTTTTCCTACAACACACAAAATATATTATTCTCACATGTGCACACAAACATTTCAAAGCATTATTAATAGAATGAAAGCGTACCCAAATATTCTCCAGACCAGCTCCATCCAAAAAGTAAATACTTAAAAAAAAATGTTTTTAATCAAAATCGGGTGCTCGACTGGGATGAACATTTCAAAAAGCATTCCTTTCCCCATGTAACTTCAAGGGAGAGCAAGTGAAGTTAATGGACTTTTTTCTGTGCGATACATTGTCATCACAGAAAATGCACACAAACCTACTATTGATACACACAAAGCTGGGTGGTCCTACCGTTCCACTTCCTGACGAAGGACCCTGTGAGGATCCTCATGAAGCCGGCGAGACACACCACCTCCACATCAAATTCCTCCAGCACGTGGTCAATGGTGCCGTCAAACTCTGCCCGGCTACCGTACAGCTTATGGTCAACCACCCGTGTCTGAATGCCAGCCAGAGAGGCCCTTTTGAGGCCCAAGACCCCCGGCTGGTTGGAGATCACCACCACGATCTCTGCTGAGCTGGATGTTCTCTTGGTCTGCTCCATCAGCGCCTGCAGGTTGGTGCCTGACACACACAATACACATAAGGCAGTGCACACTGATATAAAAGATTAAACGTATAACTGCAATTAGCTATGGGGCACTTAACTGCAATTCTACACATATGTTGGCTCTACTTAGACAACTTTCACACTAACGAACCATCTGAAATTTGGGTGAACTATCCCTTTAACAATGGACTACAGCAGGGGTCTCCAACAGGTTGATCGCAAGCTACCAGTAGCTCGCTGCCCACCTATGAGTAGCTGGCCAAACTGTTCTTAAAACAGATGCAATTTTTATGTGTTCCACTGCAAACGGTCATAAACAAGTTTCAGACACCGCAAGCCCACAGCTACTATCTAATGAACGCAACACTGACATTATCCCACCCCTGGTTAGCCACTATTGGCTTAGAAAAAGCCACACCTAACACAGCATCTCCAAATTATTTACCAGCAATATTGCTCGTCGGTCTGTGTGGTGCACACGCTTGTTTATCTCTCCATGTGTAGCCTGATCACCGTCTTGTGGATTGACAGAAATACTTTCCTTATTTAAAATGTTAACTGCAAAGTTGACTTACCTGACAAAAGTATATTTTGAGTAAGTATATCATTTGTATCTATTATTTGAAAACTGGCATGAGATGAGCAGCAGCAGTACAGAACCGTCGCTAAACTGGCACATTCCTCACTTGCTAGATGCACAATAGAAAAAAAATAATGAGTAATTAAAAACTTTTTTTTTTAAAGCATCGACTCAAAACATCGAATTTGGTCGTTTCTCCATGAACAATTGTAATTTTAAGAGTGACTAATAAAAAAAGTGAGAAGATAATTTGGGAAAATAGTCAAAACATTTTGGGGGGGAATCTCAGATTTTATAGGGCCCCTTTAGAGTTGTTTATTAAATATTATTTTACAAGATCCCGAGGCCCAAATCTGTCTTTGTGATATGCAGAGCAGGTGAACGGATGATCTCATGCATGTGTGGTTCCCATCGTGAAGCATGGCGGTGGTGGGGGTGCTTTGCTGGTGACACTGTCAGTGATTTGTTTAGAATTCAAGGCACACTTAGCCAGCATGGCTACCACAGCATTCTGCAGCGATACGTCATCACCATCTGGTTTGCGCTTAGTTTTTTGGTTACTACATGATTCCATGTGTTATTTCATAGTTTTGATGTCGTCACGATTATTCTACAATGTAGAAAATAGTAAAAATAAAGACAAACCCTTGAATGAGTAGGTGTGTCCAAACTTTTGACTGGTACTGTGTCTATTTCACTGCTGTTATCAGGCAGTGATCAGGCTATTCCTGAGTGGTGGGGAGGGCCGGTGGTGCGTGTGTGTAGAGCAGCGCATGTCATGATAACTTTTTACCAGTTGTAGGTAGGCAATTCATACTGAACAAAAATATTAAAACGCAATATGTAAAGTGTTGGTCTCATTTTTCATGAGCTGAAATAAAAAGATCCTAGAAATATTTCATACGCACAAAAAGCGTGTTGTGCACAAATGTGTTTACATCCCAGTTAGTGTGCATTTCTCTTCTGCCAAGATAATCCATCCACCTGATGATTAAACAGCACGATCATTACACAGGTGCACCTTGTGCTAGGGACAAAAGTCCACTACTATAAAATGTGCAATTGTGTCACACAATGCCACAGATGTCTCAAGTTGTGGGAGCGTGCAGTTAGCATGCTGACTAAAGGAATGTCCAACAGATATTTTGCCAGACAATTTAATGTTCTATTTTCTACCATAAGCCGCGTCCGTCGTTTTAGAGAATTTGTCAATATATCTAACCAGCCTCACAACTGCAGACCACATGTATGGCGTTGTGTGGGCAAGCGGTTTTCTGATGTCAACATTGTGAACAGAATACCCCATGGTGGTGGTGAGGTTATGGTATGGGCAGGTATAAGCTATGGACAACGAACACAATTGCATTTTATTGATAGCAATTTGATTGCAGAGATACCGTGACAAAGTCCTGAGGCCCATTGTCGTGCCATTCCCCCACCACCATATGTTTCAGCATGATAAAACACAGCCCCATGTCACAAGGATCTGTACATAATTCCTGGAAGCAGAAAATGTCCCAGGTTTTTCCAAGGCCTGTATACCTCACCAGACATGTTCGGTATAATAAATGGCACAATTGACAGAAAATAGCCTAACATTACTTAATTTTAAAACGTTTTTCAAAGTGTTTCTTGCTATTGCTATTATATACTGGTTACAAACGTAATCAGAGCAGTTAAAATACATGTTGTGTCATACCCGTGGTATACGGTCTGATATACGATGGCTGTCAACCAATCAGCATTCAGGGCTGTGTACAACAGGTATGACAAAAAATAGCCCTTAGTTGTAATATATTGACCATATACCACACCTCCTTCCTCCTTATTGCTTAATCATAGCAGTCAAAACAAGTTAACTCGACATCCATTGATGGAAAATGATCTGGCGAGTTTAATAAAGGGTGAATTATCTTTTCTATTGTGACATTCTTAAGCTCACAATTATTATTTTGATGGAAAAACATGTAGTTTCTTAGCCTTGGAAAAACACATGTAGTTTCTTAGCCTTGGAAAAACACATGTAGTTTCTTAGCCTTGGAAAAACACATGTAGTTTCTTAGCCTTGGAAAAACACATGTAGTTTCTTAGCCTTGGAAAAACACATGTAGTTTCTTAGCCTTGGAAAAACACATGTAGTTTCTTAGCCTTGGAAAAACACATTTTGTTTCTTAGCCTATGTTGTTACAAATTAAGCCGATATTCCTTCATAATTTGCTCGATAACGTTATGGAAAAAGGGTTCATTGGATAAATGTGGCAACTTCTCTTGCTGCGATAAACTATTGGGCGGGGCTAGTTTTCAGGCCTTGTGGGTGGGTTGAGGGGTCATTGGGGCTAGAAATGTTTGCTTGACCTAGCAACCCATTAGTATATAGCTAATTCTGCAACTGAGATCTGATGAGAGCATGCACGCGCATCACTTGAACATGTTTGCTTGTAATAAAAAACACTAATGTTAAACACATCTGTTGACACATGGCAGTGTTTTCAATTTCAGAAAGTGACACACACCATACACAACACTAACCTGTGCCTGAGATGAGGACGCCCACCCTGGTCCTCTTGCGGGGGACGGTGCTACTGCTGTCCCCTTGAGATGCTCCGTTCTGCATGGGCCCCAGGTCTACTACACAGGGAGAGGGGCCTAAACGCAGGCTGTGCTTCAGGTTCCTGATCACCACCGGCTCAGCCCCTTCACACAAAAAAAACTCAGTAAAATGACAAAGATGAATATCACCAAGCGCTGTGTGACTTAACTGTGTGCATGCACACGTTTGAACCCATCAACACAAAAATTACATTTAATGTGAACATCTGAAGAGCATTTCCTCATTAACAAGATTGATTCTATACAACTTTCAGTTTGTTTCCTTATCGGCCTGGGAGTGTACAGAACCCATCATTCCTGTAGCATTGTTATGAGTTTCACTACGCATACTTTAGCTCTCGTCTCTCACCAGGCTGCTTGTGGGCCAGCGAGCCCACGATCCACGCATCCTCGTGGGCTTGGAGCTTCCTCAGAACACTCTGGGCATCCGGAAAGGCCACCACCAGCACGGCCCCAAGGCCACAGTTGAAGGTGCGCCCCATCTCCTCCTCGCACAAGCCCCCCTCCTCCTGGAGCCATGAGAACACAGGAGGGATGATCCAACGGGAGGCGTCTGGGTGGGACAAAGCACACAGAGCAGCTCACACACGCATTCAATATGAAGTAAATACCAACCGCAGTTTAGGGCTGACCCCAATTAGTCGACTGGTTGATTGTTTGGTCGTTAGGCTGTTGGTCGACCAAGATTATTTAAGTCGAGCAGTAACAAACAAACAAACATATGTACACCCATCTCAGTGAACTAATTGATTGCGGGGGCCTAGACTAAAAGCCAATTTATGCTTGAGCTGAAAGTGTGGTCGGAGGCTCAATTGCAATTACGGAGCCTCCAGAGGCATACATTGGCCAATTTGAGCTCTGTACCGCATCGCCATGCACCTCACAAATTGTTGTAACAATGCTATGGGTTCTGTATAGCTCCACATTGACATGATTGGTTGAAGGTAGGTGGGGGCGGTACTTCTTGTATAAATACAAGCTCAATTCCTTGACAACGCCACAATGCGAAGCGCAAGAAGCAACTTCTGCTGAGGCCATATCACTGTAAATGCTGCATGCCCACTGTAAATGCTGCATGGCCAATGCAGATGTTAGATTGACCATGCACCCAGATGAACAATGCACTTTTCCCTCCAGAATGTGCTCTCCCCGTCCATTTTTTTATGACTTCATTGTGTGAATTTGTTTGCCTATAGCAATTCCCCATTACATAAAATCACTAGTACATTTACCGTTAATTCCTAATCTACAACCTGACAGTAATTTATTTCAATGCGTTCAATATTAATATTCCAGTCTTCCTGTTATCATTGTCGGAGTGGACACATTGTTGGCAGAGTGCACAACCTATGCTACACTTGTGAGAAACAAGTTAAGGTTTATTTCATTCTATTTATGAGTTTTAGTCACTGTCTTTTGTTTGGAGCACTCCTGTCAATGTTGAGTAAGGACGCGCTTACAGGCTACCTGTCCTGTGCGTAAATGTAGGCAAATAAATGTGCTGATTTGGGGATCTGATAGTATTTCTGATTGGCTTAAACGCACCACCACTAATGATCTGCGGAGCTTCTCAAAGTAATGTTTTCTTCACCTCAAAACAGCAAGCAAACAAAGTCTGTTTTTACATCCTTTGAGAATACAACAGTTCCTCAATGCATTTGAAAAATCTTTCCTGTGCTCTCTTTCGATAACCATGTCATGCACTGAACCAATGGAAACGTCATAAAATAGGCCTACCTAATTACTTCTTATTAGTGCTCAACTTGGACTGAAATAGGTATGATACTCATTTTGGGCACTGGTACTGTTTACATTTAGGTGCAAGAGCTCCACAATGCTTTTGAGCTAATATTCTATAAGAGGAACTGGAGCTCAAGCAGTAGAATATTTGAGGTGTCGGTACTCCGCTCCGGTGAGCTCCTGCCCACAAGTCAAGCGCTGCTGCTTCTTATCCATTGCGCAAATAGCCTGCAGCTGTGTCTGTCCAGAGCTCACTGGCGCTGGAAACTGAGGCCCCAGAATATTTTAATACAGCGTTTTAAGTTTGCTAGAGCAAGTTTCAGGCCAGGCCCAAGTTAATAGATGATATAATGTTTCAAGTTTGTTGCAGTCAGGTCATGTGTAACCAATGTGATTTATAGGATTTTTTTTATTTTTTGAATCTGGATATTTTCTACCTGCAGGCTGCAATGATTATTTGTTGGCTTTATACATAGTTACATATTTGTACATAGTTGGCAATAGAAATACATTTTTAGTTTTGTATCATTTACATAGAATTTTGATTAACCACATGACAAAGACTGAGATAAGACGATGATATAAATTAAACAGTTTCGCAAAAATGTGCATATGAAAACCATAACTGGCGCACAGATAGGTAAAAATGGTAAGATAAACTGGCATTCCACATGAGAAGGGTTGCCGACTCCTCTTGTAGCCTATTACTGGCACTTCAGGAGAGTAATGGCAGAATCTGCAAAAGTCAGCAGGAGTGGGAGGAGAATAGTTGGTTCAGGTTATGTTTTTTGCCTTCTGGTTATCTAGATCTCTGGCACTTGAGGCATGTCTTATTTCATCAAACGGTAAGCATCAGACAATCTCAATGCATATAGTTGATTTAAATTAAAACAAATAATGTTGTGTCTATATACGGAAAAATACATGTTAAAACATTTTAACCAATCGATTGGTCAAAAGAACAGACAATTTTCGGTCAACTAAGATAGTTTTTTGTCGGAGACAGCCCTACCACAGTTCGTACAATTCAAAACAGCATCAGGTATCTGATATGGACAACTGTTTCATCCTCATATACATTGTTTACCACTACACTTTAAAAACCAAACATGGGCAATAAGAAAAGTGTGTTTCTCTCTCTCACCCAGGTCAACGGACAGTTCCTGAGGCAGGACTCGGGGGATGTTCTCCAATAGGCCGCCCCCAGTGATGTGGGCATAGGCCTTGATGGCGCCGCTGCGCAAGATTGGCAGGAGCAGGCGGCTGTAGATCTTAGTAGGCGTCAGGAGAACCTCGCCTGTCAATTAACATGGGGGAAGACTTTAGACGGGGAAAGGGGACCTCTACGGGGAATTACTTTAATTATGATACATTGGATTCATAGAGCACTTTTCTAGGACCCAGATAAACTCTACAATAATACAATTGAACAGTACAGTACAAAAGAAGACCAATAGAGGCTGGAATAAGACCACTAACAGGCAGGAAGATAGTACAAGGTAAGACATCTTACGCAGATGAACCCTATTTAACGGAAAATATAAATGACCACAAAACTGTCAATTTACCTCCTTTCAAGAGAAAGTACAAGAGAAGAAAGATTGGGCAGACACACCCAGAGAAATTCTCCCTCAAAGAAACATGTGTAAGAGCTTGTATGATCTCATTAACCTACCCACGGTTTGTCCAGGTTTCCCGAAAGGTGCAGGGGAGCTGTAGGTGACTCCTGCCCTCTCCAGGACCTTCCGAACCAGGCTGAATCCGTTGCTGTGCACCCCCGAGGAGGCCACCCCGATGAGTAGGTCCCCCTCGCAGATGTCCCCCAGCCTGGGTAGCAGGGCGCCCCTCTCCACCGCCCCAACACAGAACCCTGCCAGGTCGTACTCGCCGGGGCCGTACACGCCAGGCATCTCCGCAGTCTCCCCGCCTAGATGAACGAATGGAAAAACGCACAGTTGTTAACACAAATATATGATCAAACACACATACATGCAGTTGCAAATGTGTGCGCACACACAGTGTAGAACCCAGAAATTGATGGCTGGCTCACGCCCAAAATACAGATGGTTTCCAGTGTAGCAACTAAAACCCTACTTTGTTATTTTCACTACACCCCCAGTATACAGTCAGCATCTCCACTTTCTTACCGCCTGAACACACAAAATAGTGCGCACACACACACACCCATCCTTGCATCTTAACGATGACGTCAGACTGCCCCCCCCCTCCCTCACCCAGCAGAGCGCAGCCCGCCAACCCGCAGGCCTCGGCCACGCCCCTGATCACAGCGGAGGCCACGCCCACATCCAGACGGCCACAGGAGAAGTAGTCCAGGAAGAAGAGAGGCTCCGCCCCCTGGGCCAGCACGTCGTTGACACACATGGCCACCAGGTCCTGTCCCAGGGTGCTGTGCTGCTGGCATGCCTGGGCAATCTAGAGAAGGCAGCGGTGAAGTCATGAAGAGGTTGTAGGATCTTAATGTCTTTGTGATTCCTGGCATAAACTCTCCTCGCCTGCTTAAAACACATTAGCGAAGGAGGTCTAAGGGTAGGGACCTTGGACCTTCTCCGCCAACACAGCAGAGGCGGCGGCAAGAAGATGGGATGTGAGGAATCACAGTGTAATTGAGAAACAGCTAAAACATATGCACACGATCCTACATCTAACTTTGCAAGGCCAAAAAGACGGATAAAAAAATAACGAAAAGCCTGTACCTGGAATATGATGCTCCCTAGCTTTATTCCAGCACCAAAACATGCAGTGTGGCTGGCTGCAATGTCTCATATACAGTTTCTGTTTTGAGAAGTTATGCATACCGTGAGCTTTGTCCCTACTCCGTCTGTCCCAGACACCAGGATGGGGTCGATGAAGCCTGCAGCTTTGAGATCAAAGAGCCCGGCGAAGCCCCCCAGCTCAGCGGTACACCCTGGTGGACAGGAGGGGAATAAAAGCAACTGTTTATTACACACTCCCTGGTCTTTTACAACTGAAGAACACATCGGGGGGAAAAAAATGTATACACCAATTAAAAACATGTTTCTTTTTTATATATATTTTTTTACATCTGGTTGATATAAAGGTAACTGGCAAAATAAAGGAAACACCAACATAAATTGTCTTAATAGGGTGCTGGGCCACCACGAGACGCCAGAACAGCTTCATTGCGCCTTGGCATAGATTCTACAAGTGTCTGAAACTCTATTTGAGGGATTCAACACCATTCTTCCACAATAAATTCCATCATCGGTGTTTGTGGGTGTTCAATTGGGTTGAGATCTGGTGACTGACACGCACACTTTAAACCCCCTATGTTCCTTTGAGACCCCTCTATCAAAGTCACAGATCCCATGCTAGGAACATTTAAAAATGGACAACCAGGCATTTTTATACATGACTATAAGCATGATGGGTTGTTAATTAAACTCAGGAACAACACCTGTATGGAAGCACCTGCTTTCAATATACTTTGTATCCATCATTTACTGTGTTTCCTTTATTTTGGCAGCTACCTGTATGTCTTAAATAATTAACTAAAATAATCAATCCATCAATCTGTCCACCTATACGTAAACTCAGGAGAAAAAAGAAAGAAAGAAATGTCCTCTGTCAACTGCATAGATTTACAAAATCAAAAGTAAGAGTATCTGGTGTGGCCACCAGCTGCATTAAGTACTGCAGTGCATCTCATGGACAGCACCGGATTTGCTAGTTCTTGCTGTGAGATGTTACCCCACTCTTTCACCAAGGCACCTGCAAGTTCCCGGACATTTCTGGGGGGGGGGGGTCCAACAGGTCCTAGACGTGCTCAATGGGATTGAGATACAGGCTCTTCGCTGGCCATGGCAGAACACTGACATTCATGTCTTGTAGGAAATCAGCCATACTGCTCGTTCTGTGCATGGTGGCATTGTCACGCTGGAGGGTCATGTCAGGACGAGCCTGCAGGAAGGGTACCACATGAGGGAGGAGGATGTCTTCCTTAATCCTCGGTGACCTTAATTGCCTACCGTCTGTAAGCTATTAGTGTCTTAACGACTGTTCCACAGGTGCATGTTCATTAATTGTTTACCCTTTACAATGAAGTTATGTATTTTACGAATTATCTTTGAAAGACAGGGTCCTGAAAAACTGATGTTTCTTTTTTTGCTAAGTTTATATTGTAGAAAACTAATTAAAGCTTCCTGTAGCAATGTGTTTGTAGTTCAAATCGAGAAAACTGTTCCAAATTCTGTTTTAGTAAAACTGTAGCGATGGCACACTGTCTACAGGTACAGTATTTGTTAAAGCCCTGGGCACTACAATAAATCACTTTAATTATCTAACACCCAGATAAAGTAGACAAGACAAATAACCTAATTTCTTTCCTCAGGTTCATTTCACAAGGGAAGGAAAATAATTTACCTTCTTGAAGCTTTGTAATTAGTTGGATGAAGTGAAACCATGATAGGTTGACTGAGAGACTGCTTTAGTGCAGAGCATGTAATGAAATGCCCAATCCCAAACCGACCCCAAGCATCTTGTCCGTCTAAAAAGAGGCTAGGTAGAGTTTTTTGCCATAATGCTTTTACCAGTGTTGCCCAGCCATTCCACTTATTTGTTCAATTCCAGTACCAGCACACCTGATTTAACTAATCAGAGGCTTGATGATTAGTTGACCTGAGTAGTTCAAAAAGGTGGAATTGGAACAGGCAGTGTACTCAGCGAGATTTGGGAAACAAATCATATATCCAATCTTACACCGATTATTACATCTCCAGGCTGTCTAGCTAGTGGCTCAGCTGTAGCTGTTCTGATTAACAGCAATGAGAGGGGGTTGACGTCATTACCTGAGCGAGAGGTGGCCTTGGCAAATGGCTTGATCATGTCTACCAGTCGATTTCCCGCCGCGATGTCCACTCCGCTGTCCTTATAAGTTAGGCCTCTGCTGGGGGAGCGACACACAGCAAGGGTCATTGGGAGGTCGTCTCACCATACCCTATCAGGCTAGAGCTATTTGCCCTCTACCAATGGCAGAGTGACGCAACAGGCTATTGTCGGTCTGTCAAATCAGGTGGTCCCTCACTTCAGCTTCTACCTCACATTACCAGATAGAGATAACTCATACGAATGTAAAAAATAAATTTAAAAAATACTGTCATGTATAAGAATGACTTTGGGTTGACTACCTACAAATGTTTCTCTTTCCGAAGTCCATCGACCCATTCTTAACAAGGCGTACAAAAGTCATGTGCTAGCTAGGCCAACCTACAATTTGATGCAGGTTACAAGGATAACGTCAGCCAAGGCGTACACCAATCCAACATAAATATCTAGGAACGTTCTTCAAATACGAAAACAAAAAGTCAGACTGGAATTCTACACGATAACAGTATACAGAATGAAATGAGACTAAACTATCTATTGGAATCTGAGAGTTTAGGCCAAATCTACATGTACAGTTGAATTCGGAAGTTTACATACACCTTAGTCAAATACATTTTAACGCAGTTTCACAATTCCTGACATTTAATCCAGTCTTAGGTCCGTTATGATCACTACTATTTTAAGAATGTGAAATGTCAGAATAATAGTAGAGGATGATTTATTTCAGCATTCATTTATTTCATCACATTCCCAGTGGATCAGAAGTTCACATACACTCAATTAGTATTTGGTAGCATTGCCTTTAAATTGTTTAACTTGGGTCAAACATTTTGGGTATCCTTCCACAAGCTTCCCACAATAAGTTGGGTGAATTCTGGCCCATTACTCCTGACAGAGCTGGTGTAACTGAGTCAGGTTTGTAGGCCTCCTTGCTCGCATTCAGTTCGGCCCACAATTTTCTATAGGATTGAGGTCAGGGCTTTGTGATGGCCACTCCAATACCTTGACTTTGTTGTCCTCAAGCCATTCCTGACCGATGTCTTGAGATGATGTTTCAATATATCCACAATTTTCCACCCTCATGATACCATCTATTTTGTGAAGTGCACCAGTCCCTCTTGCAGAAAAGCACCTCCACAACATGATGCTGCTACCCCCGTGTCTCCCCCTTTTTCTTCCAAACATAACGATGTTCATTTTGGCCAAACAGTTCTATTTTTGTTTTATCAGACCAGTGGACATTTCTCCAAAAGGTACGATCTTTGTCCCCATGTGCAGCTGCAAACCGTAGTCTGGCTTTTTTATTGCGGTTTTTGAGCAGAGGCTTCTTCCTTTCTGAACGGCCTTTCAGGTTATGTCAATTTAGGACTCGTTTAACTGTGGATATTGATACGTTTGTACCCATTTCCTCCAGCATCTTCACAAGGTGTTGCTGTTGTTGTTTTCACTCCAAAGTACATTAATCTCTAGGAGACAGACTGCGTCTCCTTCCTGAGCGGTATGACAGCTGCGTGGTCCCATGGTGTTTATACTTGCGTACTATTGTTTGTACAGAGGAACGTGGTATCTTCAGGCGTTTGGAAATTGCTCCCAAGGATGAACCAGACTTGTGGAGGATCGACAATTTTTTGGCTGATTTCTTTTGATCTTCCCATGATGTCAAGCAAAGAGGCACTGAGTTTGAATGTAGGTCTTGAAATACACCCACAGGTACACCTCAATTGACTCAAATAATGTCAATTAGCCTATCAGAAGATTCTAGTCATGACATTTTTCTGGATTTTTCCAAGCTGTTTAAAGGCACAGTCAACTTAGTGTATGTAAACTTCTGACCCACTGGAATTGTGATAGTGAATTATAAGTAAAATAATCTGTTTGTAAACAATTGTTGGAAAAATGACTTGTGTCATGCACGAAGTAGATGTCCTAACCGACTAGCCAAAACTACAGTTTGTTAACAAGAAATTTGTGGAGTGGTTGAAAAATGAGTTTTAATGACTCTAGCTTAAGTGTATGTAAACCTCCGACTTCAACTGTAAACATCAGACAGACAGAGGTAGACTTCGTCTAGGGTTAGCCAATACTCCCTCCTGTCAATATGTACTCAAACAAAATGTTGGGTTCTAACATTAAGATGGTCAAACTATTACAGTGAAATGAATAAGGAGTGTTTGTGTGTTCAGTGCGTGTTCAGTGCGTGTCCACCCACACACACCTGTGCTGGGCGAGGTGGGCGATACCTCGGTGACCGATGTCACGTCGGTACACGGCTCCCGGGAACCCCACAGCGGCCACACCCCGATTGGCTGCGTGCAGGGCCATCTCCAGAGACGACCTAACAGCGGTGACAGTGAGGACACGCCCCCCGCTGGAGACAACACCCCCTTCCTTCAGCGACGTGCCAGCGTGGAACACCTGCACCCCTGTCTCCTCCACCTGAGACAGACCTGAGCGAGAGTAGAGTGATGGAGAGAATGAGAAAGATATGGAGGAAGACAGAGGGAGTGTGGATGAGAGGTAGAGAAGGGGGGACGGGGACGCAGGAGATAAGAGTCCCTAATCTCCCCCTACTTTAAAATCAGTTTTATGCAAATATTCTAAAATCTGCATAAATAAAAACATGCTTTTTTCCACCAGAGATACATTACCATAAAAAGCTGTGCATAATGACATAGTGCACATAAAAGTAACTTCTGCGGTCAAATTCCCAAGTACCATATAGAAGTTATATGGGTTTCCATTGCATTTTCAACTCAATTGATGGTTGTGTCACAATAAATGTGTATATCACAAATGGGCGCACACTGGTCTTGACACGTACGCTCTATATAGAACGGTTCACAGATATAGTGCTGGTATAACCTACACAAGATTATTATGGACCAAAAAAAAAAAAACTATTTTTGTCAAACAGCGGCCAAGAATCAATTATCATGTTAATGATAACACTATCCCATCAAGCTTATCACTGTGCACTTTCACCACCCTGTGAAGTTCATCACTTATTCCAACTTTTTCACTCAGGGGTCCCCCTTCCGGCATTATTGATATCTGGGCTAAAAAACACTGGACATTTCTGAAAAGTTATAAATCGCTCTAAGGTATGCAATATGACTGACAAGAGGAACTGATGATGCACTACCCAATTTCCACCTTATGCATTCTACTACAACTTTCAAGAGCCAATTTAAAGACGGACTGAGTTCTTTAAATGATATACAGTACCAGTCAAAAGTTGACACCTACTCATTCAGTTACCTTTTTATTTATTATTGTAGAATAACAGTGAAGACATCAACTATGAAATAACATACAGAATCATGTAGAAACCAAAAACAAAGTGTTAAATCAATATATTTTATATTCTTCATAGTAGCCACCATTTGCCATGATGATAGCTTTGCACACTCTTGGTATTCTCTCAACCAGCTTCAAGAGATAGTCACCTGGAATGCAATTCAATGAACAGGTATGCCTTAAAAGTTAATTTGTGGGTTCTCTTTCCTTTTAATGCATTTGAGTCGATCAGTTGTGTTGTGACAAGGTAGGGGTGGAATACAGAAGATAGCTATTTGGTAAAAGAAACAAACAAGTACATATTAAATGGCAAGAACAGCTCAAATAAGCAATTAGAAACTACAATTCATCATTACTTTAAGACATGAAATTTAGTCAAACCGGAAAATTAACAACTTTGAAAGTTTATTCAAGTGCAGTCGCAAAAACCATCAAGCTCTATGATCAGGGATGCAAACTGGTGAGGGCCCAAAAAGGTGACAGTTTGTTTTTTTTTGCATTGAAAAATACAAAACAAATCCCTGCTAGGGGGAAATGCAGTTTAACTAATCAAACAACAAAGAATATGATCTGCCTGATCAGTCTGTGTGTAAAATAAAAAGTGGTTCATGTGGACCTAACTCACTGCTAGAAAAATGTAAAGAAAGCAATCCAATGTTATTTGTTCCCTCGACTTCACTGCCAATGACACTCAAGTCTTGAGTAAAACACACTAATATTGAAGTTAGCCATGACAGCCTTTATAATAGAACACTTGTGACCACACACACCTAAATATTGCACTTGGGAACAACACATACTAAATAGAACAAAACAAACAGGCATTCTGTTTTATCTCTATTATAGTGCCCAGTATAGTAGACATCGATCAAGTGCACAAGGCTACATGGTGAACGTTGTTTTTGCCCACCGAGTGAAGAATTAAATAAACGCCCCGTAACTTATTAGATCATTTGTAGTCATGTTGGGCAAGTTGGAACCGGTCTATTTCTGAATCAAACGCACCAACAACAAAAAATGAACATTTTGTGGATATAAAGGTGAAATTTATCAAACAAAATGACAATTTGTGATGTTTCTGGGACATATTGGGGTGCCAACAGAAGAAGATCTTCAAAGGTAACGTCTAGCAGTAACAGGTGTAAGCCAGGCTCGGCTCCAGCTATACTTGTTTAACAAGCAACGCCTCATTTCCACCTACGGTAATTCTCTCATTAACAACATACTGTAAAAGGAAAACATTAGTTCACAGATAGTAGTTTGTTAGCTAGTTAACATTTCACACAGATTGCCTGGGTCCAGTAAGCAACTAACGTGTTATATCTTGAAGAACGGCAAGGAGTCGTATAACGTTACAGTATCAGGACACCTACAGCACCCGATGTCACAGGAAGGCCAAAAAGATCAGCATGGACATCAACGACCCGAGCCACTGCCTGTTCACCCCACTATCATCCAGAAGGCAAGGTCAGTACAGGTGCATCAAAGCTGGGACCGAGAGACTGAAAAACAGCTTCTATCTCAAGGCCATCAGACTGTTAGCCAGCACTAGCACATTAGAGGCTGCTGCCTATAGGAATAGACTAGAAATCTGTGTCCACTTTAAGGAATTGAACACTAGTCACTTTACTGTTTACATATCTGGCATTACTCATCTCATATGTATATACTGTTTTCTATACTATTCTACTGTATCCTAGTCAGTTCAGCTCTGACATCATTCGTCCATAGGTACACAACCGTTCAAAAGTTTGGTCACTTAGAAATGTCCTTGTTTTTGAAAGAAAAACAATTTTTTTGTCCATTAAAATAACATGAAATGTATCAGAAATACAGTGTAGACATTGTTAATGATGTAAATGACTATTGTAGCTGGAAACGGCAGATTTGTTATGGAATATCTACATAGGCCCCATTATCAGCAACCATCGATCCTGTGTTCCAATGTCACGTTGTGTTAGCTAATCCAAGTTTATCATTTTAAAAGGCTAATTGATCATAAGAAAACACTTTTGTAATTATGTTAGCATAGCTGAAAACAATTGTGCTAATTAAAGAAACACTCAACTAGTCTAAAGGAGGACAGTTTTATTATCTGGAGCATCTGCATTTGTGGGTTCGATTACCGGCTCAAAATGGCCAGAAACAAAGAACTTTCTACTGAAACTCATCAGTCTATTCTGGTTCTGAGAAATTAAGGCTATTCCATGCGAGAAATTGCCAAGAAACTGAAAATCTCGTCCAACGCTGTGTACTACTCCCTTCACAGAACATCGCAAACTGGCACTAACCAGAATAGAAATAGGAGTGGGAGGCCCCAGTGCACAACTGAGCAAGAGGACAATTACATTAGAGTGTACCGTTTGAGAAACGATGCCTCACAAGTCCTCAACTGGCACCTTCATTAAATAGTACCCGCAAAACACCAGTCTGAACATCAACAGTGAAGAGGTGACTCCGGGATGCTGGCCTTCTAGGCAGAATTCCTCTATCCAGTGTCTGTTATTTTTCTTTCTTTTTATTGGCCAGTCTGAGATATGGCTTTTTTGTTGCAACTCTGCCTAGAAGGCCAGCATCCCGGAGTCGCCTCTTCACTATTGAAAAATATCCCAACTTGTGTAGCGCATTTAGTTTTGCCAACATTTGGAAAGTTCACTGACAAATGTGCCGTTTCCATCAGGCCTGCTGTAACATTTTTTTTATCCTACATGTACTTCACTCACATTAAAAGGTTGGAAGGAAACCTGGTTAATGTTATGTAATTAGTTGATAGTCGAAACCGATGCTGAACAACCGACCTGACAGCAAATCTGTTCCAAACGGGAACCATTCGAAAGAAGAGGTAAACGGAATGAAGCGTGGAGGAATTTGTCCAATGGAAACTTATTTCCGGTGCAAAACACTTTGCAACAGTGTGATTAATGAATACACCCCAGTCAAGTAGCAATCGACAGAAGCGTACCTACCAGTGATTGCGACACCTTTCTTATAGGAGCCGGGGTAGCCAGGGCTGGCCATGACCACAGTAACTGCAGACCTGTCCTGGTGCCACTCAGGTGGACTGGATGCCAACTTCCCCTCCAGGGTGCTCTGGAGCACCTCATACAGGTCACTCTTCAGCAAGGGCATCAGCACCTGGAACAAGGTCACGTTTAATAGGAAGAAAATATTTTAATTCAGAGTGAAACGGGAGGTAATACTGGAATTTCCGTTTTCCCACTACAAAATGGTTAGGTACGGTTTGCCCAACTGAACATGATTCAGGCTAGATCGAAATTGTCCTAATAGGCACAGATTAAGGACCAATTCATACTGCATTTTTCTTAACCTTACCCATTAGTGCAGTACAAGTGCAAAACTTGACTTATCAGCTCCATGATGATAACATAGAGCAGTGACATATACCAATAACACATGCTCACACACAGTTTACCAACCTGACACTCTGGGTCGCCGAAGCGACAGTTAAACTCCAGGACCTTCAGCCCCTGCTTGGTCAACATCAGCCCAGCATACAGCACACCTGATAGAGGATGACAACATGTAAACGAGTGAGACAAATAAAAGCGAGGGACACTATTTTGCACCCCTTTCCTTTCCACTCAATAACCAGTGTGCTACCTGCAGTTCATTACTCACCCACATAGGGGGTTCCCTCCTCCTTCATGCCATCCACAGTCTTCTGGAGGACAGTCTCTCTGATCTGCTGCAAAAGCTCCTGAGACACCTGGACACAAATGGATGTTTGATTGACAGACAGAAGACAAACAGATGGACAGACAATAGCATGTTGTGCACAGGAAGAGAGAGAGTCGTACACATTCTGAGCAATGTGAGACAATGGTCGGTGGGTGTCAAGTGTGTGTGTACCTGGGGGGTGGGGCAGTAAGCCCCCATGCCGCCCGTGTTGGGGCCCAGGTCCCCGTCCTGCAGGCGTTTGTGGTCCTGGGCCGGGGGCATGGGGGACACACTGCAGCCATCACTGAAACACAGACACTACACAGGGAAGGAGACAGAAAGAGCAAGTAGTTAGTAAATGCCAATAATAGAACCGCATATTGAATTGTCGTCAGGGTACATACAGGCCGACATTTTGCACAATCAAATGGCAGTGAGCAAAAATAACCATAACATTTTAAATAGACATGGAAAGCACATTATCCAATGTATTCTTTGCATGGATCTGTGCTATTTTGCATGACGAAAATGTTGCCCACTGTGCATGTAAACGTGGGTATTTCACAAGAAAAAGAAAGAGGACCGGACACTCACAGACACTTCTTCTCCCTCCAGTAGTTCCTCCACCACCACAGTCTCCCCGGCAGAGCCGAACGTTTTGTCCTGCAACACACACACAAACCTTCTTTAAAATGGGAGCTGGATTTGTCGAGTCGTGCCGAATACAACTGGTGTACAACTGCTTGCTTACCAGACCTTCCCAACGATGCAGAGTTTAAAAATATAAAATAGTAACACAAGAGGAATAAAATAAAGTACACAAGAACAGAGCTATATAAAAAAAGGGAGTACCAGATCAGTGTGCAGAGGTACGAGGTATTCCAGGTAGATATGTACATGAAGGCAGGTTAAAGTGACTAGGCATCAGGATAGGTAAGAGTAAAATACAGAACAGAGTATCAACAGCAAATTATGAGTGTAAAAGTTTGTGTTGTCGGTATGCGTGTGCGCGTATGTAGTGTGTGAGATTGAGTGTGTATATATATAGTCTAGTGAGTGTGCATAAGTGACACATCTCCCCCAAAAGAACAACATTCAAGGACGAGCGACACTCTTATGAAAACTGCTGTACTGAGGCACACACACAGATACCATTTGTGACAATCAAGAGAGGATAGACTGTGGTATTCTAACTATTAGGGTGGGAAATGCAAAACTAACTTTGGGTCACTTTGAAACTATACCTTCATTATGTCCAGCACAGCCTGGCAAGCCTCCTCCTGGTCCTTGGCCACAATGACACCCTTCCCTGCAGCCAGGCCGCTGGCCTTCACCACCAGAGCAGGAAAACTGGCCCTGGGGTTAGGGGTTAAAGGTTAGAGAGCCACAGAGGCAGGGTCAATTATATTTCAGTTCAGGAGATGGGTAGAAATTGGACTTGTCAATTAACATGACCCCATCTCTCCAACAACTTCACCCTCCCACCCCAGTACTGACGTGCGGATGTAGCTGCAGGCCTCCTGGGGGTCGGTGAAGGAGCACCAGTTGGCTGTGGGGATGCCGTGACGGTCCATAAAGGCCTTGGAGAAACTCTTACTGGCCTCCAGCTGGGCAGCCTTCGCTGAGGGGCCGAAACACGGGACCCCTGCCGCTTGCAAGTCATCTACCATGCCTGGGGGGTGGGGGGGAAGAGAAGAATGATGACGGTCAACTTGGCATTTCCTTTGTATCTGTACTGTTTCAGAAGGCTGAATATGAAATGGGGAAGATAAGGATGTGTGCCACTCACCTGCTGCGAGAGGCACCTCGGGCCCTACCACCACCAGCCCCACGCTATGCTCCTTACAGAACTGAGCCAGGATGGAGTGATTACTCACAGACACCTCTGTGCAGAGGGGGGAGAAAAGACGCACACACAAATTTCAGATGGAACGGAGTGGCTAAGAGTTTTCGTAGATTATACGATTCCTGGTAATGTCAGATGACCATAAAAGACCTCAGACAAATCATGATATTAACAGTTATGCGTGTCCTTCTCACCAGAGTTGGAGATCTTTCCACAGTTGGCGGTGCCAGCGTTCCCTGGTGCCACCAGGACCTGCTGGATGTGTGGTGACTGTGCCAGCTTCCATGCCAAGGTGTGTTCCCGCCCACCACTGCCAATCACCAGCAACCGCACTGCCATGGCAACTAAATGACAGGTAGATGGAAAAAGCAATCACACGTGATCAAATCATATCACCGAACCAGGATGGTGCTCAGTAAGACATCTTGGAAATTTCAGACAGAAATATATTCTGAAGAACAGACATGCTTCTCTGACATGTAGAATAAAGAAACTCTAAACAACGTATTTCTATCTGCAACCTTCAGAACATTGCACCCTTCTGATTTCAACCCAGGTTAGTCACTGGGCACTAACAGCGACAGTAAATAAAACAGCTTCTCAAATGACTAATTTATCATCCATAAAATAAGCTATTTAATTGCATGTGAAAATTGACCTATGGTGCAGGGAAACTGCAAATGAGGACCTTACCCAAAGCCTCATCACCAGGCTGCTGTGAAGGATTGGTGACCTTTTGCTGGGGCCTAGCATTTAAATCTCAGATTCATACATCACATTTGTTGGGACACTGCCACCCATAAAAATCTGTCTCCAATTAGTTGTCATTGTCCAAGAGCCCATTCTGTGTAGGGACCCATTAAAAACGGTGTAATTTGCATTAAAAACAACAACATTTTAAGCAACATATCATGTATCAGTGTGTTAATGACAGTAGAAACAGGTTGGGGGGGGGACTAACGTGTACAAACCCTTGAATACTGTTTTGTGTTTAATATGCCTCAGAACAGAAAGACGTAGATCAGGGATGGGCAATGGGCAGCCCAAGAGCCTCGGACCAATTTCCAAAATGGGGAACTATGTCGGGGTCTCAACTTATGGTTGCGAGTTAGAATAGACAAGGTGCAATACCCACATTTGGTTATGGATCAGCAGCTTTTTCTTCGTATATCAGTCACTGATAGTCAATTAGACCATGTCAGCAACATTTTTGGGGGAGATTGCTGAATTAGAAGGCCGCTAAAAACTGTCGAATTAACGGCCAGTGGGCCCCCATTGATTTTGTTGGTCAGTCTCACTCAGATTTAATATAAAAACAAATCTGCAACCATTTCTCTCCGCCGTCAACAGGGGAGCCACTCGGGTGGGGTGGGTACGGGTATGCAGACCGTCGAGCAACTGTGCCCATCATTGAGTTTTTGGTGGCCCCCCCACCCGCATCTAAGTTTGCAATCATTGTTGTAGATGGCCAGTATTTGGGTTGAAGAAGTGGTGGGCATGCCTTTGCCCCAATCAATACTCCCCACAAACAAACAAACCAGGGGCTCAGAGTTTAAACCAGTTCTATCTCCCCCAAACGTTATGAACGCTGCAGATAGAAGTGTGTGAATAGAGCCAATGTGCTTTCTTATTCTACATATCAGAGAGGCTGTTTGATCTACATTGCCTATTTCTATCTTAACGTTCAATAAAGGATCAGTTGCCAAATTAACGTCAGAATTTACTTTTCATGGCAGGTTAGGAGAACTTAAGCAGCAGGCTAGGATAATTAACTTAGCAGGTTATGATAAATAGGTTTTAAGGTTAGGAAGAGGGTTAGGGTTAGCTTAAATGAAATAAATAACACATTTGTACGTTAAATTTCACAAAAAGCTGGATCCCTTCTAGCCATGACCCCCTGGAATGGCCTATACGCCTACTGATACAATTCCCGAGGAGTATGTACATCAGCAAACTATCAAATATGAACTTTTATAGAAATAATGTGTGTAGCATGACGCGCGTGGCTCCCAATTAGTCGACGAGCTCCCTTTGATTGGAAACACTCACTCATGTGACTCACCAGGCAATGGGGCTATGAATTTACAGAGGTTTGAGAACTTTTGAAGAGAATTTACTAAAATGTATAAAGTGATTGTCCGCAGCGCATCGCTTAAAAATAAAAATCAGCACAAAAAACACAGGGTGGACAGGGAACTTTTTGTTACTAAGTTTGCTGACCAGTGATGGCAGAATGAGCCCACTGGCTACAATTTAACATGTGGGTGGAATGGCTCCACAAGCAAAGTTAAACTACATAGTTAGATAACTGGCTACAGTTGTAGCTAACTACAGCTTTTGAGTTTCGCCACACTATCGATTGCTAATTTCATTGACGCAGTGAAATATTTGCAGCCACATGCAAAAATACGAAAAATCACCCTCTTTCGCAATGAGCCGTGTTCTTGTAGTTTTACCTAGGTACTGTAGCCAACTTCCCCAGTTGATTCCAAATTGTAATTAGCATCACGATGGTAAAACTTCGACTCGGTGACCACACGTTCAACACTGCAAGTTCTCATAAAACAACTTAGATGAAGTCTATTAAAGCCAAACTCACATGTATCTTGTGTAGTGGCGAGTTAGTATTTTTTTGATGACAGATCCCACGTCCAGATGTACTTTCCTTGCCCACAGCTAGGGGAGACTACCCTGTGTGCACGGGGGCAGTAAGCACGCGGGGTATTGCAGCGTTAAATTGCTAGTCGAAACTAGCAAACTCGTACATTTTCGACTTTAAACTGGTCTGGCTATACAGGCGCCGCAGTCAACCAGTTAACAAGACGGACTTTTCCTAGTTGCAACTAGCACTTGAACGCAGCATATCAACTCTCAAATCACGTGGACCCAATATGATACGCAACTGTGTTTGTTTAGCTTTTAAAAGCGGGTCAAATAATATATAGATGTAACTTCTATAGCCATTTATGTAGGCAGTGTCTAGTAAAATGTCTTAAGATAGTGTATAATGTGCATATCAAGTTTTGTTTCTGTAAAATGTGTTAACTTCCTTAGCCTCTAGTCGTTTTTTCATTCAAAGAATCATGGGAGTTGTAGTTTTTGGGTCAAATCTATATTTTAAGCATGTCGAGCAGGGGTATTCAACTCTTACAGGCGCTGCATGATCAATCTGAATCCTGCATTGGCCGTGCAGCATTTTAGACGATATGGCCTTTGCAGAAGTCAGGGCATTCATACATCTTTGTGGAGCAGCACAGAGCTGTTGAGCAGAACTGTTGTGAAGGAAGTTGTCAAAAAAGTACATTTTTGTTTATTTAGGACCGCCCACCCTCACCTACTATCAGCCAATCATGCCAATGCAGAGCTTTTTGGACCCCTCAGCATGGTCAAATCCAATTTATGCTTGATCAAACAAATGTGGTCAGAGGCGCCATATGGATGGTACGACGCAATTGGCGAACCTCTAGGGGAATGCAGAGGCCACATTGGGCTAATTACCGCATGGCAGTGTTCCTCTCAAATGTGTTAATAATGCAGATGACTCCATATAGCTCTGCATTGACATGATTGATTGACGGTAGGTCCTGTATAAACACACTCACTTCCTTGACAACTTCCTTTACAACAGCTCTGAGCTGTGCCGCAAAGCAAGAAGTATGAATGTCCCTAGGCGCACACCCAGAGACAATTATTTTGTGTAGAGGTGCTGAATAATGGCAAATAAACTGTAAGCTCTGAGAGAACCACATTTAGAGCAGAAAGTTAATTCATACCTCCCCCCCACAGGCATGTGCATCCATGGAAACCTGCAGGATTGTTGAAAATTATGTAAGTGACCTACTGAAAGACAAACAGAAACACAAATCCTATGATAACCTGAGTAGAGACGAGAGAATGGCTCTTAAGGACTTTACAATCAGATCCTTCGATTATCATTAAAAACAAAACAAATGTGACCATGTGAATGAATGTCACCAACAACAATCTAAATGTGACTTCTATCATAAACTGAATTATGACCCTACCCTAGAATTTCAGCATAATATCACATCCACAGTGGAAAGCTGTTTGGAATCAGGACAAATCACCCAAAAATAATGTGAATTTGTGTGAAATTTCCCAAGATAAACTTTTCATACAGTCGCTAAATTACTCAAAAAATTCTCCTCCCCCAGGTAGACCCATTGTAGCTTAATTTAACGCTGTGACGTCCAATATTTCTAAGTCTGGAACACCACATTAAACCGATGGTTGAGAATTTACCATCTTACTTCAAATACAATAGACTAGTCACATGATCTCATTGATAGAGGGCTTAAGGATACCAGCGGGCACCTTGCTGGCCACTTTTGATGTGGAGCTTGTACACTAATATTCCACACACTGGAGGCTTGCAGGCGCTGCAACACGTCCTTCAGCAGAGAGACCCTTCACTTGCTTCATCCAATGATTGCCTTGCAACTCACTGAATTGGTATTATCCAAAAATGACTGTCTTGGTGTCAGAATTTTTCCTTCAAATTCTGGGTGTAGCCGTGGGCTTCCACTTTGCCCCCAACTATGCAAACCTGTATGTGGGACAAATTGAGGAAGCACTCATTTACAAAACAGAGACACACACCCTACTTTGTAAAACACTTCTATGGAAGAGATACAAAGATGTCTTTGTGCTCTGGGAAGGAAGTCAGCAGGAACTAAATTAATTCCAAACTCCGCTACACAAGAGCTCTGAATACCTCAAATTCCCCATGCAGACTGATGAGAGAAAAATAAAACTACCTGGATTTATGGATCAAAGAGAGTGATGCATTACACACAGAGTTATACACAAAGCCCACAGACCGCAATACCTTGCTGCGTGCGGATAGTATGCATCCCCTTCCCCTCAAGAATGGTCTACCATACAGCTAGCTACGCAGGGTTAAATTAATCTGTGGCCACCAGTCAGATTTTGACAGCAATGCTAAGAAAATGACAGAAATTCAAAATGAGAGGCTACAAGGACAAAACCCTTGATGCTGCAATAATGAACATCTCAATATCTCAGTTTGCTAAAAACTAAACCGAAGAAGAAAAACAATTCAACAGTCTTTGTATTCAGAGAAAATATAAGCCAGTAATCTATCCCATCACCTGTTCATGTGAGAAAGCCTACGTAGGACAAACGAAAAGACAAGTAAAATAACGCATTGCTGAACACCGCAGCTCAATCAGGTGTAAGAATACTGACTATCAAGTATCAGCTCACTTTGAAGCTAACCATCCTCTCCCATCAAATACACAGGCATTGAGCATGTTCATCTACCTAGGAAAGGAGGTAAAACTCGAGATCCTACTACAACAGAGGGAGGCCTACCGGATATCCTGTCTAAAAACATTGATCCCTATAGTGGTCTGAAAATTGACTTGGATCTCAGGCCCTTCTTATGAACAATAAGTCTTATAAATGAATATATTATTTCTACGACTTATTAGCATACACCCAATATGTTCCCCCTTTTGATGCTTATTATATATTATGGTTGAACCAAAATATTACATGTAACAAAAATGTAATGAATTTGGAAACAATTCAATATATATAGTGCATTCGGAAAGTATTCAGCCCGCTTGACTTTTTCCACATTTTGTTACGTTACAGCCTTATTCTAAAATGTATTAAATAGTTTTTTCCCCTCATCAATCTACACATAATACCCCACAATGACAAAGCAAAAAAAAAGTTTAGACATTTTTGCAAATGTGTTAAAGATAAATAACTGTCTCTCCAGAGATGATTGATTGGGTTCAAGTCTGGCCTCTGGCTGGGCCACTCAATGACATTCAGAGACTTGTCCCGAAGCCACTCCTGCATTGTCTTGGCTGTGTGCTTAGGGTCGTTGTCCTGTTGGAAGGTGAACCTTCGCCCCAGTCTGAGCTCCTGAGGGCTCTGGAGCAGATTTTCATCAAGGATCTCTCTGTACTTTGCGCCGTTCATCGTTCCCTCGATCCGACGAGTCTGCCAGTCTCCGTCACTGAAAAACATCCTCACAGCATCATACTGCCATCACGATGCTTCACCGTAGGGATGGTGCCAGGTTTCCTCCAGATGTGACGCTTTGCATTCATCAGACAAGAGAATCTTGTTTCTCATGTTCTGAGTCCTTTAGGTGCCTTTTGGCAAACTCCAAGCAGGCTGTCATGTGTCTTTTACTGAGGAGTGTCTTCCGTCTGGCCACTCTACCATAAAGGCCTGATTGGTGGAGTGCTGCAGAGATGGTTCTCCCATCTCCACAGAGGAACTCTGTCAGAGTGACCATTGGGTTCTTGGTCACCTCCCTGACCAAGGCCCTTTTCCACAATTGCTCAGTTTGGCCGGGCCGGGAAGTCTTGCTGGTTCCAAACCTCTTCTTGGGACCATCAATGCTGCATAATTATTTTTGCACCTTTCCCCAGATCTGTGCCACGACACAATCCTGTCTTGGTGCTTTACGGACAATTCCTTTGACCTCATGGCTTGGTTTTTGCTCAGACATGCACTGTCAACTGTGGGACCTTATATAGACAGGTGTGTGCCTTTCCAAATCATGTCCAATCAATTGAATTAACCACAGGTGGACCCCAATCAAGTTGTAGAAACAGCTCCAGGATGATCAATGGAAACAGGATGCAACTGAGCTCAATTTCGAATCTCATAGCAAAGGGTCTGAATACTTATGTAAATAAGTAATGTTTTTAATTTCAAATAAATTTGCAAACATTTCTAAAAACACTTTTTTCACTTTGTCATTATGGGGTATTTTGTGTAGATTGATGAGGATTTTTTTTTATTTAATCCATTTTATAATAAGGCTGTAATGTAACAAAATGTGGAAAAAGGGAAGGGATCTGAATACTTTCCGAATGCACTGTATTTAAGTTTCACTCAATTCATTTACACCCCTCACTATTGTCATTGGTTACACTAATTGCACCGTTTGTCTTCATAACCTGGTTTAAGCATTCATGACATTACCCTGAAGAAGGCAGTGATGCTGAAACGTTGGTGTTTTACCCAATAAATGACTGGGAGTTGTTATATATATAGGTCTTGCGACTCTTTATGTATTTTGATAGCTTACAAATAAAAGGGAGTTAACAATGACAAACATCACAACCTGGAACGACAACAGATACATGTTGATTGATTTAAACATTGTTTCATATTTGGTTGGTTTCCTGGACACAGATCAAGCCTAGTCCTAGACTCAACTGCTACTGTTAATGGAGAATCTCCATTGAACATCATTCTTTTTCAAGGACCAGGCTTAATCTGTGTCTGGGAAACTGGCCAAATAAGTGGTAGCCAAAAATCTTGAGTACATAAAACTGCAAATCATGAGCACACTCACAATATACACCTAATCTGTATCTGTGTAGATGAGCACAGCATCACATTTACATCCCAGTGCCACAGATTTAGCTTATCTGGTATTGCACAGAGTGGCGCATTAGGGTTGATTGTCCTACTGCAGAAGACAGGGTTTCAAACCGTGCACCATTTCAATGTGCAGGGCACAGGAGGTGGGTGGCACCTTAATTGGGGAGGACAGGCTCTTGGTAATGGCTGGAGCGGAATTAGTGGAATGGTATCAAGTCCATCCAACACATGGTTTCTATGTGTTTGGTGCCATTCTATTTGCGCAGTTCTAGCCATTATTACGAGCTGTTCTCCACTCAGCAGCCTCCACTGGTGCAGGGGCATACATCAAGTAGGCTATTCTTAACATCACACACATAAGATCAGGGTCGTATTCATTAGTGCATACTGTAGCAAAACGTTATGCAATGGAATAGGAAAATGAATGTTTGTTATTGGGTAAGTTCAGGGAGTCACTCCCTGTTTCGGTTCATTTTCTTCTGCTTTATGTCAGTGAATACGACCCAGAAAAGTGTTCAAACAAAGTATTACTGTCAGGGACGGATATCCTACTGTACAGCAGCAGGGCCTCGTTCAGGTCGGAGTAACATTACTGAACGTTCAGATAAAAAATGTATTGTGTACAACATGACTGGCCAATATTATAGATAGACATATCAGAATTATGAGTTGTGTCTGAATAGGAAATTGAGTCAGCTCTATCAATTCTATAGTTTTTGAGTGCTTCTTTTTTGTTTTTGAGTGCTTCACCTCACTGAATACGCCTGGGGCACATTCAGCAGGGTGCAATGTTGTTGGATGTTCAGATAGAAATATAATATGTAGAACAGACAAGCCTCTCTTACCTGTAGAATAAGGAACCATGTTAGCTCTATTAATGACATTTCTATCACCAGTTTCTGAACATTTCCCCTCACCGAATACATGTAACAATAGCGGGAAGGTCAAAGATGCATTGTCCAATCAGAGCAAGATTTTTGGTAATGATGTGTCCACTGTCCAGCCATATCAAAGCAAAGGGAGTTCAGGGGTGTGGAGAAGCTCCTGTCCTTGGTCTGAGTCTCTGAGGGCGAAGACTGTCACACCTGAACTGTACGCTGCGGGGATCACAACATGGCTCATCCTAAACTGATCTTCATCATCATGGTCTTCCTCACGAATCATCTGCCTCAATTGACCTAAGGGAGTAAAGGACCACACGCACACAAATGCACAGGTGTGCACACACACACACACACGTCATTGACATCCTGCTTTGGCAGAACTAAATTGTGTGTTATTCTGAGACAAAGAGTGAGAGAGAGAGTGAGAGAGTGAGAGAGAGAGAGAGAGAGAGAGAGACATAGGGCGCCTTCCTGTGCCCAGGCGTTACTGACGCATGCCAGATCTTAAAGTGGCTGGATAGGTATTTTACATAACACAGTCGATGACGTGACACACAACCATTGGTTGATGCATGCAAGATCTGAGCAGGGGAACATGACCAGAGTAACAGAGAGCAGTGAAATCTCTCTCTCACCCTCCACATCCAGGGCTTTCCAGCGTGGGTCAGACTGGTCATCTGATAGGCTAGACAGAGGGGCGTCAGCTGTCAATCTCAGCAGCACATCCTCTCGACGTATCAGCAACACAGATTCACTGCAGAGTCGCTGATGCACCTCCCGCTCACTCACTGGGACATAGAATGCATGAAGTCACACACAGGTTATACTCTTTCACACACACACACACACACTCAGACACACACCCACACGACTTACCCACATCCAGGGGGTTGGTCATATAGACAGTGTCGGGTCCGACCCCAAAGATGAGTTGGTGGTGCCATGCGTCGGGAACCTCCTCTCCCTCTGGCACTGCCAGCTGCATGTTCATGGTGGCCACGGGCACTGCCCCTTTCTGGATCCACTGTGCCAGCCAGGGTACCAGCCTCACCCGCCGGCGAGGGTGGAGGGGGAAGTGGCGACCCAGCACGCGCCCACCACTGGCCTGCTCCGCCCCAGCTATCAGCTGTGCGTGTGTGGCGCCTGTGAGAGGGGAAGAGACAGAGAGGAGGGTGTATCACAGATATACAACAGTGGAAAATAAATACAGAAACACACAAACACGCACACACACACACACACACACACACACAGTTGTTAACACAGTTAACAGAGCATTTGGTGGTCATGGTTGAGGGCCTGTGGTCCAGTTAGAAAAATTGTGGTATAATGAGGAAGTTCTAAGGGTTGTGGTCAGAGTAGACTGCTGGATGAGTGTTGTGGTTGGCTGTTGTGTTAAGTCAAATCAGGGTTGGGGCCAAAGATTCTTGTCATAAATTGTGGTAATTAGGTTAGATTGCGGTCAGGTGATTATTGTGAAAACAGTGCACGGTTGTTAGCTAAAAAGAACAAGGACAGTAAGCGGTCAATGGTCAGTACCAGCCTCGCTCCGGGAGAACAGGTAATCGGGTAGCGGCGCCTCGTTCCTCCTCAGGCACGTCCGCACACACCGGTCAGCCGTCTCGGGTGCCACAATGATGCCGAGGGCCTGTAGGACGTCCACTACGGCCGTTGCCCCACAGGCGGACGCTCCTATCTGCATGGTCTGCCTCTCCACTGCCTCCTGGATGGACCATAACATAGCCCCTTGTCCCTGCCTTTCCTCTCCATCTTTGGGACATTGGGATGCACAGCAAGCAGTTTCAGTCTGCTTCTCCTCATGAGGATGCTCTCCCTCCATCTTCACAATCCACACCTGTTGAAAAACGACTTATATGATGATCATATTTATTTTTTAGACTGCAGTGCATATTGATATGCTTGACCGATACAGACTCTTATCAGAATCACTGTTATGAGTTGTATAGTTATGCTAGGTCGGTGAGAATCGCACACGGAGCCTTTTGATCTGAATCTACATTTGGGGAATACTGACAAGTAGCCCAATAAAAGACTACCTTACAGTACATGTTCTATTTAAAAGGCAAATAGTTTCTGGCAGCCAAAACAGCCAAATACACCATCTGAACTTAAATAGATTCTCAAATGGCCTACGGTTTTAGAAAACATATCACATCAAAATAATTATGTCACAAATGCAAAATAGGAAATTACTGTCCACTGTTTTACAGTTGCAGAAGACAGTATTTTTCAGTGACAACAAAGGTGTAATCATTAGCCAAACAGTTGCAACTAAAACTAGAGTTTGTATTGGACAAATTCAGGTAGGTCCCTCCCCAATTCGTTCCGTTTGCTTCCGCTTAAGAAATGTTTTGCGTCCTTCTTCCGTTTACACCAAGGGTTGGATTCCAAATCATTTCCCAATCGTTTCATTTTGAACATAACCATTTTTTGGGTTCCGTTCCAGTACTGTTCCAACCAGCAAAATAAAGTTCTGGACCAGTTTGAACCAAAACAAGTAACGGCTTATATCGTTCCTTACTGTTACTTTTTAAACCTCCAAAATCGTTATATATATATTTTTTTTTGTTCCCGAAAATACGATGGTGTGGAAGGAACGTTCAATGTCTGAACTTCTGAGAGTTGGCTTAACATTGGACCAGAGCTACAAGCTTGTGTGTGCCAGTAGCGGTTAGGGTGACCACATGTCCCGGATTGTGCGGGACAGTCATGCATTTTGACCCTTTGTCCCGCAACAAAACAATCATGTCCGACATTTTATCAACAAATTCAAACAACACTAATTTAGAAAAAATGTTAATTTGTCTCTTATTTTAGTCACACATTACAACTTGTCTCTTGCAGTCACAAAAATATATATATATCATAAGGATGTGGTAGCCTAAGCCTACTGGTAATGTTAAACACTTCTCCAATCGTTGTTGAGATTTGATATTTTGCGCAAGACGAGAAGTAGGCCAATGTCACAGATAGGCCTATTGTCAACCAATCATATTTCTTAAATCCTTTCGGCTTAAATTCCAGCTAAACTTGAAAAGGACAGTAGGCCTAACTGCCAAATATTTTTATTAATGTAGGCTAAAATGTTCAGGGAATGTCCAGCAAAATCATCCGGTTGTCCTGCATCTGGGTCTTTTAAATGATTCCACCCAAGTAGTGATGCGTGAGTAACATCACTGGGGAAGCCAAGCCCCCCCCCCAAAAAAGCCAAGCCCCCCCACTATAACCTGTTAGTTCATACACGCATTGACATTGTGATATATAGGCCTAAGGCCAAGACAATAAGATGACACAGTGGCAAAATAAATTCAACCACACAATTGTTTCATTACAAAACCAGAGAGCAACATCTGTCTGGTGAAGTCCACAAAACATATTGCATGTAACAAGCAGTTACATGACCTACAGCAAGGTCAAGCAAGGTAATGTTTCTGACATTTTCGGACTACGAAACAACTATAAATTTAGAACCACAGAGAGTTACCGCAAGTCGTAAAGAAAACAGGAGTTGCCGCCACTCTTCCAGCACCATCTCAACTTCAACATCATCTAATCACCTATGCTTAGTCTAATACAGTGACAACTAAAAGATACCAAAAACGATTAAGTCCAATCAACTTAAACAAAATATGGTGTGGCTGTCCATGGTTCTGATTTCTGTGTGTGTGAGTGTGTGTGTGCAAGTAGAAAAAACATGTTGACTCACCCTACTTGTAGAAATGCCAATGCCGTCCTTTTCTTTCATGTTGCCTAAACAGTCTATGACTCTCTCATACAGTACACAGTTTTAGTTTTTGTTGTCCTAGGCTACCTGGCTAAAATGCTTGCTCGCTAGCCTAACTTAACTTCAGGAGCAACAATGCGCCAGGCCAGCTAGTAAACATTAGCATACTACATCTAGCTACATGTTGAACTTCCATCCTCTCAGGTCAGTGTATGGTCAGGGCACAATGTATGAATGTATGGTTGGATCAGAATCGCATAAAAAAAAGTCTAAATTCCTATCTCCATGATGTTTGGTTTCTGATGTGATTGCTCTGAAGCCAAATCCAAACTGGCTTCCTTTGACACTTTAGCTCAACGCTGGTTGGCTATTATTTAATAAAGGGAGGCCAAATGCTTGCAACAATGTAATACTTTATTTTGACCAGACAGCATCAAATAGATAACTGTTTTGTTCGCTCGGATGCTTTCTCCAGTGAGATACATTCAACTTGTTGAATAACACTTATGAAACACAGAGAGACGAAAGATAAATTATTATTATTTTATTTTTTTACAAATGATTTTTTGTTGTAAATTCTTTGGGGAATCCTGGCTTCCCTTGGCATCCATGAATACACGCCACTGGTGTGTGCGCAGAGTACCACCAACATTTAAATGAAAACACTTCTTAGCTTTTTGTAGTTAATGAATCCAACGTAAAATGTGATAACTATAGTATCCTTAACTAGCATTGAAAAAGTGAATTATTAATCTCTAATTAAAAAATCAGCGCAGATTCGAGTCCCTTGTGAGAAATTGTTTGCCAGTGGGTAACCTGCCATTCGTTCTATTGATCAACGTGCAATCACTGGAGAATAAACTGGATGAGCTCCGTTCGAGACTATCTTACCAACAGAACATCTTATAAACTGTAATATATTATGTTTCACCAAGTTGTGGATGAACGACGACACTGGGTTTTCCGTGCATCGGCAAGACAGAACAGCTACCTCTGGTAAGACGAGGGGTGGTGGTGTGTGTCTATTTGTCAATAACAGCTGGTGTGCAATGTCTAATATTAAGGAAGTCTCAAGATATTGCTCCCCTGAGGTACAGTACCTCATAAACAGGGGTGAAAAAAGTACCCAATTGTCATACTTGAGTATAAGTAGAACTACGTGGTGCCTCCCGGGTGGCGCAGTGGTCTAGGGCACTGCATCGCATTGCTAGCTGTGCGAGCCCAGGCTCTGTCGCAACCGGCCGCGACCGGGAGGTCTATGGGGCGACGCACAATTGGCCTAGCATTGTCCCGGTTAGGGAGGGCTTGGCCGGTAGGGATATCCTTGTCTCATCGCGCACTAGCGACTCCTGTGGCGGGCCGGGCGCAGTGCACGCCAACCAGGTCGCCAGGTGCATGGTGTTTCCTCTGACACATTTGTGCGGCTGGCTTCCGGGTGGGATGCGCACTGTTCGGAGGACGCATGGCTTTCGACCTTCGTCTCTCCTGAGCCCGTACGGGAGTTGTAGAGATGAGACAAGATAGTAACTACTAACAATTGGATACCACGAAATTGGGGAGAAAAGGGGGTAAAATGTTTTTTTTTTAAGTAGAACTACTTTAATAGCAAATGTACTTTAAATATACTTAAGTATCAAAAGTAAATGTCATTGCTAAAATAGCCTTAAGAATCAAAAGTATAAATTATTTCAAATTCCTTATATTAAGCAAACCAGACAGCATCATTTTATTTACGGATAGCCAGGGGCACACTCCAACACAGACATCATTTACAAATTACGCATGTGTTTAGTGAGTCTGCCAGATCAAAGGCAGTAGGGATGACCAGGGATGTTCTCTTGATAAGGTTGTGAATTAGACCATTTTCCTGTCCTGCTAAGCAGTCAAAATGTAAAGAGTACTTTTGTGAGCCAGGGAAAATGTATGGAGTAAAAAGTACATCATTTTCTTTAAGAATGTAGTGAACCACGGTGCCGGAGGAGATGGCCGCCGTTTTACGGTCTCCTAACCAGTTGTGCAATTATGTGTTTTTTCCCAGCGATATTTGTAAATTATTTTGTACATAATGTTTCTGCAACCGTATCTTACGGAAGAAAAGTGCTTCTGGATATCAGGACAGCGATCACTCACCTCGGATTAGACAAAGATTTCTTCAACAACAACAAGCAGGACTCACACGATTTTCTCCAAACACCCCACAGGGCAGACATCCCAATTTTTCGCAAAACGAAGTTAGGCAGAGGACGAAGAGCCGGATGCCTCGTCCGGACCCGCAGAAGGCAGAACTAGGAAAGCTGCCGTTACCGTCAATATTACTCGCCAACGTGCAATCATTGGACAATAAACTGATATCCTACCAACGGGACATCAAAAATTGTAATATCCTATGCTTCACGGAATCGTGGCTGAATGACAACATGGATATTCAGCTAGCGGGAAACACGCTGCACCGGCAGGATAGAACAGCACACTCCGGTAAGACGGGGGGGTGTCTGTGCATATTTGTAAACAACAGCTGGTGCACGAAATCTAAGGACGTCTCTAGATTTTGCTCGCCTGAAGTAGAGTATATTGTGATAAACTGCAGGCCACACTACTTGCCTAGAGAGTTCTCAGCTATACTCTTCGTGGCTGTTTATTTACCACCACAGACAGATGCTGGCACTAAGACCGCACTCAGTCAGCTGTATAAGGAAATAAGCAAACAGGAAACCACTCACCCAGAGGCGGCGCTCCTAGTGGCCGGATACTTTAATGCAGGGAAACTTAAATCAGTTCTACCAAATCTCTATCAACATGTTAAATGTGCAACCACAGGGAAAAAAATTCTAGATCACCTGTACTCCACACAGAGATGCGTACAAAGCTCTCCCTCGTCCTCCATTTGGTAAATCCGACCACAACTCTATCCTCCTGACTCCAGCTTACAAGCAAAAATTAAAGCAGGAAGCACCAGTGACTCGGTCTATAAAAAAATGGTCAGATGAAGCAGATGCTAAACTACAGGACTGCTTTGCTATCACAGACTGGAACATGTTCCGGGATTCTTCCGATGACATTGAGGAACACACCACATCAGTCACTGGCTTTATCAATAAGTGCATTGAGGACGTCGTCCCCACAGTGACTGTACGTACATACTCCAACCAGAAGCCATGGATTACAGGCAACATTTGCACTGAGCTAAAGGGTAGAGCTGCCTCTTTCAAGGTGCAGGACTCTAACCCGGAAGCTTACAAGAAATCCCGCTATGCCCTGCGACGAACCATCAAACAGTCAAAGCGTCAATACAGGGCTAAGATTGATTCATACCACACCGGCTCCGACGCTCGTCGGATGTGGCAGGGCTCGCAAACTATTACAGACTACAAAGGGAAACACAGCCGCGAGCTGCCCAGTGACACGAGCCTATCAGACGAGCTAAATCACTTCTATGCTCGCTTTGAGGCAAGCAACACTGAGGCATACATGAGAGCATCAGCTGTTCAGGACGACTGTGTGATCACGCTCTCCGTAGCCGACGTGAGTAAGACCTTTAAACAGGTCAACATACACAAGGCTGCGGGGCCAGACGGATTACCAGGACGTGTGCTCCGGGCATGTGCTGACCAACTGGCAGGTGTCTTCACTGACATCACTGACAACATGTTCCTGATTGAGTCTGTAATACTAACATGTTTCAAGCAGACCACCATAGTCCTTGTGCCCAAGAACACAAAGGCAACCTGCCTAAATGACTACAGACCCGTAGCACTCACGTCTGTAGCCATGAAGTGCTTTGAAAGCCTGGTAAGGGCTCACATCAACACTATTATCCCAGAAACCCTAGACCCACTCCAATTTGCATACCGCCCAAACAGATCCACAGATGATGCAATCTCTATTGCACTCCACACTGCCCATTCCCACCTGGACAAAATTAACACCTATGTGAGAATGTTATTCATTGACTACAGCTCAGCGTACAACAAAGCTCATAAGGACCCTGGGACTAAACACCTCCCTCTGCAACTGGATCCTGGACTTCCTGACAGGTCGCACCCAGGTGGTGAGGGTAGGTAGCAACACATCTGCCACGCTGATCATCAAAAGGAGGAATCTACTGAGATGAACTTGATCAACCAAGTTGATTTCACCTTTCTGTCAATGCCACACACTTGTCACTAATTATCAGGACTTCCCTGACAGGCTCATTCACACCTTTTTTTGTACTTAAATCCTGTCCAGTTTTTTTTTACAGTTGTGTGTGTCCAAGTTAAGAGAAAGTTTATTTCCTATTATCCATGTGTATTTCCTTATTTTTGTTATTTGAGATATATTGGTTTAATAGTAATCCTTATCACCTTTACCTTTTATGTTATGCAACCTGCTTGGAATGCATCTTCTCTGTTGCAGAACCACACACAAATCCAACTTTACCATGTCCAACCACAAGTCCTCAATAAATATGTGAACTTTGGCACTGTCTCTGCCGTCAGCTTGCTCTCTGACCGGTGCAGAGAACCCCTGGTGACATCTATCCAAGCAGGTTACCCATCTTGGGTTTATTAGACTATTTTTCAGCAGCCATGTTGGAAATGACCGCCAGGGGGTAATGGACTAAATCTGCGATGGCACTTATAGCCAAAAATATACGTATTTCAACATGTCCAAGCTGTGTGGGAAATTTGCTGCTGGAATATGGTCAAAATGACCTCAATATGGCACATATTATGGTCTTACGAGTATCTTATGATCAGAATCGTTGTCTACCTGTGAGGGTTTATTTAATGAGTAAATAACATTACAAAGTAATTTTCATTTTGTTTGAATTTATTTTAACCTATTTTCTAACAGGAAATCTGGATGGCTGGTTGACTGACCGGCTTCCCAGACTGGCTCCAATCTTTAGCTAATGTCCATTAAGCTATCTGGTGTTAGTGTACCAAGTGTGAAACTTGTATCATAAAATGGAACAATTATGTCACCTATCCCTGGACTATACCGTAAAATAGGCGCTAAAGCTAGTTTGCGTCTATGAATGGGTTAACTGACACGTGACCGTGGTAGCTAGCTACTGTATAGCAAGCTAATCTTATCATCAAGAAGTCCGAAAGAGAAGTCTTCACAAAACCGAATGTAACGTAATTTTTTTTTTAAAGGACACTAACCTTAACACGAACCTAGATTTGCTCTGCTTCCTGATGTCTGCACTTTTACTATAATTGCAGAGTATGCAATGACAAGAAAAAGCAACTGTTCTACATGCTATATTTAACGTTGATTCCGGTTGGTTTGGTATATCCTCTGCCTGGATTGGACGAGAACATTGCCATGATGTATTACTATTGGTAGAGACATATGTCAATCACTCATGGCACGCAATGAATACATCTTGGAGAATAGTTGTCTGTATCTACGGCAGCGAATGAGAGGGGTGAACACCATGACCACACGAGGGCAGTGATGTCCATTATTTTCCAGGTAAGACATTTCAAATCACAAATGACTGTCAACATAAAAGTTGAGGGATACTTTTAATACCTTCACTTTCATCCTCAGACTGACCGTTACAAGAACTGCATTTTGTTCGGGGGCAAAACAGGTATGTTTCTGCATTTACTTCTGTTCAATGTCATGTGGAGGTAAATTATTTATGAATGATTAAATCAAGAATAACAGCATTTATGAAGTCAATCTTTAACAATTTCTTGATTCAATTAATGCTGTCATAGAAAGTTGCACCTCTACATTCGCAAATGTTTGTGTTTCATTTGAAAGTTGTTTATGTATGACATAGTTTTGTAAAACAGGTTCAATATAGCCAGTTAAATTATACGGGCAGATTCCAGGCTAAAAGTACATTAACAATGTCATTATACAAAAACTTGTATGTATTATGTTTGTTTGTTTGAATTATTGTCTTCATTATCTCCATTATTTTGCTGTAGGTTTAACAAAAGCATGTGGACAGTAGTTGGCATGTTGGCCTCTTTGTGCCCCACTGGTAAGTCTGTTATATTCTGCCATACAGACATGTAAATAATTCAGAAAATAGGGATTGAAATGGATCATATTGTGAGAATTCCAGATATGTATTTTTCAACATGGCACCAGTACAATTGCAGGCTAAGCACCAAAACAGAACAGGTTGCGCCTTGGTTTTCTATCTTTCATTCAATAAACCCCAGAAGCCTTCCTAGATGTGGTCTCAAATTCAGAATATCATAATACAATTAATCATACTGTAGCGATCTTTGCGATCTTTGCTATACACATTATAATTCCCACCAAGTGTTCGCGACCCGGGTTTGCTTCCCAACCCCGTGCTCACTACATTGGTGTCAGAAGTAGGATGGCGGATGTGAGGCCATCAGAGCGCAAGGCCCGGACGTGTGAGGGGGCTGAGTAGTCGAATCATGGGTACGTGCCTTCCCATTCGGAGGGGCAGTGTAAACGAGCCACGTTGCAATTCCCACAAAGTGAGTTAACCCTATTGGAAAGATGAGTTGGGTGTTTGCCTTTCATGCCAGTGACTCAGGTTTGTTTCCCTGCCCCCCATGTATAAAATGCAATCTCCATAGACAAACATTGGCAGTAGAGTTGTCTTACTGAAGAACTCAGTGACATTCAATGTGGCACAGTCATAGGATGCCACCTTTCCAACAAGTCAGTTTGTCAAATTTCTGCCCTGCTAGAGCTGCCCCGGCCAACTGTAAGTGCTGTTATTGTAAAGTGAAAACGTCTAGGAGCAACAACAGCTCAGCCGTGAAGTGGTAGGTGACACTAGCTCACAGAACGGGACCGCCAAGTGCTGAAGCGTGTAAAAATCTTCTGTCCTCAGTTGCAACACTCATTACCGAGTTACAAACTGCCTCTGGAAGAAACTTCACCACAATAACTGTTTGTCGGTAGCTTCATGACGCCATTGGACTCTGGAACAGTGGAAACACGTTCTCTGGAGTGGTGAATCACGCTTCACCATATGGCAGAACAAATCTGGGTTTGGCGGATGCCAGGAAAACGCTACCTGCCCGAATGCATAGTAACAACTGTAAAGTTTGGTGGAGGAGGAATAATAGTCTGGGGCTGTGTT
Source organism: Oncorhynchus clarkii lewisi (assembly GCF_045791955.1). Classification (NCBI taxonomy): domain Eukaryota; kingdom Metazoa; phylum Chordata; class Actinopteri; order Salmoniformes; family Salmonidae; genus Oncorhynchus; species Oncorhynchus clarkii. Next base: position 26,231,593 of record NC_092153.1, read on the forward strand.
TCATGGTTCGGGCTTGGCCCCTTAGTTCTACTGAAGGGAAATCTTAACGCTAGAGCATACAATGACATTCTAGACAATTCTGTGCTTACAGTTTGGAGAAGGCCCTTTCCTGTTTCAGTATGACAATGCCCCCGTGCACAAAGCGGGGTCCATACAGAAATGGTTTGTTGAGATCGGTGTGGAAGAACTTGACTGGCCTGCACAGAGCCCTGACCTCAACCCCATCGAACACCTTTGGGATGAATTAGAATGCCAACAGTGAGCCACGCCTAATCATCCAACATCAGTTCCAGACCTCACTAATGCTTGTGGCTGAATGGAAGTAAATCCCTAAAGCAATGTTCCCAAATCTTATATAGCCCTTTTGCCAGAAGAGTGGAGGCTGTTATCGCATGGGGGACCAAATCCATTTTAATGCCCATGATTTTGGAATGAGATGTTTGACAAGCAGGTGTCCACATACTTTTGGTCATGTAGTATACATATAGAATCTTAATACATATGGTATTGACACCTCAGTATTGTGATAATATTGTATCATGAGGTTCCTGGCAATTGCCAGCCCTAATCTGAGGAGCTTGTGACGTAGCATTTCTCCTCTGTCTAAAACTGTCAATGATATGAGACAGATGGTTTTTTCCAATTTCTTTATTTATATATAGCTGATATATCAAAGTGCTGTACAGAAACCCAGCCTAAAACCCCAAACAGCAAGCAATGCAGGTGTAGAAGCACGGTGGCTAGGAAAAACTCCCTAGAAAGGCCAAAATGTTCATAAATGTCCAGCATGGTCAAATAATAATAATGACAGAAGTTGTCGAGGGTGCAACAAGTCAGCACCTCAGGAGTAAATGTCAGTTCGCTTTTCATATCTCTACCGTTCCTGCTGTCTCTAGAGAGTTGAAAACAGCAGGCCTGGGACAGGTAGCATGTCCGGTGAACAGGTCAGGGTTCCATAACCGCAGGCAGAAAGGTTGAAATGGAGCAGCAGCACGGCCAGGTGGAATGGAGACAGCAAGGAGTCATCATGCCAGGTAGTCCTCAGGCATGGTCCTAGGGCTCAGGTCCTCCGAGAGAGAGAAAAAAAAGAAAGAGAATTAGAGAGAGCATACTTAAATTCACACAGGACACCGGATAAGAAAGGGGAAGTACTCCAGATATAACAGACTGACCTTAGCCCTCCACACATAAACTACTGCAGCATAAATACTGGAGGCTGAGACAGGAGGGGTCAGGAGACACTGTGGCCCCATCCGATGATACAGGGCCAAACAGGCAGGATATAACCCCACCCACTTTGCCAAAGCACAGCCCCCACACCACTAGAGGGATATCGTCAACCACCAACTTACTACCCTGAGACAAGGTCGAGTATAGACTACAAAGATTTCCACCACGGCACAACCCAAGGGGGGGCGCCAACCCCAGACAGGAAGACCACGTCAGCGACTCAACCAACTCAAGTGACGCACCCCTCCTTTGGATGGCATGGAAGAGCACCAGTAAGCCAGTGACTCAGCCCCTGTAATAGGGTTAGAGGCAGAAAATCCCAGTGGAGAAAGGGGAACGGCCAGGCAGAGACAGCAAGGGTGGTTTGTTGCTCCAGAGCCTTTCCGTTCACCTTCACACTCCTGGGCGAGACAACACTCAAACCTACTGAAGATATGAGTCTTCAATAAAGACTTAAAAAGGTTGACATGGGTAGGCAGACCATTCCATAAAAATTGAGCTCTATAGGAGAAAGCCCTGCCTCCAGCCGTTTGCTTTGAAATTCTAGGGACAATTAGGAGGCCTGCGTCTTGTGACCGTAGCGTACGTGTAGGTATGTACGGCAGGACCAAATCGGAAAGATAGGTAGGAGCAAGCCCATGTAATGCTTTGTAGGTTAGCAGTAAAACCTTGAAATTAGTCCTTGCCTTAACAGGAAGCCAGTGCAGGGAGGCTAGCACTGGAGTTATATGATCAATTTCTTTAGTTCTAGTCAGGATTCTAGCAGCCGTATTTAGCACTAACTGAAGTTTATTTAGTGCTTTATCTGGGTAGCTGGGAAAGTAGAGCATTGCAGTAGTCTAACCTAGAAGTAACAAAAGCATGGATGAATTTTTCTGCATCATTTTTGGACAGAAGGTTTCTGATTTTTGCAATGTTACGTAGATGGAAAAAAGCTGTCCTCGAAACAGTCTTGATATGTTCGTCAAAAGAGAGATCAGGGTCCAGAGTAACGCCGAGGTCCTTCAGTTTTATTTGAGACGACTGTACAACCATCAATATTAATTGTCAGATTCAACAGAAGATCTGTTTGTTTCTTGGGACCTAGAACAAGCATCTCTGTTTTGTCTAAAAGTTTAAAAGTAGAAAGTTTGCACCCACTTCCACATCCACCTCCTTATGTTTGAAACACAGGCTTCTAGGTAGGGCAATGTTGGGGCTTCACCATGTTTCATTGAAATGTACAGCTGTGTGTCATTCGCATAGCAGTGAAAGCTAACATTATGTTTTCGAATGACATCCCCAAGAGGTAAAATAGTGAAAACAATAGTGGTCCTAAAACGGAACCTTGAGGAACACCGAAATTTACAGTTGATTTGTCAGAGGACAAACCATTCACAGAGACTAATTGATATCTTTCCGACAGATAAGATCTAAACCAGGCCAGAACTTGTCCGTGTAGACCAATTTGGGTTTCCAATCTCTCCAAAAGAATGTGGTGAGCGATGGTATCAAAAGCAGCACTAAGGTCTAGGAGCACGAGGACAGATGCAGAGCCTCGGTCTGACACCATTAAAAGGTAATTTACCACCTTCACAAGTGCAGTCTCAGTGCTAAGATGGGGCCTAAAACCAGACTGAAGCATTTCGTATACATTGTTTGTCTTCAGGAAGGCAGTGAGTTGCTGCGCAACAGATTTTTCAAAAATTTTAGAGAGGAATGGAAGATTCGATATAGGCCAATATTTTTTTTAAATTTTCTGGGTCAAGGTTTGGCTTTTTCAAGAGAGGCTTTATTACTGCCACTTTTAGTGAGTTTGGTACACATCCGGTAGATAGAGAGCCATTTATTATGTTCAACATAGGAGGGCCAAGCACAGGAAGCAGCTCTTTCAGTAGTTTAGTTGGAATAGGGGCCAGTATGCAGCTTGAAGGTTTAGAGGCCATGATTATTTTCATCATTGTGTCAAGAGATCTAGTACTAAAACACTTGTGTCTCCCTTGATCCTAGGTCCTGGCAGAGTTGTGCAGACTCAGGACAACTGAGCTTTGGAGGAATACGCAGATTTAAAGAGGAGTCCGTAATTTGCTTTCCAACGATCATGATCTTTTCCTCAAAGAAGTTCATGAATTTATTACTGCTGAAGTGAAAGCCATCCTCTCTTGGGGAATGCTGCTTTTTCGTTAGCTTTGCGACAGTATCAAAAAGACATTTCAGATTGTTCTTATTTTCCTCAATGAAGTTGGAAAAATAGGATGATCGAGCAGCAGTGAGGGCTCTTCGATACTGCAGTTCCAAACATAGAGGTTTGGAACTGCTCCCTGCTCATCGCCTCTGTCACAGACGAAGGAACCTACACACATTACTACAAGACTTCCACCACTCTACTCATATACGCTAATGTTATTCTTACCATCGCTGGTGAGTGATGCCGGTGCCATTCCCTTCTGTCTGAGTAGTTTTCAATTGCTTCTTTAATGTCATACATGAGAGATTTTGGCTGAATAATAATGAGTAATATCTCTAGTTAAAATGATTCTGCTTCGTTTCATTTGTCGTTGTTCATTTGAATGTTCAATCATTCCCTCATCTCATCACTGCATGAAAAGAGGGATCTACAGTATGATTATAAAATTTGAGGAAATGTACCATATTTGCAGAGATTTTACTTGTGTCCACCAATCTACAACTCAAAACACAAGTGGTAAATGACCTGGAAACATCCCCCCGTGCCCACACCAGCAAACTACAGCACACATCTAGTGTCCCATCAGTGAAGGAAGCTCTGCTCATGGAACATACCACTGTGAGGCCAGGGAGGGGTATCCTGAAGGGAGGATCCACTGGACACCCCTCCCCCCAACACCCGAGTCACCAGGACAACCAAAGGGGTCTCTACCATCTGAGCAGCACTCGCACCGAGAGCACTGTGGTGAAGTGTGTGGTAGAGTACCCGCGACTGCTAAATATCTCTGTTACCTGCCTGACAGGGAAGCCCAGTGTAAACATGACTGGTCACGTTCCAGGTCGTCTTTATTGCAGCCGCACTGCACAGATTAGGGTGAGGTAAAGAACCCCTGACTGCTTCTCAACATTACTGTTACTTGCCAGTGGAAATAAGGCTGTGGACATGTTCCAGGTAGTCTTTGTTACAGTCGGACTGCGTAGAATAAGTGATCTACAAATGATCTTGCACCCCAAATAACTACTCATTACGTGATTTAAGATGAGCAATTATACACCTTGCCTTGCTCAAATTGATCACCTCAAACACGCTGCATGACTGTGGTCACCTTCTAGGTTGTCTTTGTTGCACTTGCGCTGCACAAATTGCGACATATGGAGCAGTGTTTAGCGTAAGGGGGAGAAGGGCTTTGGTCAGGGAGGTGACCAAGAACCCAATGGTCACTCTGAATGAGCTCCAGAGTTCCTCTGTGGAGAAGGGAGAACGTTCCAGAAGGACAACCATCTCTGCAGCATTTCACCAATCAGGCCTTTATGGTAGAGTGGCCAAAAGGAAGCCACTCCTCAGTAAAAGGCACATGACACCCCCCTTGGAGTTTGCCAAAAGGCACCTAAAGGACTCAGACCATGAGAAACAAGATTCTCTGGTCTGATGAAACCAAGATTTAATGCCAAGTGTCACGTCTGGGGGAAACATGGCACCATCTCTACGTGAAGCATTGTGGTGGCAGCAGTTTGCTGTGGGGATGTTTTTCAGAGGCAGGGACTGGGAGACTCGTCAGGATCGAGGGAAAGATGAACATAGCAAAGTACAGAGAGCTTCTTGATGAAAACCTGCTCCAGGGCTCTCAGGACCTCAGACTGGGTCAAAGGTTCACCTTCCAACAGGACAAAGACCCTAAGCACACAGCCAAGACAGTGCAGGAGTGGCTTCGAGACAAGTCTCTGAATGTCCTTGAGTGGCCCATCCAGAACATCTCTAGCTGTGCAGTGACACTCCCCATCCAAGCTGACAGAGCTTGAGAGGATCTGCAGAGAAGACTGGGAGAAACTCTTCAAATACAGGTGTGCCAAGCTTGTAGCGTCATACCCAAGAAGACTCAAGGCTGTTATCGCTGCCAAAGTACTGAGTAAAGGGTCTGAATACTTATGTAAATAAGGTATCTGTTTTTGTTTTTTTAACTGTTTGCTTTGTCATTATGGGTTATTGTGTGTAGATTGATGAGGGAAAACAACAGTTTAATCCATTTTAGAATAAGGCTGTAAGGAAAAAAATCAAGGAGTGTGAATGCTTCCCAACTGCACTGTATATCCCTTCTGCTCAGAAGAGAAAATGCAGATTATCCATCCAGATGAATGGCCACCACCTTCCCCGTTCTTGGCTGTGGTTGGAACAATGACAGTGTTAATAGGACTGACAACATTACTACTGATGGTCAAAAGGTGACAGCAATATCACAGCTCAAGTGTAAATACAACAATTCTCCATTCTCTCCTACTAAAATGAAATGGTGCAGTTATTGTTGTGTTTTATTAATACGAAGACATGTTTTTTTTTTAACTAACCACCTTAGAACCTCATTTGTCACATGATTCACCTACCAAAAGGTACATTTCAATAGGTGGTGCAGGTCTCCACATGACATTTTCAGAGTTGCTCCTCTGTCCTGACCAACTGTGTTTTTCTTTGTTGTCTTTATGCAGGGACCGGCGGCTGCTGATCCACAGAGGAATACACAAGCCCCTCTAGGAACATGCTCGATTCACCTATCCTCTCCTTTCACCAGGATGCACGCACACAGACCCTTCTGTCCTCATCCATTTTGGATAGTGTGTCTGGGAGGTGCATAGGAGTGTCTGGGAGGTGCATAAGTGTCTGGGAGGTGCATAAGTGTGTCTGGGAGGTGCATAAGTGTGTCTGGGAGGTGCATAAGTGTGTCTGGGAGGTGCATAAGTGTGTCTGGGAGGTGCATAAGTGTGTCTGGGAGGTGCATAAGTGTGTCTGGGAGGTGCATAAGTGTGTCTGGGAGGTGCATAGGAGTGTCTGGGAGGTGCATAGGAGTGTCTGGGAGGTGCATAGGAGTGTCTGGGAGGTGCATAGGAGTGTCTGGGAGGTGCATAGGAGTGTCTGGGAGGAGCATAGGAGTGTCTGGGAGGTGCATAGGAATGTCGTTGGCAACCTCATCTGACTACAGAAAATCACTCAAGCTTTGTCATTCAAGTTAAGTTTAGTGATAAAAATTACTTTTGTGGTACTACAGTATTTGGGTAAACTGTCATTAGTATGAAGTTATATTGTTTTGGCTGTGATTCAACTCGCTCAGTATTCAAAACAGGTACTATAGGTTGTGTTTGGGACGGCTCTCTATTTCTCTGTACCTATAGGGCAGGAAATGTCTACTTTCCGAGGATTTCAAAGTCCTACTTGAGTTGTTAGTTAGTGCTTATTGTATGCAAACCTTTGGAGTATGTGCATAAATCCTAATGTGTGGCCGATCTGATAAGACCGGGTATATGTAACTGAGATTAGGTCATATAGTAAAAAGTGTGTTTTTGTCCAGCCAAATACAAATATGAGAAACATTTGGATGATGCATCTAATTCCACATCTATCTCAGTAGTTTCATTGCATATTGTCCAGAACAGTCATGATTGTAAAGAAGATGAGACAATAAATGATGACAATTTAAAGGCCAGCTGGCTCTTGTCTGCCTCTTTGATCCTTATGCCACATGTAAGTAAAGTAAGCCTTGTCGGAGCCTGTTTCTATAGTGGGAGGCATCTTGGTCTACAAGTACATATACACCCTATGGACGCAGGTTGACATTTGTCATGAGTCTTGCCCTGGAGGCAGAACTGAGCGGTTTCTACTAGATGGGCCAGCTGCCAAGTAAAAATTGGCTATCTCATAAAAATCTATAAAAACAAAAATTGGCTTTTTTGATCTTAATTTAAGGTTAAGCATTAGGGTTAGCAGTGTGGGTGAGGTTGGGTTTAAAATCTGATTTTATGACTGTGGCTGTGCCGCATGTGACCAATAAATGCCAACCTGCCTATGGACAGGACACAGTGCTGAGTGCCAAGCAGAGAGGCATTTCATAACTTGACTGGGGATCAAAACCCTAATCTCCCAATCTTAGGGCAGACACTAACCACAAGGCCACTGAATTGGTTGATGAGTTGGTTGGTATGCCACATGTGCCAATCGTATTTTATGTACGAGTTCGATGATGGTTCTTGTTCCAACAAAAAGGTCCCACCCATCACAACTGATTGCTCAATAGTTCATAGCAACACTCTAATGCCTTACATAGTGATGATTGATGACTATTATTTGGGCAAAGCAACGTACTTTTGTATACAGTGGGGCAAAAAAGTATTTAGTCAGCCACCAATTGTGCAAGTTCTCCCACTTAAAAAGATGAGGAGGCCTCTAACTGTCATCATAGGTACACTTCAACTATGACAGACAAAATGAGAAAAAAAATCCTGAAAATCCCATTGTAGGATTTTTCATTAATTTATTTGCAAATTATGGTGGAAAATAAGTATTTGGTCACCTACAAACAAGAAAGATTTCTGGCTCTCACAGACCTGTAACTCCTTCTTTAAGAGGCTCCTCTGTCCTCCACTCGTTACCTGTATTAATGGCACCTGTTTGAACTTGTTATCAGTATAAAAGACACCTGTCTTGAGTTGCATACAAAGAACACCATACCTACTGTGAAGCATGGGGGTGGAAACATCATGCTTTGGGGCTGTTTTTCTGCAAAGGGACCAGGACGACTGATCCGTGTAAAGGAAAGAATGAATGGGGCCATGTATCGTGAGATTTTGAGTGAAAACCTCCTTCCATCAGCAAGGGCATTGAAGATGAAACGTGGCTGGGTCTTTCAGCATGACAATGATCCCAAACACACCGCCCGGGCAATGAAGGAGTGGCTTCGTAAGAAGCATTTCAAGGTCCTGGAGTGGCCTGGCCAGTCTCCAGATCTCAACCCCATAGAAAATCTTTGGAGGGAGTTGAAAGTCCGTGTTACCCAGCAACAGCCCCAAAATATCACTGCTCTAGAGGAGATCTGCATAGAGGAATGGGCCAAAATACCAGCAACAGTGTGTGAAAACCTTATGAAGACTTACAGAAAACGTTTGACCTCTGTCATTGCCAACAAAGGGTATATAACAAAGTATTGAGATAAACATTTGTTATTGACCAAATACTTATTTTCCACCATAATTTGCAAATAAATTCATTAAAAAAAATATATATATATCATTTTGTCTGTCATAGTTGAAGTGTACCTATGATGAAAATTACAGGCCTCTCACCTTTTTAAGTGGGAGAACGTGCACAATTAATTGGTGGCTGACTAAATACTTTTTTGCCCCACTGTATATAGTGTATGTGGACACCCCTTCAAATGAGTGGACTCGGCTATTTCGAGCATACAGCCATGCAATCTCCATAGACAAAAATTGGCAGTAGAATGGCCTTACTGAAGATCTCAGCGACTTTCAAGATGCCACCTCTCCAACAAGTCAGTTTGTCAAATTTCTGCCCTGCTAGACCTGCCCCGGGCAACTGTAAGTGCTGCTATTGTGAAGTGGAAACATCTAGGAGGAACAACGGCTCAGCCATCAAGTTGTAGGCCACACAAGTTCACAGAACGGGACCGCCGAGTGCTGAAGCGCGTTGCGAGTAAAAATCGTCTGTCCTCAGGTTGCAACACGGCTGAGTTCCGAACTGCCTTTGGAAGCAATGTCAGCACAAGAACTGTTCATCAGGAGATTCATTAAATGGGTTTCCATGGCTGAGCAGCCGCACACAAGCCAAAGATTACTATGAGCAATGCCAAGCGTCGGCTGAAGTGGTGTAAAGCTCGCCACCATTGGACTCAAATGGAGTGACAAATCACACGTCACCATATGACAGTCCAACAGACAAATATGGGTTTGGCAGATGCCATGATAACTACCTCCCCAAATGCATAGAGACAACTTTAAAGTTTGGTGGAGGAGGAACAATGGTCTGGGGCTGTTTTTCATGGCTCGGGCTAGGCCCCTTAGTTCCAGTGAAGGGAAACCTTAACGTTACAGCATACAATGACATTCTAGACGATTCTGTGCTTCCAACAAGTTTGGGGAAGGCCCTTTCCTGTTTCAGCATGACAATGCCCCCGTGCACAAAGTGAGGTCCATACAGAAATGGTTTGTCGAGATCAGTGTGGAATAACTTGATTGGCCTGCACAGAGCCCTGACCTCAAACCCATCGAACACCTTTTGGATGAATTGGAACGTCGACTGTGAGCCAGGCCTAATTGCCCAACATCAGTGAACCACCTCACTAATGCTCTTGAGGCTGAATGGAAGCAAGTCCATAAAGCAATGTTTCAAAATCTAGTGGAACTCCTTTTACCAAAAGAGTGGAGGCTGTTTTCGCAGGGGGGACCAACTCCATATTAATGCCCACAATTTTGAAATTAAATGTTCGACGAGCAGGTGTATGCACAAGTTTCAATTGATAGATAAGCAGTCACAGTATGCACTTTTCTCTGTTGATGTGTTTGTTTGTCTTGGCAACCCCTTTGATCGATGCCTGACTTGGCATCTGGGCTCCACGGTGTCTGATGGTTTAAGTGATACTGGATCAAGATGACTCAAGCTCTGTCAAAGCATTTGCTCACAATAGCTGACCCCTACACAGATACTCTAACCATAACATGATGACCATGACTTGTGACAAACAGCCCATGACAACAAGCTACGTATTGGGATGCATCCATGTGCGATCAACAGAACATAACATGCCTGGGCAATAGGTAATATCGTAGATTATGCCAATTTCATGAAGCCTCTCAGAGTACGAGTGCTGATCTCGGATACGTTTTTCCTTTTAAATCATAATGAATAAGAGGGAAGACCTGATCCGAGATCAGTGCTCCTACTCTATGAATATGTGCCCCAGACACCAGGAAACGTTTTTGATTTTGTCCCGTATTCATAAAGTGTCGGAGAGTGGGAGTGCTGATCTAGGGTCAGTTTTGCCTTAATCATAATGAATAAGAGGGAAAACCTGATCCTAGATCAGCACTCCTACTCTGAGATGCTTTGTGCAATGGTATTTTTACATATCTGTCCATCTTCTACACAGGAATACAGATTGTTGTTCTTTATGATACGCCTCTAGGTGTCAGTATTGCTTCACACACTCTCTTACTGCACACTATGAGTATCATTAAGGTACCATCAATAGGCATACTACAGTAGCTGCATTGTTGATGTTGATGCTTAGTGGAATTGCCATATGTTAACTCCCTTTTCTATGTTCTGGTTTCCACAAATCCCTTTGATGCATGGGGAAGCTCTGTCATGAGCCATGCTTACCTAGATCATAGCGTCATAGAGAACGTATGTCCTCCTTGAGTGCCATGCCTGCTTTGTATGCAGTATCACCCTGTGTGTGCTGTGTCCTCATCACATTTCTCTGGTTATATCCCGATCCTCTCTAAAGGGTATAAGGGGGTGTTTATCTGCCAGGGTCTATGGCTCGTGAGTTGAAACGGATTTAGATTTAAAGCCACAGTCATGTGATGCTTTGCCGTCATTTCAATTATATACCCCATCATTTTGAAACATATGACTCATGGATGGATTATACATTACATGGCCAAAAGTATGTAGACACACCTTCAAAATAGTGGATTCGGCTATTTCAGCCATACCCGTTGCTGATGGGTATATAAAATCGAGCGCACAGCAATGCAATCTCCATAGACAAACATTGGCAGTAGAATGGCCCGCACTGAAGAGCTCAGTGACTTTCAATGTGGCACTGTCATAGGATGCTACCTTTCCAACAAGTTTCTGCCCTGCGAGAGCTGCCCCGGGTCAACTGTAAGTGCTGTTATTGTGAAGTGGAAACGTCTAGGAGCAACAGCGGCTCAGCCGCAAAGTGGTAGGCCACGAAAGCTCACAAAAACGGGACCGCCAAATGCTGAAGCATGTAGCATCAGCACAGTTGCAACACTCACTACCAAGTTCCAAACTGCCCCTGGAAGCAACATCTGCACAAGAACTGTTCGTGGGGAGCTTCATTAAATGGGTTTCCATGGCCGAGCAGCCGCACACAAGCCTAAGATCACCATGTACAATGCCAACCATTGGCTGGAGTGGTGTAAAGCTCAGACTTATGGCAATGTAGAAATGACATAAACATACTATGAAAGGTAGCGTCTTGCATTATTACTCAACTGACACCAAATAGAGAGAGAATGATAGTGGTTATGTCTTATATGGTGTCATTGTGCTTTTTGACACTGACATATTTAAGATTAACTTTAACTAGTTGTCCCTAGTTTTCTGTCATACAACAATAATTTTATCTATTGACGGGTAGCATCTTGGGTTGTGACTGAACTGATATGACACCATAGGCATGTAATGACAGTGGATATGTTTGTGTCGTATGTGGTTAGTCATTGTATTTTATGACACTGACGGATTTGAGTTGAAGGTTAACTAGTTGTCCCTAGCTTTCTATCAACTACAGTCGTTCAGCTATATGACATCTCTGCACCGCAGCCTTACTTTAGCTGCGGTGTCAGGATGGTGTAGACTAGACTACATGGCATTTCAAAACAATAACGTCAACCAGCGGAAATCACATGAGACGCCTTATAATTGTTTTGATTCAGTCTAAGCCATGTTGTCAGTATCTAGCTGGGGCTCATTGTCTTATTTCACGGAGCCATTCGGGGACCAATTGTCATAGTTGGTAGAGTGGTGACAACATGGTGTGTTATCTAGCTTGTAATAAACTGTCTGTGTGTGTGTGTGTGTGTGTGTGTGTATGTACGTGTGTCTTTATGCTGCATTCATTCTATATTCATTGCACAGCCAAATGGTAAAGTGAACTACCAACTGTGCTTAAGACCAAGCCATTTAACTTATATGCAAAAGAGAATCTCCTGCTGAAAATAACACATTTCAATTCATTAGAAGACCTTGCCTCATCTGAAAAGGTAGCATAATTCTACCATAAAAGGCCACATTATTCTTGTCAGTCTCCCTTGCTACACATGCTGCTAAAAAGGAATAAAAAAATAATAAAACAGAGAACCGTACAATCCTACAGCCCCTGTGGACATTATTTTTAATAATGGTGCAAAGGCGAGTCTATTTAAACACTATCTCTGTGACCTCTCTCTGTGCCTCGACTCTATGGGGACCCAACGGATTAACCACTTGCTTCTGAGGTAAGCCGACTCATAATAAATGTAGCTCACGCTTTCAAATGCCCATAATGTGGCATTAGTATTGAAATGAGCTACACCTTTGTGTGCGAGGGTGGTTCCGGGTCTAGGTAGACACACATGGAATCGTGCCTGAGGGAGGTGGAACGCACAGAGGCTCCAATAGCTTGTCTACTGTATCTACAAAGTCAATATGGTTAACATCACTTACATGTAGAGAGAGAGAGAGGGGTGAGACGAGGAGGCAATTGGTTGAATGCTTATGTCTCCGCTTGCCACACACTAGTCACATACTTGCTAAAAACATACAAATGTGCATGATTATGTTCCAGATCAACGAGAAAAGCGGTAGGCATGTAATTTAGAAGGATGAACTAACGGTTTAGGCTAGCATGTATTCTGTTCAAATGTCTATCAACCCTAAAGCATATGCATGGCTCTTTCAAATGTCGTTGCCTTACTCTCCCATCCATTCAAATTTCTGAAGAGAGCAATTTATTTATTCAATATATTCAACCTTTATTTATCCAGATTAGTCATCAAGTAAGTAGCGCATGGGAAGCTAAATACCAAAGCAAGGTGATGCTATGATATCTAAGGAAACAGTCACAGGAAACAACCATCTTTGACTCAACACCTGAACATTCTGTACTGTGCATGGTTGTCAACATATATTTGATTACATGTAGACTCACAGGGAATGGGATCATCTATGGTTGTTGTGTCATATAAGGATTTAGAAAAAAAAGGTCCCTTACCTCTTAGTTTTGACCAGGAGACCTTGTCTGGTTCCCAGCCGGCGATTTAGGTTCGGGTCCTGCTTTAGCGATCCTGGTCACGGCACCAAGAAATGTTGTGGAAAAAACACTCAGAAGGCAGTCCAATCTCAATATACAAAAGCTTCATTACGAGCATGCATTCAAGGGAAAACCAATTTGTCTCGCTCTTTGTTATTGTTATACAGACCGGGAATGGGTGGGGTGTTTCACATGACCTTCGAATGAGTCCGGTATTTATGCCCATCACCACAGATAGTAGGCCTAGAGAAAGACTAATCATACCAAGGACATGTCCACTCCCCCACACATCCTGGGATAAGAGGGACAATGAAAGATTGCCACACAGAAAGCCAGAACAGGTCAGCTCAGAAACAGCTACAAAACAAACTGGTCACACCACACATCAAGGAAAAAAGCAACCCCACAGACAAGACGAGGAACAGGATGACCCGCACCCCCCCCCCCCCCCCCCCCCAGTTCATACAAGACAAAAAAATCATATTTCCTCCTCCATACACTCTCTCTCTGATGCCTGTAGCATAATCTGCCCAGCGACCTCTCCTCTCAGATAGAAAAAAATACCAATCACAGGTGGCGCACATCATTTTAAAATGACCTTATGACAGTAATGGGGTAGCAAATGCAATTCTGCATAACCACAGCTCCTCTTGAAAACAAGACAAACACACTGTGATCCAGTTTACCTTACTAGTCCATGTTTGGAGAGTATCTTCACCATAGAGATGACATTTTTATGAATTACAGGATCTCTGTGATCGTCACCCTCTGCAATCCATTAACTATCATTTCACTGGTGGGTACTCGTCTCTGTCTTTATATAGTGCTTTTCCAAATGGTATGGGAGAAACTTATTCTACCATCAATGTGTAGCACACACCTAGACTCACAAAGTTAGATATCTTTGAGATTCTGACATGCTACTGGTCAAAACCATGGCTAAATCATGCAATGGCTCATTTGCATAAAAAAAAGGTCAATCTTCAAGTGATTCACTTCCATGGAGATGGAAGAGAGAGAGAGTGCCTCCTAAGTGCGCCGCTATCCATCTCTATGTTCACGTCACACGTTCAAACCTTATCCACCCCTTATAATGAGTCTGTGATATCAGACAGTTTAATTTGCTCAAATACATTTAATCTGATGCCTTTTTATGTTTCAGATAAATACCCAAAGTTTACAGGATCATGAAGTGCTCTAAGTCTGTTGTTAAGTTCCTATACAACCATTGCAGAGATTTCAGGTGAGTTCACAGCATCGTGAATACCACAAGTGTGCCCTCAAGTTCTTAGGACCTTGAAGCACATATCTGATGGTGTGAAATAGGATGAAGAAGAATGAGGAATAGCATAGGTGGATTTGCTTTCTTTCTAGTTGTTACAGTATATGTATGTAAGCATACGCTTTACAGTTGGGATTATAGAGCCTACTTTCAGATCAAGTCGATATTGAAAGTATTACAAACAAAGACTGTGATTGATGACGCAGGGATGAGAGGGAAGAGATTAAATAAACTATGAAACAGTACAATTAGTCATCCCCCCTCCCCCCACACACAGTAATACATCACCATGGTAATATGAAAATAACAGATTAATTATCATGTATTTACGAGCGATGAGAAAATTGAGTTGTTGACTTTGAATGTTATCAAATCAATTGAATAACTTCAGAACTGTTCATCCACCATGCCAAATCGGTAAGCTATGAATAGAAATACATTATCACAGCAGAAATCACTCGTTTACAATGAGTGGCACAATTCTAGAATTTCCATCAACTACAGTTGAAGTCAGAAGTTTACATACAGTTAGTTGACTGTGCATTTAAACAGCCTGGAAAATTCCAGATAATGATGTCATGGCTTTAGAACATTCTGATAGGCTAATTGACATCATTTGAATCAATTGGAGGTTTACCTGTGGATGTATTTCAAGGCCTAGACCTCAGAAATCAGCCAAGACCTAAGAAAAACAATTGTAGACCTCTACAAGTCTGGTTCATCCTTGGGAGCAATTTCCAAACACCTGAAGGTACCACGTTCACCTGCACAAACAATAGTATGCAAGTATAAACACCATGGGCCCATGCAGCCGTCATACCTTCTCAGGAAGGAGACGCGTTCTGTCTCCTAGAGATGAATGTACTTTGGTGCGAAAAGTGCAAATCAATCCCAGAACAACAGCAAAGGACCTTGTGAAGATGCTGAAGGAAACAGGTACAAAAGTATCTATATCCACAGTAAAACGAGTCCTATATCGACATAATCTGAAAGGCCGCTCAGCAAGGAAGAAGACACTGCTCCAAAACTGCCATAAAAAAAGCCAGACCACGGTTTGCAACTGCACATGGGGACAAAGATTGTACTTTTTGGAGAAATGTCCTCTGGTCTGATGAAACAAAAATAGAACTGTTTGGCCATAATGACCATCGTTATGTTTGGAGGAAAAAGGGGGGGGGGGCTTGCAAGTCGAAGAACACCATCCCAACCGTGAAGCACGGCGGTGGCAGCATCATGTGGGGGTGCTTTGCTGCAATAGGGACTGGTGCACTTTACACAATAGATGGCACCTTGAAGATGGAAAATTATGTGGAAAGTGTGTGCGAGCATGGAGGCCTACAAACCTGACATAGTTACACCAGCTCTGTCAGGAGGAATGGGCCAAAATTCACCCAATTTATTGTGGGAAGCTTGTGGAAGGCTACCCGAAACGTTTGGCCTGAGTTAAACAATTTAAAGGCAATGCTACCAAATACTAATTGAGTGTATGTAAACTTCTGACCCACTGGGAATGTGATGAAAGTAATAAAAGCTGAAATAAATCACTCTACTATTATTCTGACATTTCACATTCTTAAAATAAAGTGGTGACCCTAACCAACCTAAGACAGAGAATTTTTTACTAGGATTAACTGTCAGGAATTGTGAAAAAAATTAGTTTAAATGTATTTGGCTAAGGTGTATGTAAACGTCCGACATCAACTGTTAAGTAGATGAAATGTGCATGAACAGCACTCATGTGACGAGCCGATCAAGGCCTATCACAGCCCTAAAGTTCCTGTTTAGTCATTATTGCACTTAGGGCTGGATTCAATCCGTAGCGCCAAAGATCAGCGTTGAAATTTAAAGGTAATTTGCGATTGAGCCGACTACTGCGAATGCAGTCTCCGCTAACGTGGAAACATTGTCTTTAAATGTAAATCTGGCTATAGCGCTGATCTATGGCACCTCGAATTGAATCCAGCCCTTGGTAGTTCTGCAACCCATTCCAACCTGAATAGATAAGTGAAATAGATAGAGAAAGTTCTATAGAATTGACTTGTTTGCTCCACCAGGCATTGAATGGATTCAATTTGGGAAGAGAAGCAAATTACACAACAGCAAGTATCTTAGTGGCACAAATGCTAATTCAGTTTATCGCTGGTGTAACAAAAGATGTTGGCTGCTTTGCATCTTTAAAATGTCTGTTGTGTTCCCATTCCCCTCCTGTGTACGGGAAAGAGCAGTAGGACACTGATTAGAATAAATATTTTTGGTAAAGCTACAGAATAACCATTGAGGTCAGTGTTAAGTCCCAAATGGCACCCTATTCCCTATTTAGTGCACTACTTTTGACCAGGGCCCATAAGGAGTAGAGTGCAATTTGGGATGCATTCCAGGTCAAAGATCAAGTAGAGAAATTCAGTAGATCATTATAATCTATAGGAGATTAACAAGAAGGGCACCAAAGGGTAAATCCCCCACTAAAAGAACAATTAAAATGTCTATTGAATGAATTCCAATGAGGTTATGATAACCTCAAAGAGGTGATATGGTTTTACTGTTGCATATATTTTTTTCTGAGCAGACCTGGGCTTCAACTACTTCAAAGATCGATTGCCTGTTTGAGTTTGCATGGTTCAATCCAAAAATAGAAAAGTCCCACAATTGCAAACCAGCCAAACTGGCCCTCCAGGCTAACTCAAGCAAACGCTGAAAGTATTTGAAAATGTTTGTAATATTTGTAAGTATTCAAACCCAGGTCTGTTTCTGATTCATTTACTCCATCCAATGTTGAACAAATACGTTCTTCGTAAAGTTAGTCATAAATCCCACAGTGCTCAAGCTGAGGTTTAACACTCCAAAATGTTTAAAGTTATCTTTACTGTGCTAACGTTTCTTTCTAGGTACTGTTTGTGTGTGTCGCACCTCACTTTATTAAATCCCACCTGACAATACATTAGTCTCCGGCTCAAACGTGAGCTAAGTAGGTCCTCCGCCGCTGTGGGTAAGAGGTGCACTGTGGATATTGGGTTAGACCGCGTCCGTCTCCAACACCTGCATCAGACAGGCGGGCATTAGCTCACAATGCCCGCTGCGCTGCCTGTCCGCACAGATGAGTACCTCGTGGTTCCGACACCAAATGCCATTTTCCTCGCTACATTTCCAGAGCCCCTGCCGTTCCTGCATGCCGGCGTGCCAATTTAGTCGTCAACCTGTGACATTTAGAAGATTTTCCAGCAACCTGGCTTGCCCGCCCACCTTTAACCACACGGGCGAAAGGGACGGGAGGGAGGCGGGGATCGATCCTGGTGTTATAAAAAAAATGTACTCCCTGGAAGTGAATAGTGACACAGAAGAGGCTCCTATTTGTTCCTAATGGCCGCTCTGGATTGTTAGTGTGAGCCAGGCCGCAAGGGAGAAGATTAGGGCATCCCGGAGACCGGGATGGGGAAAGGTTGGGTCGTGGCCCCAATGAGCAGCGTGTTTGATTGCTGTTATACCCCTGAAGGGGGGGGGGGGTATATGAGAAACGATTCACACTGACACGTAGCATCAGTGACTCTTCAGTCAGTTGTCATTAAGAATTGCATAAAAGCCTCATTCACATGTGTATTCCTACTGCATTACTAATCAAGCTCCGTACAAACATCAATGTAGCACACAGATTATCACATTATCACATTCACATGAAGTATTAGAATATTATTTACGATTCTCTATTAATATCAGTGATGTAGTGGTAAAAAAAAATGTGGGTAATGGGTCAACCTCAAACGTCAGTGGTCGATTGGAATAAGATGAACAACCGGCGATAAATGAAAACGTATTACGTAGAACTGTTTTGTTTGCATTTTGATAGCATTTTAACGTAGGCCTATAGGGAAGATAGGCGATGGGGAGATGTTGATATTGAAACATGTCTTCTTTTTAAGTTCCTAACTTGTTTGAGAAGATTAGTACAGATTTTCTCATTTTCTCTGGGAACCACTGTACTAAACTCTCTTTCTGCTCCTCTTCCTCCTGCATGAATTGAAGACTGCCTCAGCCTCACCAATGAGTGCCACATTACGGTCTGTCACAGTAGCCCACTCGCTGTAAAGCAAAGTTATTATTATTATTATTATTTAAATTAGAGCAAATTACAGGAGGTCCGGACCTTGGTGTCCTCATATGTAAAAAATAATAATAATATGATTGTCACTTACACCAGATAGGTATAGTGAAATACAGTATGTTGTTTAACAATAGTAGTATGGCACCCCTGGAGCAAATTAGAGTTAAGGGCCTAGCTCAAGGGCACATCGACAGATTTGTCCACCTTGGGAATTTGAACCAGCAACCTTTCAGTTACTGGCCTAACACTTTAAACGCTATGCTACTTGCTGTCTAAATGTAGTTACAACCCTGACAGGGTCTGCACCAAAGACTCCTAAAGCACAATCTTTAAACACACTGACCATTTACAAACATATACTATTCTCCAAAATCACAACATGCCTGTTTATGTCCGTATATGCCTCCTTGATATATACAGTAGGGACTTTGAAAGAGATTCAGAGAGACCTCTTGCTGTGTTCGACTTCCTCTCTCATTCCCTCGCTCTCATTTTCTCTCTCACTCTCTCTTCCCTCTCGCTCTGGTTTGTGCTCTTTGGTAAACATGAAGTGAAGCCTCAGATCCATTCCTCATCACGTCTTCCCTCTGACTTCCTTGTTGAGTGTTTATTGTTTCTGAGTGATTGTGCCTGGACGAGTGGGGGTGGATGAGTTTGCTGTGTGTGCGTGCGTGCGCGCGTATTTGTGCGTCCGTCTCTAGATCTAAAACTCATTTCTATGGAAATGATCCAAACTGCTTAAGAGAGACAAAAAGTCGGAATTGTCTGCCATTAGGCAGGGATGGTAGCTTAAGTCGGTGTAGTGTTCAGCATCAGTCAGTCCCTGTGTTGAGCATACGTACACACACACACACACACACACACACACACACACACACACACACACACACACACACACACACACACACACACCCTCTCAGGAAGATTTCAAGAGCTTACCACATGCATGCAGTGTGCTCCCATCTGAGACCCCTGTGTACGGTTAAATTTTTTTGCCATGATGCATTTGGCCATAGGACAGTGGGTGAAACACAAGACCAGAGTGAAGGGCGATGCTTCTCGATGACCCAGGTATGACAAACGGCTTTGGGGAAGAGGTGCCGCTCACGAGGGAATTAGGTGCCAAAGTAATTGAGGGGACTGAAAGAAATTTTCCTCTTGGCTAATGGGGCGAAAAGCCCCTCGTCCATTTTTCTCCGTCATATATCGAAACCAAATACTATGGTGTCTGTTCCTAGCAATGATTCAAACCAGCCGCGACTCTAGTGCAACATCTTTCCCCAACCCCACTACTAGAGCCATTTCAGAAAAGACTCATGTGTACTATTTGTGTTGATGACTTGGCAATGAAGCCTAGCAATTTGCAGTGTTCCTCTGTGCTAATTTGTCATTGGAGAGGCAACAAAATAGAAACTCTAAATTCTCCATTGTAGCTTGTGGGGAGGCTGGTGTAAACAAACACAAAATCAACTTCCCCTTTTCAGAGAAGAAATGCATCCAAATATTTACAGAAATCAGATGTAAAGTAAAGCTGTAGTATAACTTCAGTTTCTTAAGAAGCGTAGCTTATACATCCGATATTTGCTTTCCTCTTTAGCACTTACTAGCATTCAACATGAACATACAAAACGCACACGCGCACAAAAGAACAGGTTGTCTTTGTGAGTGCGACCCTCATTTCACATCTTCTGTGTCTGTGACTGACTTCACACAAAACAGGGGAAAGTGCAATCTCGCCTGCAGTGGCATTCATACACACTCCTGCATTCAGGCCGTTTGATCTTCAGGTTTAAGCGGAATAAACGACCTGACAACCACTGAAGTCAAACCTCACACATTCAATATGAAATACTCCTTATCAGTCATCCAATATTACAATCCAAGACAACTCCATTGTCCCTTGTGTGCCGGCCCAACCCCCGACATCACTTTTAACCAACACTATGCAAAAGGTCTTACTGTCAATTGCAATGTTATTTGTCACATGCACCGAATACAACAGGTGTAGACCTTAACGTGAAATGCTTACTTCACAAGCAGAGCGAGAAAATCAAATGCTTACGAAAAGTGCAGAGTGAGAAAATATTTTCGAAATAAACTAAAGTAAAAAAGAAAGAAAGTAAGAATAAAATAACCATAACGAGGCTGTGTACAGGGGGTACCGGTACCGAGTCAATGTGCGGGGGTACGTGCCAGTGGGGGTAATGGAGGTCATACGTACATGTAGGTAAGGGTAAAGTGACTATGCATTGACAATAAACAGTGAGTAGCAGCAGGGTAAAAAAAAAAAGGGGGTCAATGCAAATAGTCCGGGTAGCCATTTGATTAACTGTTCAGCAGTCTTCTTCTGGCTTAGGGGGTAGAAGCTGTTAAAGAGCCTTCTTTGACCTAGAATTCAGCCTCTCCACATCGCCTATTCTGTCACATCTCTGTGAAGCAGTAGGTGATGTTGTGATGATATTCAAGACAGGGCTATGCATGCAAAGATTGACAGATATTTATATTGTTATTTTCAATACTCAAATGACAATATATTTATACACAATTGACTAAAATGTCATTAATTCTTGCGTCATTGCCAGCAGCATACCACCCTGCATACCACTGCTGGCTTGCTTCTGAAGCTAAGCAGGGTTGGTCCTGGTCAGTTCCTGGATGGGAGACCAGATGCTGCTGGAAGTGTTGTTGGAGGGCCAGTAGGAGGCACTCTTTCCTCTGGTCTAAAAAAAATGTCCCAATGCCCCATGGCAGTGATTGGGGACACTGTCCTGTGTAGGGTGCTGTCTTTCAGATGGGACGTTAAACAGGTGTCCTGACTCTGAGGTCATTAAAGAGCCCATGGCACTTATCACGAGAGTAGGGGTGTTAACCCCGGTGTCCTGGCAAAATTCCTAATCTGTCCCTCAAACCATCAGTCACCTAATAATCCCCAGTTTACAATTGGCTCATTCATCCCCCTCTCCCCTGTAACTATTCCCCAGGTCGTTGCTGCAAATGAGAATGTGTTCTCAGTCAACTTACCTGGTAAAATAACGGATAAAATAAAGAAATTGATACTACATACCAGTGTGGCAGTTGTACAATACTGCTAAGGCGTAAAGGTTCTTAAAACCTCTAAAGGAATCGACCCTTTCTTGCAATTTTGGCCTGAAATGACATACCCGAAGCAAGGATAGGCATATTCTTGTTACCATTTTTTATGTTTAACCTTTATTTAACTAGGCAAGTCAGTTAAGAACAAATTCTTATTTTCAATGACAGCCTAGGAACAGTTCAGGGGCAGAATGACAGATTTGTACCTTGTCAGCTTGGAGGTTTGAACTTGCAACCTCCCGGTTACTAGTCCAACGATCTAACCACTAGGCTACCCTGCCGCCCCAATTTGAAAAAAAAAAACGTTTGAAAGGAATCACTTTGAAGTTTGTGGAAATGTGAAAGGAATTTAGGCTAACACAATAGATCTGGTAAAAGATAATACAAGGAAAGAAAAAAAACGTTATTTTGTATTTTTCATCTTTGAAATGGAAGAGAAAGGCCACTAGATGGGAGCCGTGTATGTGCAAAGTTTTAGATTGACCCAATGAACCATTGCATTTCTGTCATAAACGTTGTATCAAGACTGCCCCAATGTGCCTAATTTGTTTATTAATAACTTTTCATGTTCAAAATTGTGCACCCTCAAACAATAGCATGGTATTCTTTCACTGTAATAGCTACTGTAAATTGGACAGTGCAGTTAAGATTAACAAGAATTTAAGCTTTCTGCCAATATCAGATGTCTATATCCTGGGAAATGTTCTTGTTACTTACAACCTCATGCTAATCGCATTAGCCTACGTTAGCTCAACCGTCCCGTGGACGGGACACCGATCCCAAAGAAGTTCAATGTGCATCATTAATTAAGGTAGAGACATCGCATCCGCCTACGTTGCGCTTCCGCGGTGAAAGGTGGCAGAGCTAGAGCGGTGTTTGTCAGACCATGAGACATCCCAAAAATAAGTCTTCTCACTAAAACTTCTGCAGCGTCTTAAAAACTATGGAAAGAGGAGACTCTCACGAGCATGGTGATGTTCTCCATTTTGCTCTACGACTCCGACAAGTGTCACGGGACTGGTCTGAGGATAACCGGTAAAACATTTTATGGAAGTATGAAGGTAGTTTTGTGCCTACCCAAACAAGTGGTTAAATATGTGTAAAAAAATATATATATATATTTCCTGAGCTTTCTTATATCTCCTAGACATAGAACAGACACATCAAAACCTTGTTTCTTATGTGTTATTCAATGTGTTTCTCTGGGCTATAGTAGATAATATTTGGTTTAATTATTTGTTTTATATATTTTTTAATAACTAAAGTGGTCCTAAAATTCTAAATCTAATAGCTAAATGATCCATAGTATGACCATCTTAAAACAGCTTAAAACAAAATACCCCACCCACTTTGGTTGCCTTGTTAAAACCTGTTCATTCTCTTAAATGAAATACCATGACGGTTTTCTCATTTGCTGGGAATGTTGTTTGACATTTCTGATACAACATACTTTGGTTATATCTTTATCAACCTACTACATACCCCTTAAAATATATATATTTCTTATGTGCATGGTGTGCTATTAGCATGCTAACACTCATTAAGACAGATAGGTAGAATAGCAAGAATAGCTAGCCATCGCTAGCATTCAATGGTTGAAGTAGCTTCTGGGTGTAAAGGAGTGGTCTGGTAACTATGACATGAATATTTACAGTATATACAGTGCATTTGGAAAGTATTCAGAACCCTTGACTCTTTCCACATTTTACTACATTACAGCCTTAGTCTAAAATCAATTTAAATGTTTTTTTCCCCTCAATCTACACACAATATCCCATAATGACAAAGAAAAAACAAAACAGACATTTTTGCTAATGTATTAAAAATAAAAAACAAATAACTTATTTACATAAGTATTCAGACCCTTTGGTATGAAACTCGAAATTGAGCTCAGCTGCAACCTGTTTTCGTCGATCGTCCTACAACTTGATCGGAGTCCACCTGTAGCAAATTCAATTGATTGGACATGATTTGGAAAGGCACACACCTGTCTATATAAGGTCCCACTGAAGATACTGAGTGGCATATTAAGTGTTCCTCTATCTGGGTTTTCCCTTATCTTCTTACAAGTCTGAGTTTTAAGACATTTACATTTGGAAAAGACGGGAGACTAATTAATAATAGAGATTTGGGTGAGGGGTGGGAGGGAGAAATGTGGACATGAATAATAATGAAAGTTCATGTCCTGGACCTGGCATGGCTAAGCAGCTAATTATGCTACTTCACCTATAAGTCATCCATCTTGGCTCTTGCCGACAGAGACACACCATGAATAACCATGTCGAAGCACTACTAAAACACAGGTACTGCTGAGACTGAGGCTGTCCTAATATGGACACCATACAAAACGTACAAATTAGGTAGACTCGCTCCAAGATGGTGAATGCGATGCCTCAGGCCTCAACACTGTCTGGATGGAGAGCTAGCTGAGAAGGACTTTGAATTATTGACATTTGTCTTTCACATCCGCTCAGTGAATGAGAACTTAAATAGTACAACTAGCTCTGTTCTCTATATTCTCTGCGGAACAAGAGGCTATTGAATTTGTGAGAATACTGTAATAAAGACAGATTCGGAATTGGATCTTTTTCTACTCTAACTTTTCCCATGTATTGCATTTGTACAAGCAATTGTATTTTTTGTTTTGTTTCTCAAGGTCACAAGAACACGATGGATTGAGATTGGGTAACGTTGTGGACTCTGAGTAGGGATGAGGCTGGGGTTAGTTTTAGATACTTTATTTGAAAGAGCTTTCATACAGTACGTCTTTGAAAATGCTAATAAGGGTATAGCAGAACCATTATATGCACGCAGCTCACTGAGACTAAGGTATTATAAATACAACATACTATAATACTCTGTATTTACACAGCTCACAGAGGACAGTAAACAACTTGTTTACAGCAATAAACCAACATACATTTACAGCCACAGTTAAACGCACTGGGCAAAAATGATATGCTCAAAACCAACAGCAGCCTTTTCGATTGATAGAAACCTGGATTTCTC
This sequence comes from Oncorhynchus clarkii lewisi, assembly GCF_045791955.1. Classification (NCBI taxonomy): domain Eukaryota; kingdom Metazoa; phylum Chordata; class Actinopteri; order Salmoniformes; family Salmonidae; genus Oncorhynchus; species Oncorhynchus clarkii. The sequence continues at coordinate 26,256,296 of NC_092153.1, forward strand.
CTTTAGACAAGTTAAAAGCAGAAGTAATCATGAATAATAAATGTAACTATCTACCAATTAAAATTGAAGGCTGTATTCCAAACCAAACTCTTTGGGGTGAGATGTCAAGAGAGGTCAAACTGTATCACTATGGATGCTTACTACCTAATGCAAAGCTCACTTTCTTTACTACTCAATGCAAAGCTCACTTTTCTTTCCAACCGAACTGTTTGCCTTAAAAACTGAGGGCTTAACAGATGCTGTGCCTCCTCGACTGGCAGCTACTTGGCATACAGCGTGCCAGGAAACCCAGCAGATCTCCTATGGTTCGCTGGGGCCTGTATGAGCTCGGTGCACAGCAGGTAATTGAAGGCGCAGCTGGAGAGCGCTAGTCATTCGCCCTCGCCCCGTGCATGGAGAGGTTGTCGACACCGCGGATCTCCAACAAGAGACGAAAGCAGCTGGGGTCTCGGGAGTGCCGGCAATAGGGGGAGAGAGAAAATTAAAGAGGAAAGAGGAGCTCTCAGCAGATCCGGTGACCCATGACACCAGCTTCTTCAACCATTGGGGACGGCATGAAAAACATGCGCCTAAAGAGATTGGAGAGAGAGAGAGACAACAGCGACTGAATCTGCCCATTGGGAGAGAGAGAGGGATGTGAAGGGAGGTAAAGCAAACTATATTACACTGAGAACAGATTGAAATGGAAAGCAGAGCACAGAGGTGGTGCTTCTGAATGAGGGATAAGGGGCTTATGTGATACAACTCCTCATGATAGAGATACTCTCCACGGACACAGGAGAAGATAAGTTAGGTGACGGGAGGAGCATAACCCATTCTCACCCCCACTGCACTTGTACACGTGTACTTCTCTGTAGAGATGGCTTGAGGCCTCTGACTGGTCTCTGCATAAAATGCATACAACCCTTCTGCATTTTATGATGATTTTGTGACGTTTATTGTTGGAAAACGTGTTGACATTGTGCCAGTGCTTAGCTAGCTAGCTACATTACTGAATGAGAGGGAGATGCTAGTTCACTTGCTAGCTTTACCACCCGCCTGTGCTAGTACGTTTAACTAAATAAAATAGTTATTACTTGGAGTCTGAAATGGGCAATTGAATTTGAATGGTTTGAGTATGAATATTTGTCAAATCCATTACAGAAAAGTCAAACTGAAAATGTTTCTCCGGTCTCTTTATTTCTCCTGGTTTGACTATGTACTGTAAAGGTTACATTGTAACTACAAAGTAATTCAAATGTCACTTCACGTTACAATAAGTTGCTTGCTCATGGGTAAGTACATTGTAATTACAGAGTTGGTTGTTAAATATTCTTTTACATTGTGAGTTCAATTTAACTTAACTTTATGCCTAATGCTCTCCTGTCTGCTAATTTCTCCTAGTTAGCCTATTCTCTGCAAAGGTCGGGACATTAAAAAGGCTCAAGTGTACCATTTGTTCCGCCTGAGCGAGTCTGACCACAATTCAGAGATCACTATGAGTACACACTAATGTTTTTAATGGATTGCGGGAAAAAAGCAGGAATAGGCTTTTAGGCTACAGTCCAAGCTATGTCTTCCAATGGTGCTACTGCTGACGGAATCCAAAGATTTTCCAACGAATAAATGCTACATAGAGCAATGATGTGAATCACACTGCTACTATTTAGATATTTGCGCCTCACAGATTGTGGTTGTTGTGGATGGCTGTTCACAAATGTATATGTACTTTAATCCAAAAATTGTTGAATTGAACCTCTACAAGATCGACGGTTGAGCTAACGTGCGCTAATGTGATTAGCATGAGGTTGTAAGTAACAAGAACATTTCCCAGGACATAGACATATCTGGGCAGAAAGCTAACATTCTTGTTAATCTAACTGCACTGTCCAATTTACAATAGATATTACAGTGAAGGAATACCAAGCTATTGTTTGAGGAGTGCTCAGTTATGAACTTGAAACTATCAATAAACCAATTCGGCATATTTGGGAAGACATGATACAACATTTCAAACAGAAATGCAATGGTTCTTTTGATCAGTCTAAAACGTGGCACATACACTGCTGCCATCTAGTGGCCAAAATCTAAATTGGGCCTAAACTGGAATAACACATTGTGGCCTTTCTCTTGCAAATCAACGATGATAAAAATGAAAAGAAAAAATAAATACATGCTTTTTTCTTTGTGTTATCTTTTATCAGATGGAATGTGTTTTATTCTCCTACATTAATTTCACATTTCCACAAACTTCAAAAGTGTTTCCTTTCAATTGGTATCAATATAATGCATATCCTTGCTTTAGGTCCGTAGCTACAGGCAGATAGATGTCATATTAGGCGAAAATTGGAAAAAAAAGTGTCCGATCTTTGCTACTTATTAATCATTGTTTTTGTGACCAGTGGACAGCCAGTGAAAAATGAGCTCTTGAAACAGCTGCCTAATGTGGATCCCAGCCCAAGGAGTGAAAGTTTGAGGGAGTTCCTCCGTAGTATTGTGCTCCATACTGTCAAAAACTTGATTCATTTAAGACACGAGTGGGGCTTTTATTGCTCAATTGAATTCATGCTGATTTAAAAAAAAATAATAATAATTGGCCTAATGAACTAATGGACCAACACTCAAACTCACACTTTTGATAGATTTAAACAGATGCAAATTATTGTGATATCAAAGTGTCACAAACAAAAATGTAAATAATAGGCCTATAGCAAATCCAGCATATAGCATGTATTTTTCACATTCAAATTTCACTTTTTGGTAGTGCTCAAAGCATGTCATTCCATGAGAGCAGTACCTCCTTTTTCAACTCGAAGCAATGAGCCCAAAATTATAAACAACAGAGTAGGCTAATTAATCCTTCGTTTTTGGGTTATGCTCAGGTTAAACGATTTGTCCCTAATCTATATTTCCAGATTTCCATGTCCTATTCTTGAAGATCAAGGGGTATCACATTAATTGGAATGACTGGAAATGTGACAGAGTTTGGTTTATAATGTAAAGATATAGCCTAATCGTATTATTAGCTGTATTAAAGTAGAAAGCAACGGGATAGAAGAAGCCTACATAACCAACCTATGAAGTAAAATGGCGGCAGGCAGCCTAGCAATTAAGAACATTGGGCCAATAAACAAAAGCTCACCGGTTTGAATCCCGAGCTAACTAGGTAAAACATCTGTCAATATTCCATTGAGAGAGGCACTTCACCCTAATTGAGCCTGTAAATTGCTCAGGATATGAGCATCTGCTAAATGGCGTAAATGTCAAATGCAAGATCCAGCTATGTAAACTCTAATATTGATTTATCCTGCAATAGATGTCATTAAAATTGGTAATAATCCATTTTGTCTTTCTCTAATGTAAATCAGATTACGTTACTGAGTTTTTGGTAATTCCAAAATTACGTTACTGATTACAATTTTAGACCGTTAACTAGTAACTGTAACGGATTACATTTAGAAACTAACCAACCCTGAATGGATGGGGAGAGCTCCCATTTCACTCCCAATATTCCATAAATGAGACATTGTAAAAGAAATAGTGTTTAATAGTGTTGGCATAATCACTTTGCAGTAGCTTTTCCCCCCTTGTCCTTTTCATTTCCTTCTCTTTTACCGTGTGGATTTTTGAACACATTACACATGCAGAGTAAATTACCTTTCAGAAAAGTTTTTTGGGGCAGACGTTTGAAATTGAAATAAAACCTGGGCCGTCTCGACGGGAAATGCATTTAGTCTTTAATCATACACTCATCTGATAAAGATTGCAGGGAATAATGAATGATCTGACGGTCTAGGTTAGGCAGATGAAGACCATTGGGGATGACGAGCAGGTGAATGGAATAGTAAAGCTGTAGCACAGACTTAAAGAGAACATATTCTCTCTCTATGTGCTGCACTTTGAATATATTGGAGAGTAATGTTGGGTAACACTTCCTTTGAAGGTTATTATTTATCTGAAAGTTAGAAGAGTGGTGAGGATACTGAGCAGGTGAATGGTATCCCAGTGCTGATGTAGCACAGGTGTAAAGATGACATATTGGCTGTGTCCCAATCCAAAGGCAATTGCCTGCTGCCCACCAGCCTCCAAAGACACATACATTAGTAGGTAGCACTTTCCAGTTAAGACGGGATTCGAAGGTAGTTTCACGTGACAACATGTTCGCATTCCACCGAACGTGAACAACTAGTGCTAGCAATTCCGTTTACAACTACCACAAAATGGAAATATCTGACACAAATAAAAAGTAACAGAATCGATCTCCTCAGTACCTGCTCATGAATTAAGTTGGCACCGACCAGAATTATTATCCTACAGTATAGGGTACTCCTCTCTCATAATGCTTGGTCTGCAGCGCCATCTTGGTGGATATGACAGGTAAGCTTGCATGCATCTCTTTGAGATAGCTTATTTAGCTATTTTACTGACTGTTTAAGAATGATTAATAGCCAGAATAGTAGTGTTTTACTGGGAAGCTAATATTGCATTAGAAATGCTAATGTTTGTATGAGTAAGCTTAGATTGTGATTAATTTATACAACTACCACACCTGTGCATAATATTAAATGACAATGATGTTCAGGATAACAAGGTTTTACATTTGTTGATAACGAATACTGAAAGGTGATATGACGCAAACTAACAACATAAGAAGGCCCAGGCTAATTCAAATCAAATGTTATTTGTCACATGCACCGAATACAACAGGTATGTAGACCTAACCGTGAAATGCTAACTTACAAGACCTTGACCAACAATGCAGTCTTACTTCTACCCCCTCCTTTTTCGAACATTCTGTTAAAAATCGCACAACTTTTCAGCGTCCTGCTACTCATGCCAGGAATATAGTATATGCATATGATTAGTATGTGTGGATAGAAAACACTGAAGTTTCTAAAACTGGTTAAATCACGGCTGTGACTATAACAGATCGTGTGTTTCATTGAAAAACGCAAGAAAAACTGCTCTCTGAAAGCTAAAAATAATTTCCATAAGTCACTTCCATGGGTTGTTAAAAGAGGACAAAATTTAATATCGACCTGCATGCAATTCATACAAATTCCACACGATGTCGCCATTGTCGTCATTTTCAATTGAATTTATTGTTGGAAAATCCATCTATCTGGCTTCCGTTTCTTCCAGTCTCCACCCGGATGTTGTTAATGTGGACATGGGCAGCCATTGATTTGCACACGAGGAGCTATTGAATATACATCGCCCTGTAATCATTTTGATAGATTATAAACGTTTACTAATACCTAAAGTTGGATTACAAAAGGATTTTGAAGTGTTTTGTGAAAGTTTATCATCGACTTTTTTAATTTAAAAAAATGATGCAGCGTTAAAAAACGATGTTTTTTTCTGAATGACACAGCTTCCATAGAAAGCTATTTTGGGTATATATGGACCGATTTAAACGAAAAAAAGACCCAATAGTGATGTTTATGGGGCATGTAGGAGTGCCAAGAAAGAAGCTCGTCAAAGGTAATGAATGTTTTATATTTTATTTCTGCGTTTTGTGCTGCGTCGGATAAGCAGAGTCTTTGTTTACGTCGCATTCATGCATTTTCAGGTGGTGCATGCTATCAGATAATAGCTTCTCATGCTTTCGCCGAAAAGCATTTTAAAAATCTGACTTGTTGGCTAGGTTCACAACGAGTGTAGCTTTAATTCAATACCCTGCTTGTGAATTTTGATCAAGGTTTGAGTTTAAACGAGTACATTTAGCATTTAGCGTAGCGCATTTGCATTTCCAGATGCCTACTTGAGACATATGCGTCTCAAGTAGAATCAAGAAGTTAAGAAAAAATAAGAGTTTAGTTCATTTAGAAAATATATTTTAAAGTTTAAAAAAGCAACAATAAAATAACAATAAAAAAGTCCATATATAGGGGGTACTAGTACCGAGTCAATATGCAGGGGTACAGGTTAGTCAAGGTAATTGAGGTAATATGTACAGTTGAAGTCGGTAGTTTACATACACCTTAGCCAAATACATTTAAACTCAGTTTTTCACAATTCCTGATATTTAATCCTAGTAAAAATTCCCTTCTTAGGTCAGTTAGGATCACCACTTTATTTTAAGAATGTGAAATGTCAGAATGATAGTAGAATGATTTATTTCAGCTTTTATTACTTTCGTCACATTACCAGTGGATCAGAAGTTTACGTACACTCAATTAGTATTTGGAAGCATTGCCTTTAAATTGTTTACCTTGGGTCTTGGGCCTTCCCCAAGCTTCCCACAATAAGTTGGGTGAATTTTGGCCCATTCCTCCTGACAGAGCTGGTGTAACTGAGTCAGGTTTGTCGGCCTCCTTGCTCGCACATGCTTTTTCAGTTCTGCCCACAATTTTTCTATAGGATTGAGGTCAGGGCTTTGTGATGGCCACTCCAATACCTTTATTTTGTTGTCCTTAAGCCATTTTGCCACAACTTTGGAAGTATGCTTGGGGTCATTGTCCATTTGGAGGACCCATTGCAACCAAGCTTTAACTTCCTGACTGATGTCTTGAGATGTTGCTTCAATATATCTACATAATTTCCCTACCCCATGATATCATCTATTTTGTGAAGTGCACCAGTCCCTCCTGCAGCAAAGCCCCCCCACAACATGATGCTGCCACCCCCATGCTTCATGGTTGTGATGGTGTTCTTTGGCTTGCAAGCCTCCCCCTTTTTTCTCCAAACATAACGATGGTCATTATGGCCAAACAGTTATATTCTTGTTTCATCAGACCAGAGGACATTTCTCCAAAAGGTACGATCTTTGTCCCCATGTGCAGTTGCAAACCGTAGTCTGGCTTTTTAATGGTGGTTTTGGAACAGTGGCTTCTTCCTTGCTGAGCGGTCTTTCAGGTTATGTTGAAATAGGACTTGTTTTACTGTTGAAATTGATACGTTTGTACCTGTTTCCTCCAGCATATTCACAAGGTCCTTTGCTGTTGTTCTGGGATTGATTTGCACTTTTCGCACTAAAGTATGTTCATCTCTAGGAGACAGAACGTGTCTCCTTCCTTAGCGGTATGACGGCTGTGTGGTCCCATGGTGTTTATACTTGCGTACTATTGTTTGTACAGATGAACTTGGTACCTTCAGGCGTGTGTAAATTGCTCCCAAGGAAGGTCCAGACTTGTGGAGGTCTACAATTTTCTTTCTGATTTCTTTTGATTTTCCCCATGATGTTAAGCAAAGAGGCACTGAGTTTGAAGGTAGATCTTGAAATAGATCCACAGGTACACCTCCAATTGACTCAAATTATGTCAATTAGCCTATCAGAAGCCTCTAAAGCCATGACATTGTTTTCTGGAATTTTACAAGCTGTTTAAAGGCACAGCCAACTTAGTGTAAACTTTAACCCCACTGGAATTGTGATCCAATTAATTATAAGTGAAATAATCTGTCTGTAAACAATTGTTGGAAAAATTATTTGTGTCATGCACTGTCACGTTCTGACCTTTATTTCCTTTGTTTTGTATTTATTTACTATGGTCAGGGCGTGAGTTGGGTGGGCAGTCTATGTTTGATTTTCTATGATTTGGGTTTCTATGATTTCTATGTTTCGGCCTAGTATGGTTCTCAATCAGAGGCAGGTGTCATTAGTTGTCTCTGATTGAGAATCATACTTAGGTAGCCTGGGTTGCACTGTTTGTTGGTGGGTGATTGTCTATGTCAGTGGCTTGTGTCAGCACAGGTCTATTTTGTTAGCTTCACAGTCGTCATTTGTTTATTGTTTTGTATGCAGTGTCAGTATTTTCTTGATTAAAGATTTACCATGGACACTTACCACGCCGCATTTTGGTCTTCCGATCCATCTCGCCTCTCCTCTTCAGATGAAAAGGAGGACGACCGTGACATGCACAAAGTAGTCGTCCTAACCGCCTTGCCAAAAAGATAGTTTGTTGACAATACATTTGTGGAGTGGTTGAAAAACAAGTATTAAAGACTCCAACCTATGTGTATGTAAACTTCTGACTTCAACTGTACATGTAGGTAGGAGTAAAGGGACTATGCAAAGATAATAAACAGCGAGTATCAGCAGCTTTAAAAAAAAATGGGGTAATCAATGGCTTGGAGGTAGGGAGCCTTTTGTACCTCGACTTGATGCTCCGGTACTGCTTGCCGTGCAGTAGCAGAGAGAACAATCTATGACTAGGGTGGCTGGAGTCTGACAATTTTTAGGGTCTTCCTCTGACACCGCCTGGTATAGAGGTCTGGACGGCAGGAAGCTTGTCCCCAGTGATGTACTGGGCTGTAGGCACTACCTTCTTTAGCACCTTGCAGTCGGATGCCGAGCTGTTGCCATACCAGGCAGTGATGTAACCAGTCCTCTCGATGGTGCAGAACTCTTTGAGGATCTGAGGACCCATGCCAAATCTTTTCAGTCTCATGAGGGGGAATAGGCGTTGTCGGGTCCTCTTCACAACTGTCTTGGTGTGTTTGGACTATGATCATTTGTTGGTGATGCTGACACCAAGGAACTTGAAGCTCTTGACCTGCTCCACTACAGTCCCGTCAGTGTGAATGGGGGCGTGCTCGGCCTTGTAGTCCACGATCAGGTCCTTTGCCTTGATCACGTTGAGGGAGAGGTTGTTGTCCTGGCACTACACTGCCAGGTCTCTGACCTCCTCCCTATAGGCCATCTCATCATTAAAGGTGATCAGGCGTACCACTGTTGTGTTGTCGGCAAACTTAATGATGGTGTTCAAGTCGTGCTTGGCCACGTAGTCGTGTGTGAACAGGGAGTATAGCAGGGGACTAAGCACGCACCCCTGAGGTTCCCCGTGTTGAGGATCAGCATGGCAGATGTGTTGTTGCCTATCCTTACAACCTGGGGGGTGGCCGTTCAGGAATTTCAGGATACAGTTTCAGATGGGAGATGTTTAGTCCCAGGGTCCTTAGCTTCGTGATGAGCTTTGAGGGCACTATGGTGTTGAATGCTGAGCTGTAGTCAATGAACAGCATTCTCACATAGGTTTTCATTTTGTCCAGGTGGGAAAGGGCAGTATGGAGTGCAATAGAGATTGCGTCATCTGTGCATCTGTTGAGGCGGAATGCGAATCGGAGCTAGTCTAGGGTTTCTGGGATGATGGTGTTGAGGTGAGCCATGACCAGCCTTTCAAAGCACTTCATGGCTACAGACGTGAGTGCTACAGGTCGGTAGTCAGTTAGGCAGGTTGTTGGGCACATGGACTATGGTGGTCTGCTTGAAACATGTAGGTATTCCAGACTCAGTCAGGGACACTTGCCAGTTGGTCAACGCATACTCTGAGTACACATTCTGGTAATCTGTCTGTCCGTGCGGCTTTGTGAATTTTGACCTGTTTAAAGGTCTTACTCACAATGGCTATGGAGAGTGTGATCAACAGTCGTCTGGAACAGCTGGTGCTCTAATGCATGCTTCAATGTTGCTTGCCTGGTCTGGTAGGCTCGTGTCACTAGGCAGCTCGTGATTGGGCTTCCCTTTGTAGTCCGTAATAGTTTGCAAGCCCTACCACATCCGACGAGCGTCAGAGCCGGTGAAGTAGGATTCAATCTTAGTCCTGTATTGATGCTTTGCCTGTTTGATGGTTTGTCTGAGGGCATAGAGGGATTTCTTGTAAGCGTTCGGGTTAGTCAAAGCCTTGAAAGCGGCAGCTCTACTCTTTAGCTCAGTGCATATGTTGCCTGTAATCCATGGCTTCTGGTTGGGATACGTACGTAGGTCACTGTGGGGATGACATCATTGATGCACTGATGTGGTATACTCCTCAATGCCATCGGATGAATCCCGGAACATATTCCAGTCTGTGCTAGCAAAACAGTCCTTTACCTTAGTAAACCTGTCCACTTCCGTAGTGAGCGAGTCACTGGTACTTCCTGCTTTGGTGTTTGCTTGTATGAAGGAATCAGGAGGATAGAATTATGGTCTGATCTTTCAAATGAAGGGTGAGGATAGCTTTGTATGCATCTCTTTGTGTTGAGTAAAGGAGACTTGCTGGTAGTAATGAGGTAAAACAGATTTAAGTTTTCCTGCATTAGAGTCACCGGCCACTAGGAGCACCGCCTCTGGATGAGCATTTTCATGTTTGCTTATGGCCTTATACAGCTCGTTGAGTGCGGTCTTAGTGCCAGCATAGATTTGTGGTGGTAAATAGGCAGCTAAGAAAAATATAGATAAACTCTCTCGGTAAGGAGTGTGGTCTACAGCTTATCATGAGGTACTCTACCTCAGGCAAGCAAAACCTTGAGACTTCTTTAATATTACATTGTGCGTACCAGCTGTTATTGACAAATAGACACAGACCATCAGCTCTCGTCTTACCGATGCATGGAAAACCGAGCCAATTATATATTTTCCATATCGTCGTTCAGCCTTACTCTGTGAAACATAAGTCTCGAACGGAGATCATCCAGTTTATTCTCCATTGATTGAACGTTGACCAATAGGACGGATGGTAGATGTGGGTTACAAACTCGCCGACTAATTCTCACATGGCACCCGGATCTGCGTCCCCTGTATCGGCGTCTCCACTTCATGCGAATGACGGGGATTTGGGCTTGGTCCGGGAGCAGCATTTAATCCTTCGCTTCCGACCGTTAAAGAAAACAGGTACGTCCAGTTCCAGGTGAGTAATTGTTGTTCTGATATCCAGAAGCTATTTTCGGTCATAAGTGACGGTGGCAGAAACATTATGTACAAAATAAGTTACAAACAATGCGAAAAGACACACAATAGCACAATTGGTTAGAAGCCAATAAACTCTCATTTTAAGCTAAATGCATTGGTAACAAATACTCAAATCAAATCAAATCAAATCAAATTGTATTTGTCACATGCACATGGTTAGCAGATGTTAATGCGAGTGTAGCGAAATGCTTGTGCTTCTAGTTCCGACAATGCAGTAATAACAAGTAATCTAACTAACAATTCCAAAACTACTGTCTTGTACACAGTGTAAGGGGATAAAGAATATGTACATAAGGATATATGAATGAGTGATGGTACAGAGCAGCATAGGCAAGATACAGTAGATGGTATCGAGTACAGTATGTACAAATGAGATGAGTATGTAAACAAAGTGGCATAGTTTAAAGTGGCTAGTGATACATGTATTACATAAGGATACAGTCGATGATATAGAGTACAGTATATACGTATGCATATGAGATGAATAATGTAGGGTAAGTAACATTATATAAGGTAGCATTGTTTAAAGTGGCTAGTGATATATTTACATCATTTCCCATCAATTCCCATTATTAAAGTGGCTGGAGTTGAGTCAGTGTCAGTGTGTTGGCAGCAGCCTCTCAGTGTTAGTGGTGGCTGTTTAACAGTCTGATGGCCTTGAGATAGAAGCTGTTTTTCAGTCTCTCGGTCCCAGCTTTGATGCACCTGTACTGACCTCGCCTTCTGGATGATAGCGGGGTGAACAGGCAGTGGCTCGGGTGGTTGATGTCCTTGATGATCTTTATGGCCTTCCTGTGACATCGGGTGGTGTAGGTGTCCTGGAGGGCAGGTAGTTTGCCCCCGGTGATGCGTTGTGCAGACCTCACTACCCTCTGGAGAGCCTTACGATTGAGGGCGGTGCAGTTGCCATACCAGGCGGTGATACAGCCCGCCAGGATGCTCTCGATTGTGCATCTGTAGAAGTTTGTGAGTGCTTTTGGTGACAAGCCAAATTTCTTCAGCCTCCTGAGGTTGAAGAGGCGCTGCTGCGCCTTCTTCACGATGCTGTCTGTGTGAGTGGACTAATTCAGTTTGTCTGTGATGTGTATGCCAAGGAACTTAAAACTTGCTACCCTCTCCACTACTGTTCCATCGATGTGGATAGGGGGGTGTTCCCTCTGCTGTTTCCTGAAGTCCACAATCATCTACTTAGTTTTGTTGACGTTGAGTGTGAGGTTATTTTCCTGACACCACACTCCGAGGGCCCTCACCTCCTCCCTGTAGGCCGTCTCGTCGTTGTTGGTAATCAAGCCTACCACTGTTGTGTCGTCCGCAAACTTGATGATTGAGTTGGAGGCGTGCGTGGCCACGCAGTCGTGGGTGAACAGGGAGTACAGGAGAGGGCTCAGAACGCACCCTTGTGGGGCCCCAGTGTTGAGGATCAGCGGGGAGGAGATGTTGTTGCCTACCCTCACCACCTGGGGGCGGCCCATCAGGAAGTCCAGTACCCAGTTGCACAGGGCGGGGTCGAGACCCAGGGTCTCGAGCTTGATGACGAGCTTGGAGGGTACTATGGTGTTGAATGCCGAGCTGTAGTCGATGAACAGCATTCTCACATAGGTATTCCTCTTGTCCAGATGGGTTAGGGCAGTGTGCAGTGTGGTTGAGATTGCATCGTCTGTGGACCTATTTGGGCGGTAAGCAAATTGGAGTGGGTCTAGGGTGTCAGGTAGGGTGGAGGTGATATGGTCCTTGACTAGTCTCTCAAAGCACTTCATGATGACGGATGTGAGTGCTACGGGGCGGTAGTCGTTTAGCTCAGTTACCTTAGCTTTCTTGGGAACAGGAACAATGGTGGCCCTCTTGAAGCATGTGGGAACAGCAGACTGGTATAGGGATTGATTGAATATGTCCGTAAACACACCGGCCAGCTGGTCTGCGCATGCTCTGAGGGCGCGGCTGGGGATGCCGTCTGGGCCTGCAGCCTTGCGAGGGTTAACACGTTTAAATGTCTTACTCACCTCGGCTGCAGTGAAGGAGAGACCACATGTTTTCGTTGCAGGCCGTGTCAGTGGCACTGTATTGTCCTCAAAGCGGGCAAAAAAGTTATTTAGTCTGCCTGGGAGCAAGACATCCTGGTCCGTGACTGGGCTGGATTTCTTCCTGTAGTCCGTGATTGACTGTAGACCCTGCCACATGCCTCTTGTGTCTGAGCCGTTGAATTGAGATTCTACTTTGTCTCTGTACTGGCGCTTAGCTTGTTTGATAGCCTTGCGGAGGGAATAGCTGCACTGTTTGTATTCGGTCATGTTACCAGACACCTTGCCCTGATTAAAAGCAGTGGTTCGCGCTTTCAGTTTCACACGAATGCTGCCATCAATCCACGGTTTCTGGTTAGGGAATGTTTTAACCGTTGCTATGGGAACGACATCTTCAACGCACGTTCTAATGAACTTGCACACCGAATCAGCGTATTCGTCAATGTTGTTATCTGACGCAATACGAAACATCTCCCAGTCCACGTGATGGAAGCAGTCTTGGAGTGTGGAGTCAGCTTGGTCGGACCAGCGTTGGACAGACCTCAGCGTGGGAGCCTCTTGTTTTAGTTTCTGTCTGTAGGCAGGGATCAACAAAATGGAGTCGTGGTCAGCTTTTCCGAAAGGGGGGCGGGGCAGGGCCTTATATGCGTCGCGGAAGTTAGAGTAACAATGATCCAAGGTCTTTCCACCCCTGGTTGCGCAATCGATATGCTGATAAAATTTAGGGAGTCTTGTTTTCAGATTAGCCTTGTTAAAATCCCCAGCTACAATGAATGCAGCCTCCGGATAAATCGTTTCCAGTTTGCAGAGAGTTAAATAAAGTTTGTTCAGAGCCATCGATGTGTCTGCTTGGGGGGGGATATATACGGCTGTGATTATAATCGAAGAGAATTCTCTTGGTAGATAATGCGGTCTACATTTGATTGTGAGGAATTCTAAATCAGGTGAACAGAAGGATTTGAGTTCCTGTATGTTTCTTTCATCACACCATGTCACGTTGGCCATGAGGCATACGCCCCCGCCCCTCTTCTTACCAGAAAGATGTTTGTTTCTGTCAGCGCGATGCGTGGAGAAACCCGTTGCCTGCACCGCTTCGGATAGAGTCTCTCCAGTGAGCTGGCATGTGATAAAGGATAGCATGTCCAATATAATTATATAAATGCATATCAAACAGGAATTCAAATTCAATTAAATGAATAGAGCATTGTAATATTGATGACTTTCTCTCTCCTTGCAGGCGATTAGACAGATGAACAACAGGCACCAGATGCCCAAGCCTCAAAACCAAAAACATGTGGAGACACCAACACTTGTCATTTTGAATAAATATTAACATTTATGTTGGTTTTCCTGTATATGTGCATGAGTCCTTAAGACACAGACTTTTTTCAGAATTTTCCGTGCGCCACAAGTTGTTATGTGATAGCCTCCCCGGAGAAGCATACATGGGATGCTGCTTTCAAAATATACCCTAATGAAGGCAACATTTGAAGGTACCTTGGGATTGGGACACAGACATTGTGTCTATATGAGCTGTACTTAAAATATTTGAGAGTAATGTACATTGTTATTTGTCTGAAAGTAAGAAGACCAATGGTGATGCTGTGCAGGTGAATGGTAGCTGAATGTCTATCTGAATGAATGTTTATCTGAATGTCAGAAGACCAATGCTACGCAGGTGAATGGTAGTGCTGCTCTACCACATAATTAATTATTTGCTGTATGTAACAGAGTTGGATTGCTAACCTCATTCCTTAGCTTGAAGTATTTTCACCCCCCACTATTGAACTGGTAGCTTTTCGGGGCAGCAGCTGGCTAAAATGTTATTAAGAGGGGTTGTCACTTGTGTTTTTCAAGACAGAGGACCGAGATTTCTCCCAGTAAAGGATGTGTTGATGCTCTTTAATTATTTGTTAATTTTATTTCTTTATTTGTATTTTTTTTTACTTCAGTTCATTTTAGTAAATACTTTCTAACACTTATTTTTCTTAAAAATGAATTGTTGGCTTGTAAGTAAGCATTTTACTGTAAGGTCTTCAGCTGTTGTATTCGCGCATGTGACAAATGCAATTTGATTTGACACACACAAACGCACACACCAGGGTTGGGTTCAATTCGAATTGAAGGCAGTGATTTCAGGAAGTAAAATAAAAATAGAATTTAATAATTGAAAACATTTAATTTATTTTCAAACATTTCAATAAATCACTTCCTGAATTGACTGCCGTCAATTCGAATTGAACCCAACCCTGCTGTTTGTGTGTGAGGGTGCGTGCGCGCGTACATTCCTGCATGCATGTAACCCCCCAAAGGTAACAGGCGGTGAGCGGATATAGTTTGACAAAGAGAAATTATTCTTCTAGCCACGTCTGTCTTTTTGATGGCCCTTACATGAATGGCAGGCGAGGGAAAAGACAACAAACGAGTCTCCCGGAGACGAGAAGATGAAAATATTTTGTTCACCGCTCTCATGATATGATTATCAGTGTGATCTTTCTTTACAAAACTATCTGTTAATCTTTCAGTGGGTAGATCACGTTTGCTGTGTCGCTGATGGACGTGACGGAGGTAGATCCATCTATCATTGCAGACAGCCCATCTTGTTTGGAAATGAAACGGTATATTATTGATTTTGGTACAGACTGTGATCAATCTCCAATTCCATTTTTTTTCTTACATCACATAAGCCATCCATCTATATTTCTCCATAGAGCTATCGTCCCCCCTCCCTGGCTAGAACAGCTTTGCTGTGTTACTGTTAGTTGAGTATAATAGGAAGTGTGTGTGTGTGTGTGTTTGTTTATATGCTGATGTGTGTGTGTGTACATTTGTGTGTTCCCAGCTTGTCAAACTAGCCTAATAACATAACACGCAGCAGTAATATTAGTCTTTCAAGGATGACCGACGATGTCCGTAACACTTTGGTCATTATGGTCTTTGTTGTTTAATCATGTTTTTTTCCCCTCACTCTTTTCCTCAAAGCTTTCAATAATTACTTCCCTTGTGATCGCGCTGTTTAAAGTTCACCCCCATGTGACAAAGCGCCTTCCAAATACCAAGGGAATACAAACACAGAAAGAGAGCGAAAGAGAGGCACAAAGATCTGCGAGGCACTTCGTAGAGGTTAAAATCCAACACACACAGATCCCTATCACCTGTCCATACTCTTTTATAGCACCAACCCTTTCAAAACAAATGGGTTTGAGTGATTAACCTTGTCCAACGTTTCGTCCAATGCCTTTTGAATGCCATTATCTCCCTCCTCGTTCTTTTTTTGGAACGCTGTGGGAATTAATGGAATTGTTGTGATGATGATGTATGGAGGATTCTGGGATAGGACAGATGGGAATGTAATTACGGATGTTACAGGGGCACTGGAAATACTCGCCATAAAAAAGGGTTCAAGAAAGCACGACAACACCATCCATCATGCCAGACAACAGTCAGTAAAAATGGAATCAAGGGAATGTGTATTCTTCGCTACATGTTAATTAACTTGAAATTATTTTGGGGTTGGCCTTTGACGTCACAGGCTCTACACTTGAACAAAATATATATATATTTTTCTTTTATACCTTTGTGCAACAATGCGTTCTGTCTGTTATGAGATGCCACCAAGCCATTAGATGGCGCTGCTGCTATGTATATCCGTGTGATACTATATAGGTCTAGTGAGACAAGTTAGGCATTACTTACTATGCATTGAATGGAGCTGTATACATGCTACAGAGTGATGCTGATGTACATACATTCTAATCAACATTCCCTTGCTTGTATAGAATAAACACCATACAAAACTATTTATTTCAACAACTGTCTCATACCATACTGTGATATTTATTGTGTTGAAGTAGACTTATACAACATTTATTTATTTATTTGATATCTTTGTACAACAATGGGTTTCGTTCATTAATTTCAACAACTCTCTCATACCATACTGAGGTAGACGTAGGCTATATAAATGTAACTGCTCTACTTGTTAATTTAAATGAAAACCTTTCACTTGGTAATAAGTTTAATCCCACATTTGTTCTCCTCATAGGGAGATAATGTATGGAAAATCAAGCTTTAAGGTTGAAATAGTGATATTGGAAACTGCCTCCAAAGTTTGACTGTGATGCTTTGAGTATCCTCTAAGCTGGCTTATGGCAGCAGGACAGGAGGGTTATAGGAGATGGGAGATCTGGGCTGTGAGCCAGAGATGGACAGAAGAGGGAGGGAGCAGTGGCCCTGAGGCCTAACAGGATCATGGGAAGGTGGGTTCATTCCAGATCACAGTCGTGAGGTGCTTCCCAAATGGCAATATGTTTCTTACATAGTGCACTACTTTTGACCAGAGCCCAATGGGCCCTGGTCAAAAGTAATGCACTATATAGGGAATAGGGTGTAGTTTGGGACGAAGTCACAGTGTGCTAAACTGAAGGGACGAGTCAGGGATGAAGAAGACAAGAGCATTTTATCCCTCACCCATCTCTTTACCTTCCTTTTTGCCCTTTTCTCTTCCCCTCTCTGCCTGCCCTCACCTCCTCTTCCTACAAGACAATTTGTCTGAGAGGGTGGAAGGAGAGAGACACGGGTCACAGAGTTCAAGGGGGTTCTATTTGGGACACAAGAAGACAGTTTTGACACATCAGTTCAATAGATAGCCACAAGGGGGTGCGTGTACCGTTAGTCTACAAATTAGCATCTTTGACATCTTAATCCCAATCTTAACTATGTGTTTAAAATGCAAAACTGACCCGAGATCAGCATCTAGGAACAACTTCACCCTCCTTTTTTGCTCTTTGGATCAGCACAAAGCATGCGTTATAGGGAATCGATAAGGTTCGGTATCTAAGGGTAATTGCTCATGTAGAGTAATGGAGCATAGATACAGAACAGTTCTCTGTGTGTTTCCATCAATTCGCAGGATGACGAATGAAACACAGAGTAAGTCACGTTTAATTTCTCATGTCCTTTTATCTTCATGATACTCTGCACTCTAGCACTCTGGAAGGAAGACTAGTAGAATGTACCTATCCCTCTTAGTAATCTTATAACCAAAGCCTTTTTGTCCTGGAATTCTAATGGAAGGAATGCAAGGAAAAACTAAAGGCCAAGTGGGTAGAAGACCAGGAAAATAATTCCAAGCCCATCCAGAAGATGAATAGACAACGTGATGCATATATATATATATATATATATATATATATATATATATATATATATACACACAAACACCCCACTACAACATTCCCGTGTTCTTCCTATCTTGTCTCCGGGAGCCCTCTTCACTCCTGTGGAGAAACCGATAGAAGAACTAGTGATTTGTGTGTCTCACCTCGGGATGTAGAGAGAGAGAGATTACATTTGACCCCGAGGGACGGGAGTTGAGGACGTGAGAGCATTCTCATTGACATTCATACGTCATTAGCTGAGACACCAGCATCGGTTCCCTAGCTGTGTGATATTATGTTAAAAAAAATAGTACATATCGTTATGAATGGCAGTTTCACGGTGTGGTCAGGGAAACAGGTAATTGATTAAAACAGGGAACAATTTGCCGTGTGGACGAGCCCACCTGTCTTTCTCTCCTGCAGACCCGCTGCCTTGGGGAGAAGCCCTAAATTAATGAGCTTGCTCCATACTATATGAAGGCAACATAAGGCAACAGTGGAAATCAGCGCTGCCTCATTTAATCTATGCTAGCTAAAGCAGCCTTCTGTACACTTCAGTGCAAATGCCTTGTAATTGGTCATGCTAACTAAGGGTAACGTAAATAGCACCCACATTAACATTCTTAAAGAAGACCGCGATCAACACAAGACGAATGTTCCAATGGGCCTGTTCATGTGTATAGGGGCGCGTGTGTGTGCATCCATTTGCAAATGTGTTTGTGTGTGTGCACGCGCATCCGTGCATGCGAGCGTGCATTTGGGTTTCCAGGGCTCATGTAGGCATCCATCTCTGTCTCTTCCTCTCCGTCTCGTCTGAAAGGTCAGTCAGCTGTCAGCAAATAAATTCAATAGCACAACCTTTCCCGACGTCTTTCTCTATCCCCGTGTCTCCCTTCAGGGCTACACAATACCTCTCTAACACAGCTCCGCCGAGCAAGTCACTTGGCCATTGATGTGACCATTACACCTGCTGCCAACAAAAACCTATAAACTCCACTGACATTGACCACCGACAACTTCAATCATCTTATGGTATCTACTTTGCTCTACTGTGAAATGACGCATTCATTAATTGAAAGCAGAATGCTCAAATGAAACTCAGGCAACCTAACAGGAATGACATGTTTGACTTCAGTGTCAATAACCTCCCATGGGTAGGCTATATTTGACAGAAGCCAAGACAGAAGCCTTGATATGATATTTATACTTTAAAGGACAGGGAGGCACCAACAGTGAAAACAGACTGAAACAGGGAGAGACTACATGAACTTGTTCAATAAGAAATGCTTGTTTAAGTTTTCCTTTGTAAAACATTTTGCTACAATGTGCACTAATGAATATTACCCCAGGCTTAGATTTCAGCACCATGGACAGCGATGCTCAGCTACTGTACTACTACTACACTGGGACGTGGGGACACTGGGCCATGTCCAAGCATTTTCAAAGAGGAAGACCAAATGAGACGTCAGTTAAGAGCATCCACTTTGACATATTCAATTATGTGTTCTAGACTCCTATTATATTCTACACAACTCACACAACAAGAATGAGGCAGCCTACTAAGCATGGATGCGTGGCGTCAATTTAGGGTCAATATGTTGTAAATGAATGAACAATAATCCAATATTAGTATTGTTTATTAAAATGAGTAGTCAGTTGTGCTGTGGCTGATGACTATTTACCTAATTATATTGTTCACAGATCACGAGGACACTGGAGTTGTGAAGGTTATTGTTTGTCTAAAGTCGAGGAAGTGACACGAGTGCAAAATGGAACCCGTACCCAGTTTGCACTACTTTGATCTATGCGTGAGACAGACGCCTTTCATTCACTTTGAAGAGAAGGTCAGGAGAAAGAAACACAGAGAGATAAGGGCCACACTGCAAACACATCCACAACAGCACCACCAATATTTGCTATGGCACCCTATTCCCTGTGTGGTGCACTATGGGTCCTGGTCAAAAGTAATGCACTACATAGAGAGTAACGTGCCATTTGGGACGCACCCATAGACCTTCAGCCATGAAAGTAAATGTCACTGCTCAGAAATAGTTTGATATCAACTTCCAGTAAAAAGCATCAACTGAGAGATAGAACAGCGACAGCAACAGTTGAGAGAAGCATGGACGACAGAGTATTATTACCATTATGATTACCATTATGGGTTAAAACACGGTTAAAACGTTACAGGTGCCATGAAAATTATGACTATGGCTGTCTCGGTGATGTCACCTCAGGGAGCATATGCAAAGTCACACTTAAGTTGTTATTCCAGCTATGATTGGACGATGTCCCACCAGAGAAAGCTAGGTGGAAATGAGATCCTCCAATCACGTTCCACATCACTTAACTCCCCTCTTTACACAAACAAGCTCCATCAAATTCCCTCTCACATCGCCCATTCTATTTGTTCCCTGATTTTACAGCAAACTGGCAAGAACCATCCCCCTCATCTTCATTGCAGTGGGAAACGACATTACCAGGCCACCCTCACTGAGCATCTCATCAAGCAGCCCAGCATCTCATTGACATGGCAGTGGGTGGACTGGTGGGCTAGGGAGAAGCCTATTGGAAGTGAAGTCAATTCCCATAGCCACTGGGCGTCAGAGGGGGGAGAGAGAGAGAGAGAGAGAGAGACCCCCGAGGGGAGATCTAATAAAGAAGCACTCAGCCTCCTGAATGTGTTTACATCAATATCCACCTCCACAATGGAAGGGAGGAGGAGGAGAAATAGAGAAAGAGAGAATATGTGGGAGAGACGAAGAAAGACAGGGCGGAGATTTGATAAAGAGGGGGAGGACATGGGGAGTCTGCGATAAACAGAGGGTGAAGAGGAGAGGAAGAGAGAGGGAGTGGAAAATGTGAGATTAAAATAAATGAAACTTTTGAGAGGGAGGTAGTGGGAGGAGAGAGAAATAAAGAGAGAGGGGGGGGGAAGAGAGAGAGAGCGATCCTTTGGGAAGTGGACCAGTTTATACAGTCGTAACAAAGGGAGTGTATTGCAAGAATGATTAGTATGGCAGAGCGTGGGGGGGAGATGACAATATGCTTTCTGCCTCTTCCATAATGTGCTGAGCCATAGCCGGCAGCAGAGTCAATACTCCTCACTCTGCGGGGCTTCTCTTTTCCGTTCTCTTCTCAATCCATCCCTCCTGCCAATTAACTCAACCACCTGCTGCATGCACACCGGCTAATTGACTGCTCCCCTTGTCAACACAGCCACGCGGAATGTCAGTCTAGTCCATAGGAGACAGCCTTGTTGGTACATGCTGACTACATTATAGTTGAAATTGAAGGGGTAAAAGCATGTGATTATAGGACACAAGCATTCTCTATTAGGCAATTTGATTGAATGAGTGGGAATCTATATCTGGTGTGGTGTATACTCTCAATTCAAAGGGTTGTGAGGCTAATGAGTGAAGGTTTGGAGGTGTGTGTGTGTGTGTGTGTGTGTGTGTGTGTGTGTGTGTGTGTGTGTGGGTGGGTGGGTGGGTGTGTGTGTATGTGTTTATGGGTGTGTGTGTCCATGCTTTCTCATGTGTGCCTCATCCATCGAGAGATTACAGTTGGCCCGGACTGTTCCATGCTCTCTACTCTGTGGACTCATCCATCTTTGTGACCAGGACCTGGATCAAAGAGAGCACTTTGATGGATGAGAGAAACTACGCTGCTATGAGGATCAAAGTGAGAGAAAAAAATTGTTGGCCAGAGCAGTTCCACAGACTGTGTTATAATTACAAGTGTGTAAGTCCATTATCACCCTGTTGTACCATTAAAAAGTTAATTGTTCCACAATGTTCCATTATACTGCAACTATACTGTAACATCCATAGAGAAACACCCAATCCCTTGCACATACATCCACAAATTTAAATATAGCTGCAAGCAACGCCGCCGGTGTTCAAGCGCTTGACCCCACAGCACCACTTTCAGGACAAATTGGACAAATCACCCTTGGATGAGCTACATCTGTACTTCTTACCATATTTACCAAATAACATGGCAGTTACAAGCCAATGAGCTTGCTTGAATGGTTTTTCCTGTCCAACAGTGCCACCATGAGGCCAAACAGAACTGGACTACAGATCTGAGCGATGTGTACCTGTTATAGCGCCACCGTTTTGTGGATCTGATTGTTCTTGCAGATGCTAAGTCTTGACAGTGTTTGGAACATGTGTATCAAGATTTGTTGCAATATGATTAGCCATGTCTGATTTATATGTATGTATGCGCCAGACCATGCCCAGGTGAATGTTTATTGGTCAGTAGCAGCCAAGTTGTTTGAGATGCTAGCCGGAAAACCTCATTTGTGAGAGCTTGGTCCATAAACTTCGAAACCACTCATGAACATTTTATACAGAGAGTATTTCTCAGCGCCATTATTGCAAATGGCAGCTCTTAAAGGCATTTTAACACCCTTGAGGGCGTCTATTTTTGTGTCCATTTTGAGCCACACAGGCCAGTTAAGTAGTTTTAACAGGCACTTTCTACCTCTCAAGATTACCAGTCATCATGGGGAAATTTGACAGGTACATTTCTTAGCTCTCGCTTCTGTATGCTCAAGCAAATATTTTAGAGACTTTTAGCGACTTTTTGTTTTTCTGCAGTCCCCATCAACACAGTCAGGTGCTCCCCTAAGGGAAGTTAACAAATGGTGTTAGGAAAAAACTTGGAGAATGGTAGAAACGGTGATGTGTGTTTTAATTCGCTATTTTCTTCTTTTTTTGAGGGTGACCGATATGATTATTACAGATGTAGGATCTTAATTCGTTCACTTTTGTTGCTGAGAATGTTCCTGAAACTTGTAGTGTATTCAAGTTTTAAAAAGGATTCTAAAGTTTGTAATTTCCACTTTAAAAATGTCAAGAAGATTTGCAACAGTCTTTTTAATCAATCCCTACAAAAAAAGGAATTCATTATAATTCACATAATAATTCAAATTTCCTGTTGCTGCAGGATTATTTTCCTGCTGTAGCTAAGTGGCTCAAATTAAGGTCCTATGTCTGATTAAAGCTGATCATCCTCCAAAAAACAAAACAAACATCCTACATCAGTATAGGTCTTCAAAGAATTGGAGACGAGAGAATTCCCTAAGTAGTCATGTACAATTTATTTGAACGTTGACAACATGTGAACATACACACACAGAGACAAATGCGCAAACACACACATCCAAAAACTCCAAACATACACTGAGCATACAAAACAAGTTGGCTGGATGTTCTTTGGGTGGTGGACCATTGTTGATAAACCCGTTGTGCGTGAAAAACCCAGCAGCTTTACAGTTCTTGACACACTCAAACCGGTGCGCTCAAAGGCGTTCAAAGGCGTTTAAATATTTTGTCTTGCCCGTTCACCCTCTGAATGGCACATATACACAATCCATGTCTCAATTGTCTCAAGGCTTACATTTGGTTCTATAACCTGTCACCTCCCCTTCATCTACACTGATTGAAGTGGATTTAACCCGTGACATCAATAAGGGATCATAGCTTTCACCTAGATTCACCCGGTCAGTCTATGTCATAGAAAGAGCAGGTGTTCCTAATGTTTTATACACTCAGTGTTCATACACATGCAAAAGCATGCACACACACGCATGCACACAAAAACAGACACACACACACAATCAACCCACACACACACGCACGCACGCACACACACACCTAAACACACACACACAGAGATACACTTCTATACGATTTATGATATGTACTGGTGGATTCTCCTT
Organism: Oncorhynchus clarkii lewisi; assembly: GCF_045791955.1. Lineage (NCBI taxonomy): Eukaryota > Metazoa > Chordata > Actinopteri > Salmoniformes > Salmonidae > Oncorhynchus > Oncorhynchus clarkii. The sequence continues at coordinate 26,279,852 of NC_092153.1, forward strand.
CAGCCTTAGTGGGTCTCATCTTGACAGGAGAGAAGAGATGAATTTGTTTGTTTGACAGGCCCTGGCCAAAAATCTTGCAAGTAGCCTACACAGATCACAGATCAACACAGCTTTATGACCTCCAAGCAAACATGTAGACAGCCTCGAGTAAGCTGAGGAGATCCTCAATCCTCATCTCTGCACCAACAACCTTCCACTGCTGCTGCTGAAAAATGACCTGCCCCATTTCTTTTTCCACCCCCCCCCCCTCTCTTTATATTTCATTTTCTCTCTTTCTGCCTCTTCCTTCCAATCTCAACAACAAAAAAAGGACAGCTTGATCATGCTGCATAATCAGTAAAAGGAGAGTCACATTCAGACAGGGAGTCGTAGCCGAGTGTAGTCTTAAAATATGTTGTGTTTGTTTTAAAAATAATTAGGGCCACTTTAAAATAATACAATTGCATACACTTTTTGCATTGCTTTTTCTTTGAAAGCAAACACAACATATTTTCAGACTTCACTCAGCTACGACTCCCTGTCTGAATGTGACTCTCCTTTTACTGATTATGCAGCATGATCAAGCTGAGCTGTATATTAAATGAAACTGAAGCACATTTGTGGAAATTGTGGAAATTACAAGACCAACACAGTTTTTTTTTGTTCCTTAGCAACCGTATAGCAAATGATATTGAAAGTAATATTGACTAAATATGTGTATTATTGCCATTGCATAACACAGTCCGAAAGCCATGTAGCTCATTAGTTTTTCCTCTGGAGCATGTATTTACCTGCACCAGCTAGTAGGCTACTAAGCTAAGAGCTAAAAGAGCTATAAGGGCTGCATGGTGGCTGTGACTGAGTCAGTCCAGAAACATGGACAGCTCAAGGACAACTCTGTGATGAGATGTACTCAATATGTTACCGGTTTTGTTTTTTCCATTTGTGTTTTGAGGTTGGACTTTTGCACTTATAGCTGGTTAGCACGTAGGGCGCGCCGATTGGTGTCACCTCATTAGTCAGTATGTGTTACACCTGTGCTGGTTGCCATCTTGTTAGTGGGAAGGTGTTTCACCTGTGCTGGCCTGGGTGCTATTTAAGAGTGGCTGGCCCAGTGCACCAGTTATCTTGAAAGATGTGGAGGGTAAACAACTTTAGCTGGCGCTCCCTATTTGATTTCTGGAAGAAAAAAAAGCATTCCTTTGTCTGATTTTGTTTTGCTTCCTGTCTTTAATTTTGATGTGGGTGTTTCTTTTATTTGCCTCTTCTTGGGCAAATTTAGTGGGTGCTTATGGTGGGTGTCTTTTAGGCTCCAGTTGTTGTTGCTAGTCAACTTTCAGTGGATAGCCCCATGAGTGTCTTTCAGAACCGCACCTGTTTCGTTTTGGTTGTTGGTCAGTGACTCTTTGTTAGTTCCTCCTGCTGTTTGACTGATGTTTTTGGTGTATCTTGCTGGGGAACATAACAAATAAGAGGCTGACCATGGGTAGAACCTCAGGGATGAAAGTCTGTTTACGCTGGAACCTTGTGACGTCGCACCGCATGCAGCTACGGCATTCAGATGTCCCACACGCTCGTGCACACACACATCCCACTCTTATCCACAACACTGACCTTTTCCTTTACTCACAGTTAGTTTGTCACAGAGCTTATTTAACTCATGATAGGCAGCTGTGTGTGCTTGTGTATGTATGCATCCCAAATGGCACCCTATTCTCTATGTACCCAGCAAGCAATAATGAGTCATTAGGACGTCACAAAATATTCTAAAGTCATCGGAACATTGTGTCATGGTCCCCTGGAGGTTTTGTGTAGTTCCCGGTTTGTCCCGGTGACGTTTTTAAAACTTTTTTTTGATTGTTGTGTCATAGTCCCCTGAATGTTCTTGGGATGTTGTGTAATGTTTTCCTGGAGTTTATTTTCTAGTTCTAGTTTTGACCCAGGGACGTCACCTGATGGTGGCAAAGAATGTGTTATACGCAGGGCACGTGCACCCTAGTGTCATTAGGCATCACGCCTTGTTACTGTTGCCAAGCCCATCGAGGGCCTGATTGGTGAACCACTGATCCAGTCACAGCTCCTTGTCTTTTGACAATGCTAGGGACACCCACACACAAACAGTACTTTTAACATCATTTGACATGATTGCATTGTGTATGTTTAATCATATAGTGATTATTTAACTTGTCCTTACCTGGGATTTGCAATCACAATCTCGTGGTTCACGGCATTCTCTTCTTCCTGCTACGCCACAATGTCTGTATCAATTACGGATTTCACCTTTAGGCCTATTCCAGCACCTTACACTTCAAAGAAGGAAAAACGATTATATTTATCGTAGTGATTCAGGTGTAACATTAAAATAGAATAATATGCCCCACCAACATACAACTATACTGAAAACCCCAACTCAAATCGCCAAAATAAGTAATTGAAATCAACGAGAGAATAGTCAGATCAACTGATAACTTAAAATAGCAGTGCAGATGGCATTATTTTGCTAAGTGCAGATATGCATTATACGTCATGAAAGTGTAGGGGACTTCAGGAAATTCTGCAGACTTTGTGGCACAGCAGAAAGATAAGCGTACCACAAAACCAGAGATTGTAAATTAAAATCCCAGGTCACATTGAAAAGCCAGTACTAAGTGTTCATGTCAAATATAATCAATGTCATTGATGAAAGATTTGTACACTATTTTAGCTGAGCAGCGTACCACTTACCTTAAATCCCCAATACCATTTCATTACTTTACTTATAATGGTTTGGGACACCTGGGACCATCATGTGACAAAAACCTCCAGGGGACCATGACACAGCGTCCCAGGAATTTCCTAAAAATGTCCCCAGGACAAACCAGGAACTATAAAACAGTCCCCTAGAGAACATCCCCCTAGGACCATCAGTCCTGAGAACATCCTAAAAAGGCCCCGACATGGGAATGTACAGGGAACTAAACAAAGTTCCCACAGACAACATTAATCTGAAGGCGAAAGAAACGCAACCCTGTTCAGGCGAGGTGCTGGCCAGCGGAGCAGAACACTTTAAAAAGAAAAGGAGAGCCGCACCCTTTCAGGAGCTCAGGTGCAATAATTTAATAACCTATTAACGTTTCGACAGGCAAGCTGTCTTCAACATTCCCTTGGGACCATCACACAACATTCTTAGAACGTTCTCAAAACGTCAGTGGTATAACGTCTTGCCGAAACCCTTAAGGGACCTAATGGGAACATCACCGAATGTCCTCAGGACGTGCCCTGTTTGCTGGGCAGTGCACTACTTTTGCACGCAGACATATTCTCGTGGGCAGAGAAACATTTATATACTAGACCCGCATAATATACAGTGTAATCAACATGTCACGCAATGCAGAGCATTGGGGCGGTGTGGGTGTGCTAGGGTCAATTATTATTATACGCTATGCCAGATTAAAATCTTGGCAGTGTTCTATACTTATCTTTACTGCACAGTAGCCAATCGAGTGACTTCAATGTAGTCACATTACTGTATTTTATTTTCAACCCCCTTAAAGTGTTGCTATGGTTTCTGGTCCCTGTGGTTTCTGGGCAGAGGTGTCTGCTCTAGTAGAGATGTGCGGGGATCAGACACAAATACCCTTGACAGACAGGCCATTTTAATAGCCCAGACACCAGGAGTGAGTGTCTCCAAGGGAGCTCTCCTGAAAGTGTGTGTGTCGGGGAGAGAGAGTGTATGCTTGTGTGTGTGCGTGAGGGAAACTGGATGTGTGTGCGCGTATAAGTGTGTGTGTGTGTGTCTGTGAAAGAGAGAGAGCAATAAAGACTTGAACCCTGACAAGATGGGGGGATACAGAGGATCTTGTAACCTTCACTTTGGCTGCACACACGTGTCATCACTATGGGACTGGGCATAACAGCAGTAACACTATCCACTATACAGCATTTGACATTGAAGTCACTGGCTTTTTTCCAACTAACTTGAATACCCCTTATCCTTATATGTAAACACAAATATATTACACAATGTATTCCATGATGTTTGATCATTCTGTACATTACCGTAGCAAGTTACAGACCTGGATAGTGTGTGTGTGTGTGTGTGTGTGTGTGTGTGTGGACGCCAGTCTCACACACACTATCCACAAGAATGGCTTCAAGAGCTATTCTTGTCCGAGCCAGAACAGACCAGAGATGAATCTGTCACAGGGCCTATGGAATGGCAATGGTACCAGTTTATTCATGATGATATACTGTATCGGTACCATGACTATGGCTATGACAGTCATGGAATTTTGGATGATGGTTATTGGTCAGCCAAATGACCACAGTCACCGTTATAACTGTTCGAATAGCATTTTATATATATATATATATATTTTACATTTTATCCTCTCCTCCGCTCCTGACTGCATGTGCTGCTGCTACAGAGGGGGGAGTTGCCTAGGCAACCAAAGACTTGTTTGTTACAACACCTTGCTTGTGTCAGAAAGGAGCAACAAAGTTTCGTCACGGTTTAGAGTCCATGTTACAGCAAAAACAGATTCTCTCTCTCTCTCTCCCTCTCTTTCTCTCTCCCTCTCGTTATAGTCAGTACCGGGATGAGGTTACTCCAACGAGCCGTGCGCGTTGACGGGCCATACAAGAGCGGACAGGATGGATTAAGAAGGAAGATCAGATATTTCCAATCCAATATGACTACGACGGTGGCGAAGCAGTGGAAAATTCCGGAATTCTCATGAGCGAAATCAAAGTGGAGGGCCTCCTATTCTGCCTTTGGTGTCTGGGATTAAAGTTCTCTCTCGCTGGAACATCGAGCTCAACCAACAACATCAAAGAACCAGCCGTCCAGGCTTCTGATTCATCAGAGAACACATTCGTCAAAAGCATAAATAAACATTTATTAAAGCATGCTTGTGGAAGCTTCGGATTTGATCCAAAGGCTCCTGCTGTGGTTTAGGGATGGATCCAGTTGGCAGGGAGAACGTCCCCAAAGACCACAGAAGGACTAGGCCTGGTGTGTCCAGGCCACGCTAGTGGACGTCAGGGTGACAGATGCATCGCTGAGAACCAACAGATGCTTTATGGGAGTGGTGGATTAGTTATGCCTTTTGTGTGTGTGTGTGTGTGTGTGTCAACACTTCCCATTGTGAACAGACGTCAGTTCAACATCTATTTTTGATTTATATTTGGTTGAGTTGTCAACTAACATGAAGACAACAGGAAATCAACAAAACATTTCACCATGACATTGAATTTAGGTTAAAAGGTGGGTGAAAAAATATTTGCGGGCTAACCAGGTCGCCAGGTGCACAGTGTTTCCTCCGACACGTTGGTGCGACTGGCTTCCGGGTTGGATGCGCGCTGTGTTAAGAAGCAGTGCGGCTTGGTTGGGTTGTGTTTTGGAGGACACATGGCTTTCGACCTTCGTCTCTCCTGAGCCCGTAAGGGAGTTGTAGCGATGAGACAAGATAGTAGCTACTAACAATTGGATACCACAAAAAGGGATTAAAATTTAAAATAAAATAAAAAATTATTCATTAATCCACAATAGAATGTTCCCAGCCCACTGGGAGGTCTTGGCTGATTTCTTTTGATTTGGCCATGATGTCAAGTAAAGAGACTCTGAGTTTGAAGGTAGGCCTTGAAATACATCCACAGGTACACCTCCAATTGACTCAAATATCAGAAGCTTCAAAAGCCATGACATCATTTACTGGAAATTTTCAACATTCCCGGTCAGTTAGGCAGCCGACAAACCCTGAAAGACTTTAAAAAAAATGTACAGTTGAAGTCGGACGTTTACATACACCTTTAAACACATTTAAACAATTCATGACATTTAATCCTAGTAAACATTCCCGGTCAGTTAGGATCACCACTTTATTTAAACAATGTGAAATGTCAGAATAAAAGAAGAGAATGATTTATTTCAGCTTTTATTTCTTTCATCACATTCCCAGTGGGTCAGAAGTTTACATGCACTCAATTTGTATTGAGTGTATTATTGAAAATGGGTCAAACATTTCGGGTAGCCATCCACAGGCTTCCCACAATAAGAATTTTGGCCCATTCCTCTTGACAAAGCTGGTGTAACTGAGTCAGGTTTGTAGGCCTCCTTGCACATGCTTTTTCAGTTCTGCCCAAAAATGTTCTATGGGATTGAGGTCAGGGCTTTGTGATGGCCCCTCCAACACCTTGACTTTGTTGTCCTTAAGCCATTTTGCCACAACTTTGGAAGTATGCTTGGGGTCATTGTCCATTTGGAAGACCCATTTGCGACCAAGCTTTAACTTCCTGACTGATGTCTTGAGATGTTGCTTCAATATATCCACATAATATCCCTTCCTCATGAAGCCATCTATTTTGTGAAGTGCACCAGTCCCTCCTGCAGCAAAGCACCCCCACAACATGATGCTGCCACCCCCTGTGCTTCACGGTTGGGATGGTGTTCTTCGGCTTGCAAGCATCCCCTTTTTCATCCAAACATAATGATGGTCATTATGACCAAACAGTTCGATTTTTGTTTCATTAGACTAGAGGACAATTCTCCAAAAAGTCCAATCTTTGTCCCTGTGCGCAGCTGCAAACCGTAGTCTGGCTTTTTTTTATGGTGGTTTTGGAGCCGTGGCTTCTTCCTTGCTGAGCGGCCTTTCAAGTTATGTCGATATAGGACTCGTTTTACTGTGGATATAGATACTTTGTACCTGTTTCCTCCAGCATCTTCACAAGGTCCTTTGCTGTTGTTCTGGGATTGATTTGCACTTTTCGCACCAAAGTATGTTCATCTCTAGGAGACAGAACGCATCTCCTTCCTTAGCGGTATTATGACTGCGTGGTCCCATGGTGTTTATACTTGCGTACTATTGTTTGTACAGATGAACGTGGTACCTTCGGGCATTTGGAAATTGCTCCCAAGGATGAACCAGACTTGTGGAGGTCTACAATTTATTTTCTGAGGTCTTGGCTAATTTCTTTTGATTTTCCCATGATGTCAAGCAAAGAGACACTGGGTTTGAAGGGAGGCCTTGAAATCCTTTGCTGTTGTTCTGGGATTGATTTGCACTTTTCGTTCATCTCTATGAGACAGAAAGAGTCACCTTCCTGAGCGGTATGACAGATTTGTGGTCCCATGGTGTTTAGACTTGCGTACTATTGTTTGTACAGATGAACGTGGTAACTTCAGGTGTTTGGAAATTGCTCCCAAGGATGAACCAGACTTGTGGAGGTAAAAAAAAAAGGTATTGGCTGATTTCTTTTGATTTTCCCATGATGTCAAGTAAAGAGGATTGAGTTTGAAGGTAGACCTTGAAATACATCCACAGGTACACCTCCAATTGACTCAAATTATGTCAATTAGCCTATCAGAAGCTTCTAAAGCAATGACATAATTTACTGGAATTTTCCAAGCTGTTTAAAGGCACAGTCAGCTTAGTTTATGTCAACTTCTGACACACTGGAATTGTGATACAGTGAAATAATCTGTCTGTAAACAATTGTTGGAATAATGAGTTGTGTTATGCACAAAGTAGATGTCCTAACTGACTTGCCAGAACTATAGTTGGTTAACAAGAAATTTGTGGAGTGGTTGGAAAACGTGTTTTAATGACTCCAACCTAACTGTATGTAAACTTCCAACTTCAAATGTATGTAGACAACACTATGCGGTTTGAGTTATATTAAATTCGTTTTATGAGTTACGCTGACCAGTGTTTGGCGTGGGAGGGAAGTATAGATGACCAGTTAGGCCAGTCTTAGCCTGCAACTCAATTGTGCCAGGAAAATCATCAAACTAAACTACATTTCAGGTAGGTAGAATATACTGTAAATCTTTTTTTTCTTCTTCTCCATTTGGCACCAAACGGAATGGAAACTGACAAACAGGGAGGCACTACCTAAACTTGTTCAATGAGGAATGCTTGTTTTTGTTTTCTATTGCAAAGAGTTTGGCGACAGTGTAAACTAATGAATACCACCCTGTTGTATGTTGCACCGTAGCATACACAAGTTATTGCTAACCGTCCATTACGGACAATCATGACTCATTGTAAAAATACAATAACTAGTGAGCCAGCTAGGTTCCCTAGTGTTACTGTGATCATGCACACACACACACACACAAGTTATTGCTAACCGTCCATTACGGACAATCATGAATCATTGTAAAAAAAAATACAATAACTAGTGAGTCAGCTAGGTTCCCTAGTGTTACTGTGATCATGCACACACACACACACACACACACACACACACACACACACACACACACCCCTCACTACACCAAATGTAAAGTCATAGCCCCTGGAAACTCCCCCATTTATACCCCCATTTCTCACTACGCAACGAGCTTCACAGGGTCCCGTTGTGTGTCGGCCGTCTTTCAAGAATCGGGGCATACCTAAGGACTTCTGTGGTGTACAACACATCTTTCAGCGGGGCGGTACGAGTTTACACAGGGAGCTCCTGTTGTTTCATGCCTCTCACCAAAACACACATGCGAAATACACACACACACGGAGCTTCTAAGATGTACACACACAGGGTACTCCTGTTGTTTCCCGGCCCATCTCTCACCCAAACAACCCAGATGCCTGTCGGTGCGTGATACTCATATCTCGCTGAGATAGTCCTGTTGTGTGATAGTCATCTTTCTTTTTTTTCTCCTACCTATCTGTTTCCATTTGCTCTCTCTCCCCTTCGACGTTCAGTCATTCTGACCGATGTGTCAGTCAAATGGGCTTATAAATTATCTTAATTTTGCATAGTGTGGAATAGCTGTAGGAGAGTGCTGCTCGAAAGGCGGCTGTCAGGCCAAACCGTAATTAAATTCCCTCTAAACCCCAATAACAGCAACTACATATACTGTACAGTGGATAAATGGTATATGTGCTTGGAGAACCATTTCAAACACACACTGTATACAGTACAGCAGTGTATCCAAAATAAAACAAGATCTGCGTCCCAAATGGCACCTTATTCCCTTTACAGAGACATATGAGCCCCAGTCAAAAGTAATGAACTATATTGGAAAAAGGGTACCATTGGGGACACATCCATGGCAGTGGGAATGAGGAAGGGAGAAAGGGAGTTAATGGAGTCTTTTTGTATTTGTGAGTAGCATTACAGTTTTTTCCAACTGCTTACACACAGAATCTTTTCATGTCACACGATTTTTGAAACCTCTCACTCAAAGTGCAAAACTACACACCAAATATCCAAAACCATAAGCTATTTCTCAGCCTTTGACTCAGTTATCAATTGCATAAAACACTTTTTTACAAAACACCTCACACAATTCTCTACCTAAAACACAAAAATCTAACAGGAAGTGACTTGCTTTCCTTTTCCAAACACAACCAATCAAAATGCTACACTTATTCACCAGGTCACACACACACTCCTCACCTGTGCAAACACTAATAGCTGTAGTATAGGCCTATAAATAGGTCAAAGGTCAGATTACCTGTTTTGAACAATGGATGCCAACAATGGACAGAGAGCAAGAGGAGTAGGAGGGAGAGGAAGAGGAAGAAGAGGACAAGGGCAAAGAAGAGAAGGAAGGAGAGCCATCTCTGATGAGATTAGGGCAACACTTGTTGATCATATGATCAACCACGGTTTGACCATGAGAGACGCTGGACTGAGAGTCCAGCCCAACTTGAGTCGATTTACAGTGGCGTCCATAATTTGAACCTTCAGAAATGAGAACAGGTATGCAACTATCTAATGTCTATTTTAGCATTACAGTAATGTACTGTAAAATACGTATGATTGCATAAACATTTGTAACTCTAAGCCATCCATTTACTGCACTGCATTGAATTAATGAGGTTGGTTATCATGCTGTACTACATTTTGTTGTACATTGTTTACAGTTCCTATGCTGAACATATACTGTGTTTGAATTCTGTACAGAGTGGAAAGGCAAAGACATCATGGAGGACGAGGCCGCTTGTTTACAGATGTACAAGAGACTGCAATCATAAATATGGTTTAGGCCAACAATGCAATTAGGATTCGAGAGATAAGAGAGCATATCTTAAATAATGACACCATATTTAACAACATCAATGCTGTAAGCCTGTCGACCATACAACGCATCCTCCAACGGCACCAAGTGACGTTGAAACAACTTTACAAGGTGTCATTTGAGAGCAACTCTGACAGAGTCAAGAATATGCGACTTTGTAGAGGTATGTATGCAACACTACTTCCAGTACTTCAGACACACCATATTTACTCATCTGTCTATCTGTATATCCCTTTGTCTGTTACAGAGAGTATTGAAGCTGGATGCCCATGTAATTCGCAATGAATTTATTTATGTGGATGAGGTTGGCTTCAACCTCACCAAAACCAGGCGCCACGGAAGAAATGTAATAGGACAGAGGGCAATTACCAATGTCCCTGGACAGCGTGGGGGTAATATAACTATGTGTGCTGCCATCACTCAAAACGGGGTCCTCCATCACAATGGCACACTGGGTCCGTACAACACCGGCCATATGATCACTTTTCTGGATGCAATTTACACAATGCTTGTCCCTGATCCAGATCAGGAGCCTGCTAGATTTGTGGTTTTATGGGACAATGTTAGTTTTCACCGGGCTGTTCTGGTCCAAAACTGGTTTGCCACCCATCCACAATTTGTAGTTTTGTACCTACCCCCATATTCACCTTTTGTAAATCCCATAGAGGAATTCTTCTCAGCCTGGCGCTGGAAAGTGTATGATCACCAACCCTATGCCCGCATGCCGCTTCTCCAGGCAATGGAGGACGCATGTGGGGACATAGAGGTTGCCTCTGTCCAAGGTTGGATATGCCATGCTAGGAGATACTTCCCTCGATGTTTGGCAAGAGAAAACGTATCTTGTGATGTGGACGAAGTATTGTGGCCAGACCCAGGCCAGAGAAGAGATGAAGCGTAGCTTAGCACTGGTGACTCCCCCCTACCAATTCCTGGACTGCCCCCCCAGGACCCCACACACACACAATTGTGTTCTTTACTGTATTCTAAAGAATATACTTTTGGTTTACATATGTTTATGGTTTTGTTATATGCTACTGCATACAACAGTAATGTTTGGCCTAATAAATATTTTCTGTTTCTACATTGCATTGGTGTTTACAGTGTACTTGTTACCCCTCTCAGCTGATTACTTTCACTGTAGAACATTGTATTGAAATGTAGATTAAAGCCTATGAAAGACCAAAGAGCTTTAGATTTAGAACAACAGTCTTTACATGGTATATCCAAAAATGTGCTATTATGAAAGCAGTGTTTGCCATTTGATGTAAATGCTTCATTCTGACATGTGTTTATGGCATTTTGAATGCAGTGTTACATTTTGAAGGAGATGTGAGAGATTTAGCATTTTGTGTGTGCAGTTGTGGGAATTGTATGTAGAGTTTTGAAAAAAGGAGACCGTTTTGAAAACGTGTGTAAGCAGTTGAAAAAAACTGTAATCCTGGATAAATTGACTCGTTGGCTAATTTCACGAAACATAATGTTGCTGTGACAAAAGCATTCCAGTGCATTACTTTCTATGACAAGGGGCCCTGAATAGGTAACGGCTTAGAGTGGGTTGGTGACCCCAACGCTGTCTCTGATCATATTGCAACCCACAATAAGACCACCGTACTGCAAAGGATTAGCCTTCGCATGCCCCCATCAAATGACTATCCAGATTTCTCACCCCGGCTTTGATACAAGCACTATGGTGGTTTAGGGTATGTGGTCAATATGATACTTTTTTCAATGAAGGCAGTATTTACATTAGAATAACTACGACCGTGTCTTATGCACCATTGTTTCCACTTACTCACCAAAAAAAAGCCAACACAAAGTTTCAAATAATTCCTAAATCCCTAAGTCTACATTATAGACTATCACACCTATTACTCCCCCCAGGAAAAGGAAGTCACCACAGTGACTATTACACGTGGGGAGATTCCTGGCATCAGTCCTCCGAGAGCAACTTCTTCCAACCATCCAGGAACAGTTTGGTGACAAACAATGCCTTTTCCAGTATGATGGAGCACCTTGCCATAAGGAAAAAGTGATAGCTAGGTGGCTCGGGGAACAAAACATCGATATTCTGGGTCCATGGCCAGGAAACTCTCCAGACCTTAATCACATTGAGAACTTGTGGTCAATCCTCAAGAGGTGGGTGGACAAACAAAAACCCACAAATTCTGACAAATTTCAAGCATTGATTATGCAAGAATGTGCTGCCATCAGTCAGGATGGGGCCAGAAGTAAATAGACAGCATGCCAGGGCGGATTGCAGAGGTCTTGAAAAAGAAGTGTGTGTGTGTGTGTGTTTGTTGGAGTATGAGTGAGTGTGTAGAGTCTTAGGATTGTGCATAGTCAGTGCAAAAATAAAAAATAAAGTAGAAGTCAATAGTGGTATTCCATCTAGTCAGCTACACTACCATTCCATAGTTTGGGGTCACTTAGAAATGTCCTAGTTTTTGAAAGAAAAGCACATTTTTAGTCCATTAAAATAACATCAAATTGATCAGAAATACAAGTCCTCAACAGGCAGCTTCATTAAATAGTACCCGCAAAACACCAGTCTCAACGTCAACAGTGAAGAGCCGACTCCAGGATGCTGGCCTTCTAGGTAGAGTTGCAAAGAAAAAGCCATATCTCAGACTGGCCAATAAAAAGAAAAGATTAAGATGGGCAAAAGAACACAGACACTGGACAGAGGAACTCTGCCTAGAAGGCCAGCATCCCGGAGTCGCCTCTTCGCTGTTGACATTGAGACTGGTGTTTTGCAGGTACAATTTAATGAAGCTGCCAGTTGAGGATTTGTGAGGCGTCTGTTTCTCAAACTAGACACTCTAATGTACTTGTCCCTCTGCGCAGGTGTGCACCAGGGCCTCCCACTCCTCTTTCTATTCTGGTTAGAGTCAGTTTGCGCTGTTCTGTTAAGGGAGTAGTACACAGCATTGTACCAGAACTTCATTTTCTTGGCAATTTCTTGCAATTTCTCACAACGAGAATAGACATGAGTTTCAGAAGAAAGTTATTTGTTTTCTAATGATCAATTCACCTTTTAAATGATAAACTTGGAATAGCTAATACAACGTGCCATTGGAACACAGGAGTGATGGTTGCTGATAATGGGCCTCTGTACGGATATGTAGATATTCCATAAAAAATCTGCCGTTTACAACATTACAATGTCTACACTGTATATCTGATACATTTTAGGTTATTTTAATGGACAAACAAAATAGTTTTTTCTTTCAAAAACAAGGACATTTCTTCGTGACCCCAAACTTTTGCACGGCAGTGTTCAGTGCCTTGCAAAAGTATTCACCCCCCTTGGCGTTTTTCCTATTTTGTTGCATAACAACCTATCATTTTAATACATTTTTATTTGGATTTCATGTAATGGACATAAACAAAATAGTCCAAATTGGTGAAGTGTAATGAAAAAAAAAGGAAAAAAAATGGGGGAAAAAAAACAGAAAAGGGGTGTGTTCAACCCCTTTGCTATGAAGCCCCTAAATACGATTTGGTGCAACCAATTACTTTCAAAAGCCACATAATTAGTAAGCTTGCACACATGTGGACTTTATTTAAGTGTCACATGATCTGTCACATGATCTCAGTATATATACACACCTGTTCTGAAAGGCCCCAGAGTCTGCAACACCACTAAGCAAGGGGTACCACCAAGCAAGCTGTCACGCCCTGATCATAGAGAGCCTTTGTTTCTCTATGGTATAGTTGGTCAGGGCATGACTGGGGGGTATTCTAGTTTATATTTTCTATGTGGGGTTCTAGTTTAGTATTTCTAAGTTGGTGATTTGTATGATTCCCAATTAGAGGCAGCTGGTAATCATTGTCTCTAATTGGGGATATTAGAGACATATTTAAGTAGCATATTTCCCACCTGTGTTTGTGGGATATTGTTTATGTGTAGTTGTAAAGATGTGTAGTTGTAAAGATGTGTAGTTGTAAAGATGTGGAACCCAGATCACGCTGCACATTGGTCCGATAATTCTTATGACGAACATGACACAAGCGGCACTATGAAGACCAAGGAGCTCTTCAAACAGGTCAGGGACAAAGCTGTTGAGAAATACAGATTGGGGTTGGGTTATAAAAAAAAATAGCAGAAACTTTGAACATCCCATGGAGCACCATTAAATCCATTATTAAGAAATGTAAAGAATATGGCACCACAACAAACCTGCCAAGAGAGGGCCACCGAACAAAACTCACGGACCAGGCAAAGAGGGAATTAATCAGAGGTAACAAAGAGACCAAAGATAACCCTGAATGGGGCTGCAAAGCTCCACAGTGGAGATTGGAGTATCTGTCCATAGGAACACTTTAAGCCACACACTCCACAGAGCTGGGCTTTACGGAAGAGTGTCCAGAAAAAATAAACAAACATGTTTGGTGTTCGCCAAAAGGCACGTGGGAGACTCCCCAAACATATTGAAGAAGGTACTCTGGTCAGATTTGACTAAAATTTAGCTTTTTGGCCATCAAGGAAAACGCTATGTCTGGCGCAAACCCAACAGCTCTCATAACCTTGAGAACACCATCCTCACAGTGAAGCATGATGGTGGCAGCATCATGCTGTGGGGATGTTATTCATCAGTAGGGACTGGGAAACTGGTCAGAATTGAAGGAATGATGGAGCTAAATACATGGAAAGTATTGAGGGAAAACTGTTTCAGTCTTCCAGAGATTTGAGACTGGGACAGAGGTTCACCTTCCAGCAGGACAATGACCCTAAGCATACTGCTAAAGCAACACTTGAGTGGTTTAAAGAGAAACATTTAAATGTCTTGGAATGGCCTAGTTAAAGCTCAGACCTCAATCCAATTGAGAATCTGCGGTATGACTTAAAGATTGCCGTACACCAGCAGAACCCATCCAACTTGAAGGAGCTGGAGCGGTTTTGCCTTGAAGAATGGGCAAAAATCCCAGTGGCTAGATATGCCAAGCTTATAGAGAATTATGCATGCATTATGCACGCTCAAGTTTCTGTTTTTTTGTCTTATTTCCTGTTTTATTTCACAAAAAAATATATTTTGCATCTTCAAAGTGGTAGGCATGTTGTATAAATCAAATTATACTAACCCCCATAGGAAATCTATTTTAATTCCAGGTCGTAAGGCAACAAAATAGGAAACATGCCTAGGGGGTGAATACTTTCGCAAGCAACTGTAAGTGTCTTGCTCATCACTGTACAGTATATCTGATCTGACGATGATGAGACTGATCTGTCGAGGCAGCCATATCAGATCTCATTTGCATTTACATTCCCTGTTTCTCTTTCATGTGTCATTTGGGTTCCATCTGTCGAGATAATTGATTATGAGTACGGTGTCCATTTTAGGACAGTCACACATCGAGGAAAGGATTCACTTCTTCCACTCGATTACAGTGCATTCAGAAAGTATTCAAACCCATTTACTTTTTCCACATTGTGTTGTGTTACAGCCTGAATTTAAAATGGCTTGAATTGAGATGTTGTGTCGCTGGCCTACACACTATACTCCATAATGTCAAAGTGTAATTATATTAATAGAAATAAAAAAATTGCCTGAGTGAGTTTTTGAGACTTAGTGTTTTCCCAGTGTCACTGTGATCCTGCCGTTTCCCAGTAAAGTATTATGTTTATACTAAACCACTGATTCCTCGTCTGGTCTCTTCTCTGCACCTGGGTCCAACCTCACCATGTCACAAAATGACAGAGTGGAAAGGACACCTGTACAGAATAAAAACATTAAAAACATACATTCTGTTTGCAATAAGGCACTAAAGTAAAACTGCAAATTATGTTGCAACGAAATTAACTTTATGTTGTGAATACAAAGTGTTATGTTTTGGGCAAACACAACACATCACGGAGTACAATTCTAAATATTTTCATGCATAGTTCTGGCTGCATCATGTTATGGGTATGCTTGTCATTGGCAAGGACCTCAGAGTTTTTTTTCCGCTAAAAATAAATGGAATAGATCTAATCACAGGCAAAATCCTACATGAAAACCTGGTTGTCTGCTTTCCAACAGACACTGGCAGACAAATTCACCTTTCAGCAGGACAACAACCTAAAACACAAGGCCAAATATACAATGGAGTTTGCTTACCAAGACAACATTGAATGTTCCAGAGTGGCCTAGTTACAGTTTTTAACTATATCGTCTTGAAAATGACTGTCTAGCAATGATCAATGACCAACTTGACAAAGCTTATTTTTTTTTTTAAAGAATAATGTCCAATATTGTAGAATCCAGGTGTGAAACGCTGTTAGATACTTATCCAGAAAGACTCTATAATCAGCTATAATCACTGCCAAAGTTCAT
This sequence comes from Oncorhynchus clarkii lewisi, assembly GCF_045791955.1. Lineage (NCBI taxonomy): Eukaryota > Metazoa > Chordata > Actinopteri > Salmoniformes > Salmonidae > Oncorhynchus > Oncorhynchus clarkii. The sequence goes on from NC_092153.1 coordinate 26,296,151, forward strand.
TCTAACATGAATACTTATGTAAATTAGATATTTCTGTTCTCCATTTTCAATCAATTTTGAAATTTTTTCCAAAAACATGTTATCACTGTCATTATGAGGTATTGTGTGTAGATGGGTGAGAGAAAAAAATACATGTAAACTATTTTGAATTCAGTCTAACACAACAAAAATGTGGAATAAGTCAAGGGGTATGAACACTTTCTGAATGCACTGTACTTCAAGCGACAACAACACCGACTCCAAGAGTCAGAGACTCCAAGCGACAATGACACCATCTCAAGCCATAAAGACACCAACTCTGAGCGACAACAACACCAACACTAAAACAGTTTTTGACTTTGATCTGCCAGAGGAGGTTGGTTGGTTTCAGCAAGGTCACTGGACACTGTCATGGCCCAGGTATGCGTGCCAAATGGCACCCTATTCCCTACATAGTGCACTAGATTTGACCAGATCCCAATAAGGCCTGGTCAAAAGTAGTGATTTATGGAGGGAATAGGGGTCATTTGGGACACAGCCCTGGCCCCGGCCAGATTACCAACCCTTGTAATAGGATCTGCCATTTTCTCTAATAGAACACAGAGGCTTAGCCCCAAGCTCGGGTCTCACTCTCGTCCCGCAATCACCACACAGGCACACAAAGCGTCGCAATAATCCTGTCTCTCTGCTCACAGGAAGGGGAGATTAGTTGCCTTTAGACATGAGTGAGAGGATGCACAGAGTTGCTTATACCCGCCGCAAAATGGAGTCTCGGCTTCCAAGGCGAAAATCCTCCCAACTAAGCCGTAATGAAAAGTGACTGGATCGCAATAACGGGGGATTTATTTGCTGGGATTTATTTACAGTGTTGCTCATTTTCCAGTGGTTTCCTATTATTCAATTGAGAAACGCAGATGGAAGATGTAGACTCTGCAGTTATTACATTGTAATACATGAGTAACAACATCTCGTTGATAGTTTTTCAAAAGCTGTTCAAATCATTGTGCTTTTATGAAGTAAAAAGTGTTTTTCAGTTTGCTCCAATGTGAATCCATGCACAATTAACTTGCTTACTATACATTGAGACCATCAGTGGATATTAAAATCACCAGATATTGTTTTTGACAGGCTTCTCGGTCGTAAATGTAGTGCAGGTTTTAAAATATGACCTCATATGTCATTACTTTCACAAAGACAAAAATGTACAATCATTATTTCATAATGGACTTTTAAATTACTTGGCTAATGCCTCATAGGTCTTAGTCATACTTGTCATAGAACAATATCATTAATTTGTTCTTGTGTGGCCCAACATTTCCATTTGACGAACACAAAACACAGATTTTGTTTTTCTGCATTTACTCTCCGGAGAGCTAGGAAAAACATCATAAGCCAAACCCACAGTAGAGTTGAATTTAGCATTGTCAATATTAGTTGTTTTGTTTTGGGATGAGAGTCATTGCACAGAAGCAATTCCATTTAAAAATATTTATTGATTGAGACATTGAGTAAAAAGAAAAAGCACAAAAGTGAGAGAATTATCGCTCACTAGAAGGACGAAAAGTTTATTTTCAGTCGTGCACGTCTTTTGTCCTCTCTCTGGTAAGCTATTCAAGGTTAAACTGACTTCAGCCAACCTGCCGAGTTGCCATGGTAACTGGCATTCATCCCTTTAACAAGTTCTGAGGGGGGCGTCAACCTCCCAGCTCCTGGGCTTGAGGGCAAGCTGAAACAGAATATGATGAAATTCCCCAAAAAACTCAAAAGTAGTATAGAATGCTGAATATCTAAAGCCAATTGCAAATAAGATGCTACATAATAAACCAAACATTGCTTTTCTCCCATATCCTAAGGTGAGGAATGGTTAACCATCTGCTTGTTTTTGTAAGTCTGCAAGCGTTTGTGTGTTACAGCTAATATGGGCAAAGAAAATTGTAAGGCAACATAGTGATTTATCGCTGTGGAGGCTGTGGTTAATTGAATACATGGGTGTCATCTGTCTAAGGTTTGTGGATGATAAATGCTGGGGTGGGAGATGCATAACAGACACAAATAAGAACCGGGATATGTCAACAGCTCAAGCTAGGGGTTCAAGATGACCCCCCCCCCCCCCTGTTTGACTTGGTTGCTCGCTGTGCTTGGCACCAAGTCAAGGCAAAACTGCATTAATGCCCTTTAAAGTGCCACGTTAGCAATCAATACTGGGCGACAGAGTGCATCAGCTCATCCTCATGCTATTGTGCCCAGATTCCTCACAATTCCTCCTAAATATTTGAAGCCATACTCCAAAAGGAGCAGGAAGTCCAGGGGTCTGTGGTGAAGAGGTAATTCATGCAAACTCCAAGTATTGACGAGGCATATAGGCTTTTCAAAACGTTAAAGGGGCCTTTGAAGATGGGGTCCCTGGCGTGTTTTTATCCGAGTGAGGCGAGTCCTTTGATGAGGAGTGATTAACGGCACCCCGTATGGCGAGGAGAGGAACTCCATGCTACGCGGTAAACAGCGTGTGCCAGCGCCGGTTTGCCACCCAACAGCACCTTTGAAGAAGCCCACAATTGCCTTCGCAGTCTCAAGTCTGCGATGTCCTAATCATCTTCAATAAATCGCCTTGCCTGTCCTAAACGACAACAAAAACTAAAAGAGACAAAAACAAAATAACAGAGAGAATGTTCTGGGAGTCTCTCAGAATTATTTTGGAGTCTCATTTCAAACGATAACTGAGTGTGCATATATCGTATCACACACACATACCTGTATGTGGATATCTCTCAAACATTAATCATAACATGTGTTCTCTAAGTATTCATGAATTTTTTGTCTCTAGCTTTAGTAGTGCCAAAATCGACACACCACAGATTTGTTTGATCTCAGTGGAATCTGCTAATTGGCTAACTGGTGGAGTAGGCAATGTGGGTCCAAACTTGCGATTATTAGAAAAAGTTTGCTTTAGTTTAAGCATCAGCCAATTAAAAACATTGATGTAGTTGCTTGTGATCAAAGGCTACATGTTAACATTTCCCATTATATAACCTGACACATTTATCCCTATGCTAACCTCACCTCACCAGGTGGCAGTGATTATTTCCAGTAACAAATTCCGCATCATCCTATCAAAGATCTTAAACCTTTTCTCCATAAACCAATGGCATTTCTTAAAATAAACTCAACAAAAACGTTCCCTTTTCAGGACCCTGTCAAAGATAATTCGTAAAAATCCAAATAACTTCACAGATATTCATTGTTAAGGATTTAAACACGGTTTCCCATGCTTTCCCAATGTTTCCCATTAAAGAGGCCTTTCTACTGAGGCCTTTCTACTGAAAAACCACAAAAGAAAGATCCCCAGGGTCCCTGCTCATCTGAGTGAACGTGACTTAGGCCTGTTGCAAGGAGGCATGAGGACTGCAGATATGGCCAGTGCAATAAAGTGCAATGTCCGTACTGTGAGAAGCTTAAGACAGTGCTACAAGGAGACAGGAATGGACAGCTGATCGTCCTCGCAGTGGCAGACCACGTGTAACAACACCTGCACAGGATCTGTACATCCGAACATCACACCTGCGGGACAGGTAAAGGATGTTAACAACAACTGCCTAAATTACTGTCCGCAATAGGCTGTGAGAGGCTGGACTGAGGGCTTGTAGGCCTGTTGTAAGGCAGGTACTCACCAGACATCACTGGCAACAATGTCACCTATGGGCACAAACCCACTGTAGCTGGACCAGACAGGACTGGCAAAAAGTGCTCTTCACTGACAAGTCGCGTTTTTGTCTCACCAGGGGTGATGGTCGGATTCATGTTTATTGTCGAAGGAATGAGCGCTACACCGAGGCCTGTACTCTAGAGCGGGATCAATTTGGAGGCGGTGTGTCACAGAATCACTGAGCTTGTTGTCATTGCAGGCAATCTCAACGCTGTACGTTACAGGGAAGACATCCTCCTCCCTCATGACAATGCCACCAGTCATACTGCTCGTTCTGGGCGTGATTTCCTGCAAGACAGGAATGTCAGTGTTCTGCCATGGCCAGCGAAGAGCCCGGATCTCAATCCCATTGAGCACATATGGGACCTGTTCGATTGGAGGTTGAGGGCTAGGGCCATTCCCCCCAGAAATGTCAGTGAACTTGCAGGTGCCTTGATGGAAGAGTGGGGTAACATCTCAAATCAAATCAAATCAAATCAAATTTTATTTGTCACATACACATGGTTAGCAGATGTTAATGCGAGTGTAGCGAAATGCTTGTGCTTCTAGTTCCGACAATGCAGTAATAACAAGTAATCTAACTAACAATTCCAAAACTACTGTCTTGTACACAGTGTAAGGGGATAAAGAATATGTACATAAGGATATATGAATGAGTGATGGTACAGAGCAGCATAGGCAAGATACAGTAGATGGTATCGGGTACAGTATGTACAAATGAGATGAGTATGTAAACAAAGTGGCATAGTATAGTATAAAGTGGCTAGTGATACATGTATTACATAAGGATACCGTCGATGCTATAGAGTACAGTATATACGTATGCGTATGAGATGAATAATGTAGGGTAAGTAACATTTATATAAGGTAGCATTGTTTAAAGTGGCTAGTGATATATTTACATCATTTCCCATCAATTCCCATTATTAAAGTGGCTGGAGTTGAGTCAGTGTCAGTGTGTTGGCAGCAGCCACTCAGTGTTAGTGGTGGCTGTTTAACAGTCTGATGGCCTTGAGATAGAAGCTGTTTTTCAGTCTCTCGGTCCCAGCTTTGATGCACCTGTACTGACCTCGCCTTCTGGATGATAGCGGGGTGAACAGGCAGTGGCTCGGGTGGTTGATGTCCTTGATGATCTTTATGGCTTTCCTGTGACATCGGGTGGTGTAGGTGTCCTGGAGGGCAGGTAGTTTGCCCCCGGTGATGCGTTGTGCAGACCTCACTACCCTCTGGAGAGCCTTACGGTTGAGGGCGGTGCAGTTGCCATACCAGGCGGTGATACAGCCCGCCAGGATGCTCTCGATTGTGCATCTGTAGAAGTTTGTGAGTGCTTTTGGTGACAAGCCAAATTTCTTCAGCCTCCTGAGGTTGAAGAGGCGCTGCTGCGCCTTCTTCACGATGCTGTCTGTGTGAGTGGACCAATTCAGTTTGTCTGTGATGTGTATGCCGAGGAACTTAAAACTTGCTACCCTCTCCACTACTGTTCCATCGATGTGGATAGGGGGGTGTTCCCTCTGCTGTTTCCTGAAGTCCACAATCATCTCCTTAGTTTTGTTGACGTTGAGTGTGAGGTTGTTTTCCTGACACCACACTCCGAGGGCCCTCACCTCCTCCCTGTAGGCCGTCTCATCGTTGTTGGTAATCAAGCCTACCACTGTTGTGTCGTCCGCAAACTTGATGATTGAGTTGGAGGCGTGCGTGGCCACGCAGTTGTGGGTGAACAGGGAGTACAGGAGAGGGCTCAGAACGCAACCTTGTGGGGCCCCAGTGTTGAGGATCAGCGGGGAGGAGATGTTGTTGCCTACCCTCACCACCTGGGGGCGGCCCGTCAGGAAGTCCAGTACCCAGTTGCACAGGGCGGGGTCGAGACCCAGGGTCTCGAGCTTGATGACGAGCTTGGAGGGTACTATGGTGTTGAATGCCGAGCTGTAGTCGATGAACAGCATTCTCACATAGGTATTCCTCTTGTCCAGATGGGTTAGGGCAGTGTGCAGTGTGGTTGAGATTGCATCGTCTGTGGACCTATTTGGGCGGTAAGCAAATTGGAGTGGGTCTAGGGTGTCAGGTAGGGTGGAGGTGATATGGTCCTTGACTAGTCTCTCAAAGCACTTCATGATGACGGATGTGAGTGCTACGGGGCGGTAGTCATTTAGCTCAGTTACCTTAGCTTTCTTGGGAACAGGAACAATGGTGGCCCTCTTGAAGCATGTGGGAACAGCAGACTGGTATAGGGATTGATTGAATATGTCCGTAAACACACCGGCCAGCTGGTCTGCGCATGCTCTGAGGGCGCGGCTGGGGATGCCATCTGGGCCTGCAGCCTTGCGAGGGTTAACACGTTTAAATGTCTTACTCACCTCGGCTGCAGTGAAGGAGAGACCGCATGTTTTCGTTGCAGGCCGTGTCAGTGGCACTGTATTGTCCTCAAAGCGGGCAAAAAAGTTATTTAGTCTGCCTGGGAGCAAGACATCCTGGTCCGTGACTGGGCTGGGTTTCTTCCTGTAGTCCGTGATTGACTGTAGACCCTGCCACATGCCTCTTGTGTCTGAGCCGTTGAATTGAGATTCTACTTTGTCTCTGTACTGGCGCTTAGCTTGTTTGATAGCCTTGCGGAGGGAATAGCTGCACTGTTTGTATTCGGTCATGTTACCAGACACCTTGCCCTGATTAAAAGCAGTGGTTCGCGCTTTCAGTTTCACACGAATGCTGCCATCAATCCACGGTTTCTGGTTAGGGAATGTTTTAATCGTTGCTATGGGAACGACATCTTCAACGCACGTTCTAATGAACTCGCACACCGAATCAGCGTATTCGTCAATGTTGTTATCTGACACAATACGAAACATCTCCCAGTCCACGTGATGGAAGCAGTCTTGGAGTGTGGAGTCAGCTTGGTCGGACCAGCGTTGGACAGACCTCAGCGTGGGAGCCTCTTGTTTTAGTTTCTGTCTGTAGGCAGGGATCAACAAAATGGAGTCGTGGTCAGCTTTTCCGAAAGGGGGGCGGGGCAGGGCCTTATATGCGTCGCGGAAGTTAGAGTAACAATGGTCCAAGGTCTTTCCTCCCCTGGTTGCGCAATCGATATGCTGATAAAATTTGGGGAGTCTTGTTTTCAGATTAGCCTTGTTAAAATCCCCAGCTACAATGAATGCAGCCTCCGGATAAATTGTTTCCAGTTTGCAGAGAGTTAAATAAAGTTCGTTCAGAGCCATCGATGTGTCTGCTTGGGGGGGGATATATACGGCTGTGATTATAATCGAAGAGAATTCTCTTGGTAGATAATGCGGTCTACATTTGATTGTGAGGAATTCTAAATCAGGTGAACAGAAGGATTTGAGTTCCTGTATGTTTCTTTCATCGCACCATGTCACGTTAGTCATAAGGCATACGCCCCCGCCCCTCTTTTTACCAGAAAGATGTTTTTTCCTGTCTGCGCGATGCGTGGAGAAACCTGTTGGCTGCACCGCTTCGGATTGCGTCTCTCCAGTAAGCCACGTTTCCGTGAAGCAAAGAACGTTACAGTCTCTGATGTCCCTCTGGAATGCTACCCTTGCTCGGATTTCATCAACCTTGTTGTCAAGAGACTGGACATTGGCAAGAAGAATGCTAGGGAGTGGTGCGCGCTGTGCCCGTCTCCGGAGTCTGACCAGAAGACCGCCTCGTTTCCCTCTCTTTCGGAGTCGTTTTTTTGGGTCGCGGCATAGGATCCACTCCGTTGTCCTGTTTGTAAGGCAGAACACAGGATCCGCGTCGCGAAAAACATATTCTTGGTCGTACTGGTGGTGAGTTGATGCTGATCTTATATTCAGTAGTTCTTCTCGACTGTATGTAATGAAACCTAAGATGACCTGGGGTACTAATGTAAGAAATAACACGTAAAAAAACAAAAAACTGCATAGTTTCCTAGGAACACGAAGCGATGCGGCCATCTCTGTCGGCGCCGGAAGTGTATCTCACAGCTAGAACTGTCAAATCTGGTGCAGTCCATAAGGAGGAGATGCACTGCAGTACATAATGCCGCTGGTGGCCACACCAGATACTGACTGTTACTTTTGATTTTGACCCACCCTTTGTTCAGGGACACATTATTCCATTTCTGTTAGTCACATTTCTGTTATGTCTGTGGAACTTGTTCAGTTTATGTCTCAGTTGTTGAATCTTGTTAAGTTCCTACAATTATTTAAGTTTGCTGAAAATGAACGCAGTTGACAGTGAGAGGACATTTCTTTTTTTGTTGAGTTTAGGTAAACTTGGTCAACAGAGGGATATATTTAAACATCCACAATCAAGGTTTACTTTTGCTCCTCTTAACGTGGTATGTCTCAAGTGTTGAATGCCAACTTTGCATGATAATCGCACCTTTGACTAGGCTACTTACGAATGTTACGTTGAACAAAATGCAGAAGACTCGTTTTCACATATTACCACGTTTCTGCTTATCCGTCTCACACACATTCATGTGATTTTAGAGAGAAAAGATAAAGGTTTCAACAGCATTTAAGTTCATAGTGCCTTTTTTAAGTGAAGGAGCCTGATGGACTTGGCAAATATAAAAAACAATGGGATACGAACTTGCCGTCAAAAATCACCAAGAGCCAGACACGCAACACTGTGTGCTAATTGTTCAGTTGGTGAGTGTTTTAGTACGTTTGATAAGCAGATGTTGCTGTTTGACTGCTTTTAAGGATGCTCTCATGGAAAAATGGTATATTACATCCAACTACATATATGATTTTAATTGGCTGGTACAAGATTTGAACCGAATATAATCACGGCCACTTGGTAAAGTTAGCATAGTGTTACGGTTTTCTTCCGTCGAAAGAGAGGACCAAAATGCAGCGTGGTTATTTATAAAAATCTTTAATAAAGATGAAAATACGAACAATATACAAAAAACAATAAACGTGAAAAACACCCCTATCTGGTTCAACAAACACAGAGACAGGAACAATCACCCACGAAACACTCAAAGAATATGGCTGCCTAAATATGGTTCCCAATCAGAGACAACGATAAACACCTGCCTCTGATTGAGAACCACTCTAGGCAACCATAGACTTACCTAGACTACTTCACTAAACCACAATCCCATAACCTACAAAAAAAACCTAGACAAACCTGACCAAAATAATAAAGAAAACACAAAATACTAAGGCCAGGGGATGACACATAGGCCTTTATTCACGTGCAACTGCGTCAACAATTTTAATTGTTCTCATGTTCACAAGTTTTGACCCAGAGTCTTTTTCCCTATGGCCCTGGTCAAAAGTAGTGCACTACATAGGGAATAGGTTGCCATTTGGGAATCGGACACTGTCACCTGGGGACCTTTGTACAGTCAGGAGACCAACGCAGCTTTAACAAACTGAGTGTCAAGCTAGTGACACTTTCGGATGCAAAACACACAACACATCATGCTGAAGTAACCCCAGCTAATACCATATACTGTAATGACAGTAGACCTCATCGTGACAGTGTCAAATTCATTCCAGTCCACATCTATAATTAGTTGTAGTTATTAAAACAAGTCTGTGTCAGAAGGTAAGATAATTGCTTGTGTGTTTGTTTCTGAACACTTTTTTATTAAATGATGGTTCTGACCTAACTATTAAATATGATTGAAATGATCCTCCTCCCTGGTTCTGTATGGGAAACATTTCAGACTCAGCCACAGATGAGGAGTTCGTTAATGGTGCTTATAATTCTTATTTTTTTGGTTTCCTGGAGTGGGAAGATGGCTGATAAACAAAAACAGTAGGAAGAGAGAATCTGTTAAGGTACTTTGGTGGGACGAGCTCACCCCAGGGTGCTCCACAGCCCTAAACTATCGGTTGACCCCTCCTTATGGGGTCACGAGGAATAACAAGCTCCCGAGAGGAGCACACCTGAAGAAAAGACGTCTCCACTTGATGTTTGTGTTTCATCTAACAGCATGTAAGGGAATTCCCTGCGCCTCACTTTTGTTCGTTGTTAATGTGTAATTGGGTTAGCCACGAGAGGAAACATTTGAACTTTGCACTTTGGGAGATTTTTTTTCTTTGCCAAAAACGTATTCATTATCCCAAACATTGCTATCCCCTGTGTTCAGCATAGAGAGCTGCAGAGTCCTGTAGAGTAGGATGCTGTTTAAATGTCTTGTGACAGGGGAACAAGTGTGTCCTTTATAGGTTACATTTCCTAGAAAAATATAAAAATAAGCTCCCAACTATGGGTTGATCTCTAAATTGAGAAGAATGTCAATAGTTCAAACATCTGCGTAAATCATACATTGCCATCAAGGGGACATTTGTGCACAAATGCAAGATCTATCAGACTCTTGAGAGTATCTCAAGTTGGGATTCGGCGCTGTGGGCCTACTTCATGATTACTCTGTCCACTCCTTGTCAGTGCAAATCGGACCTTCTTCCAATTACAGGGGAGACCAGGAAGGGACCATAATGGACCATAAACCTGAATTATCTTGGGATATCTGACCCGGGGATAGACCCCACTCTTATCCCAACTCTAATCCTATCACCATTGGCTATTTAGACACATTTAGACAACATTTTTTTAATGTTACTGAGACGTTGTTTAAACGTGTTCACCTCCTCAAGCTCATTCCATTACTCCAGTGTGACAACATGAGGCAGGACGTGATAGAGTCTGATTACAGTATTGAATGGGGTGTAATGGCACTAATAAGCACGTTGGCAAGTTGCTAATAGTGACAGAGCAGGGCTCGACCTTATGGCTCAGAAATGATTGTGGGTCGTTAATATGGCTGGTTTGTAGAAAATATACGTTGCTAGGAAAGACAGAGTAGCTTAATGCTCTGGCCTTTTGGGTTGTGTACAAAACCGTGTTCCTCCTCCCAAGGACATTGATCCGAACAGACAGCGTGAATTAAGTGGTTTTTCTCACCCAAAATAACATTCTGCTACAGAGCATCTCAACGTAAAGAAAATAACTCTGCGCCACACTGACCTTGGAGATTCAGAAATTATTTGCAGGCTTACTTATACAGATACATTCATGAACGTTCATACACACAGACCTTAAGTGCAGATACTTCTTGTGTGTTGCGGTGGGGGGAGTGCAGACCAAGATGTGTGGGCCCGTCATAGCTTTCCGCCACTATTAAACCATCTTCGTCGCAATGTTCAACTTATTTTAGTTAACTGAAGTATGTGTGTACTTCTAAGATATTTGTCAAATGTTGTACATCCACCCGCAATTACATTTTTTCCACAGCATTGTCTGATATAATATCCAACTTAGTCTTCCTTATATGGTTTGATCAAGCCAAAGAGTCAATCAGGAGCAAACAGGGTGTGGCCAGCAATCAGGAAATGGTGTGCCTTGTGGTGGAGATTGTTAACTTGCCCATATTCATGCCACTTCAGTAATCACAATGGAAAATTAATCATTGTTTTGCCTTCCTCATGATTAACAATGAAATGGTGCACATAGTTTATAACATCATTCCTAACATCATTCCTGGCCAGTCACCATGCCACCATCAATCAATTGATTGACCTGCTGTGGAACAACACATGGACTTTTTCTCAATTCATCCTTCCTCGATTCCTTGCACCCTCTCTCCTTGCCTCCTTTGCAAAAAAAAAAAAACACTTTGGAGAAGAAGGCCTGAGGGGAGGGTCCTGGGTTCTTCTCCTTCAATAAGGAGGCGAGGAGACAGGAAGCAAGGAATCGGGGAAAGACAATTTGCGATAGAGCCAATAATTTTCATGGTGTAAGTACTACAATAGGACAGAGGTAAAATGGACCTACAGGAAATAATCATTAATAACTGCAAAAGGAGAAAAGAAATGTCAGGATTATACAAGTCGAAAGGCACCGCGGGTCCAATTTTGGCAAACAAAAGGAGAGGCTGTTCATGATATCTTGTGAAAAATGTCCTCTTAGACCTATCAGTGCCAAGTGGTAGATACTATTATCGCCCTTTAAAAAGAAGCCAACAGAAGTTTTGTTATGGTACTATCTCCCAGTGTGTGTGTGTGTGTGTGTGTGTGTGTGTGTGTGTGTGTGTGTGTGTGTGTGTGTGTGTGTGTGTGTGTGTGTGTGCGTGCGTGCGTGCGTGCGTGCATGCGTGCGTGTAAAAAAGAGACAGACTTTCAGCAATCAAGTTACTGTATGAACGAGTAAAGAAGTATAACAAAAATATTGCAAAAATGTTTTTCCCAAAGTAACCTGCTCATGTGATGTCGAGATAACCCTAAGCAGCAGTAGCCTAAGCATGGGGTAGACGCAGCGTGCCTATCAATGCATATGTATAGCTGTGCTTGTGTACAGTGTGTGTGTGGCAGCTTTGCGATAAGTTGTGAGTCCATATCATTTGCCGTGCTATCAAACACTCTTAGAAGAAATCATTCCAAAAGGGTTCTTCGGCTGTTCCCATAGGAGAACCCTTTTTGGTTCCAGGTAGAACTATTTTGGGTTCCATTTAGAACCCTCTGTGGAAAGGATTCTACCTAGAACCAAAAGGGTTCTACCTGGAACCAAAAAGGGTTCTTCAATGGGTTCTCCTATGGGGACAGCCAAAGAACCCTATAAGGTTCTAGATATAACCTTTTTTTCTAAGAGTGAAGTTCTAACACAATTTTACACAGACTCCAGTAAACAGATGTTCTGCTCTCCACATTCAGTGTTAGAGTCAGTCCATTGGTAAAACCCTGCATTTGCTGCCCAGCAGTACAGTTTATTTTTTATAGAGAAGAGATCAAATGTAGAAGCTTGCAGACCTTCGCTATGTCTGTGTATTTCCTGAAAAAAAAGCTTTGAGGATTTGACAGCTAATTGAAATAATCAATTTGCTGCTAATTTACTAATCTAATCAGATTAATTCCAATTTGATTCTGACATGATAAGGTTCAAAGTACTGTGGTCATTTCATTGTGTCGAAAACAAATATAGAAGATATCAAATGAAAGGGTCGCTAGAGTGGGATGTCAATCAAGCTTCAGAACTAAGAACAAACAAGAGAATAGTTAGATAATGGTGAAATAGAAAGCAAAGCAGTGAATATCATATTGTAGTACAATTCAGTGCTGGGTGAGAAAACTCTGCATTAAATAAACCAAATGTCCAGCACAATAAACACTGAGTGGATAAAGATTAGGAACATCTTCCTAATGTTGAGTTGCACCCCCTTTTGCCCACAGAACAGCCTCAATTAGTCGGGGCATGGAACTCTACAAGGTGTCGAAAGCATTCAACAGGGATGCTGGCCCATGTTGACTCCAATGCTCCCCACAGTTGTGTCAAGTTGGCTGGATATCCTTTGGGTGGGGGACCATTCTTGATACACACAGGAAACTGTTGAGCGTAAAAAAAACAGCAGCATTGTAGTTCTTGACACACTCAAACCGGAGAGCCTGGCACCTACTACCATACCCCATCCAAAGGCACTTAAATCTTTTGTCTTGCACATTCACCCTCTGAATGAAACACATACACAATCCATGTCTCAATTTTCTCAAGGCTTAAAAATCCTACTTTAGCCTGTCTGCACCCCTTCATCTACATTGATTAAAGTGGATTTAACAAGTGAGATAAATAAGGGATCATAGCTTTCACCTGGTCAGTCTGCCATAGAAAAAGCAGGTGTTCGTAATGTTCAGTGTATTTCTCCTATATTTAATGGTAACAGTTTCAATTTCATAAATACTGATAGAATAACAGTGCGTTTTCATACCACGTTGTAGTAAGGCATCACACCTTGTGGGTGTTTCTTCTGAACACCATGGAACACACTCTGGGGTGAAGTTTCCCCCGTGTAAAGATCTAACCTTAACCATTAATGGGGAGAATGCTAAACTGACCCAAGATCAGCATCTATGGGAAACTTCACCATACTCCATGCATAACAGAAATTGTGTGGTAGCCTATCCTGAACAATGTCAAAACTATCAAGTAAAACCTTCCCTTCCCTGATTGGTTATTGTGCCGTCATGTGCCCAACTATTTTCATAATTATACCTTGCTCAACTTGTGTTGTCAACAGCCATATCATTGTCTCCTCACACTACCTCCTTCCACTGAAAATGGCTGATTTCTGGTAGTTTGGTTAGTCAGTAGTACTTGGTAAAAAAAAAACACGGTAAATGGTAACACTCAAGGCTCAAAGAGACACCAATAAAGACTGAAATTGTGTTTGGCAGCTGTCTATTTCAAGACGCAAATGAAGTGACTCCATGTGGTTCCATGTCCATGGTACTCCATGACTTCTTTACTGCTGCATCAAAAGCCACCAAGAGCTACGACAACAACTGAGTTGAACTTTGCCTCGCCGACAGCTCAATCACAATGTCTCGAAGGTGCACCCCCATTTACATATGAAACGCATCTGTTAGTGAAGGGAATAGGTGGGAGATGGAAATACACTGTGTGTTTTCGAGTCTCTCAATCTCTTGCCTGCCTCAATGCCTGTTGGGAATGATTGCTGAAAAGCTCTTCCAGTGGAAACAGAAGTGTTAGATTGGATTGGACCCCAAGGAGACACACACACACACACACACACACACACACACACACACACACACACACACACACACACACACACACACACACACACACACACACACACAATCATGAGGGTAAATTGGAGCAACGAACAAAGGAAAAATAAATTACGCTGAACCCTCTTATTAACAATTAGTGCCGGAGAGGGCTTGGTTAGCTTTTGTTTGTGCAGATTGTTTGGAGAGTTGCATCCTCTGCAGCTCTGGAGCAGTTTGTCTTCCCATTGTGTTAGCATTGCTCGTCATCATTGAAATAGGGAAGCCTATATTATTATCATCAATTCCAAACTTTCAAAGTAACCAATGTTTGGTTTTGTTTGGGATCTACTCTCTGCAGCTCTTTCTGGTCAAAAGGCCTTGATGGAAATACTGTCATTGATTAGGCCATTTTTGTAGTCGCAATGATAACAACTTTTCATATTTGACAGACTTGAAAATAGTTTTCAACCCCTAAACATCTGAAAGTAACTTTCAGCTTTAAGTTTATTGTGTCCAAGTTCCCTCTTCTCCTCCACCAGGGTGTCAGGATGCTCTCTCCTTCCTCTGTGGAGGCGAGTGCATCTGCCCGTCTGTCTCAGTCAGCAGAGACGCATCATGTGGCTCTTGTAGGTCAACCTGAACAACCTCTTACATCTGAACACAGCTGGTGAGTACCGGGTTCGGCAGTTGATTAGCAGATGTGTCTGTCACATTAGCCCTGGCCGTCTGCGACCCTGGGCAGGTAAGATAGGTCGGGGGCAGGTGGAGAGCCGGCAGCCTGCTGGCTAAACAGGGGTCTGAGAGGAGGCTGCTAGGGAGTGAGAGGAGGTTGGTGGAGATTGGCCTGAGAGAGTATAAAGGGAAAATGAGGTGGAGAGTGCGATGTCACTCACAAACACCAAAGACTACAAGAGAGAGGATTCCTCACCACCGGGCAACTGTGAGGCAAAGAGAAGCAGATGTTAGCGTTTGTACACGTAACACGGAAGCTCCAGGTGTTCCTCCCATACTGTGAGAGAGTGAGAGAGATGGAGAGAGACAGAGAGAGAGAGAGGTTTCCGCAACAGGAGCAAACAGTCTGTTTCAAACAGTACATCCCCAACAGATTTACATAGTGCTCAAGGACACTGTTATTCACACATCGAGATCTGTTCCTATTCGCTCTCACGCGACCAATCGGCAGAGGATCATTAGCTCATCTCATTAAACATCTATTTGCATAACCCCCATAGAATCATTAGAAATAGAAGGAAATCTAAATAGAAGCATGACACTTGAACATCAAAACCCAGAGGGAAAAACTGGTTGCAATGACATCATTATTATGTCTTTGATTGTGCCATGATCACATACTGGTTGTAAAATGACGTTTTTTTAGACTCTTTTGCAACCAGAAATGATACATTTTTAACTGGTTGTAATCTAGTTATCTGACCAATTAACAACAAAAATGTGACCTCTTTCCCTGCCGTCTTCATGACAACAGTATATGACATCATTATTATGTCACATGCCATGTTCTTCTCACACTGGGAATGCCTTGCACTTCTCATTTGGTTTGCCCAATACTGCACATTTTTTTCTCTCTCGCTATTTCAGACATATCAATCACATGTTTACATTGCCATGAACATATTTCCTTCTAAAATAAGAAATTTAAGCCAATATTTGCTGTTAATCTTGTTAAGAAAACCCATCTGGTGCTGAAGTCTGCTGTAGTGGTCTAAATTCCCACTCTGGACCACACATGCCCCCTCGGCGATCGGGGTTCGACGGCTGTGTGCGTAAAAAATTGAAATAAAATTAAAGGGGGATTGGAACTCCGGTCTCCTTCATTAAAAAAATGAAGAATACCCATCTGTTTTCTCTTTATTTGATATACAATGTGTTCCGATGAGGGACTGTGCATTGTAGTTAGAGGCACATCTCATTATGTGACAGAATGCAACACAGCAATTTGCAAGTCATGTATAATGGCACTTAATTCTCAGAATTAGCTGACATTTCAATCGACCGTTTGTGAGCCATTGCAATGTGAGCCATTGCACTTAACAACTACAGGAAAATGTTCCCCAAAATACAAATTATATAGCAGAAAGTCCACACATCTCTCTCTCCTTTTCTCTCTCACCTTCTACCTCTCACCTTCTCTCTCTCCCTCTCTCTAAAAGTAGTTAATTATATGGGGGTCAAAATATAAAACTGTGTTTGCATGATTAATTGGAGGGGGGGATTTTTTAAAGATGGTCATATTATGGATAATTTAGCTGCTAGATTATTTTTTTTTAGGACTCCTGTAGATAAACATTATATACAAAAATGTATGTCAAAACAAACACATTTATCATAAGGAATAAGGTTTTGAAGTGTTTGTCCTATATCTAGGAGACATTATACGAAAGCTCAGGAATTTCGTGGAATCCAATTTCGTGGTATCCACTTTGTTTTTCGGCACATATATCGCACCTTTTTTTGTTACCAGGTTTTGTTACCCCTTACAGTGCATTCGAAAAAGTATTTAGACCCCTTAACTTTTTCCACATTTTGTTACATTACCTTACATTAATCCATTTTATTCTAAAATGAATGAAATAAAAACATTTATCATCAATCTACAAACAATACCCCATAATGAGAATTCAAAAACAGTTTTAATTTTTTACCCCGTTTTCTCCCCAATTTCGTGGTATCCAGTTGTTTAGTAGCTACTATCTTGTCTCATCGCTACAACTCCCGTATGGGCTCGGGAGAGACGAAAGTTGAAAGTCATTCGTCCTCCGATACACAACCCATCCAAGCCGCACTGCTTCTTAACACAGCGCGCATCCAACCCGGAAGTCATGCCAACCCCAAAGTCACCAATGTGTCGGAGGAAACACTGTGCACCTGGCAACCTTGGTTAGCGCGCACTGCGCCCTGCCCGCCACAAGAGTCACTGGTGCACGATGAGACAAGGACATCCCTACCGGCCAAACCCTCCCTAACCCGGACGACACTAGGCCAATTGTGCGTCGCCTCACGGACCTCCCAGTCGCGGCCGGTTACGACAGAGCCTGGGCGCGAACCCAGAGTCTGTACTGCACAGCTGGCGCCACCCGGGAGGCCCGTGAAAACAGGTTTTAATTGTAAATGTATTACAAACTAAAAACAGGTACCTTAACTTACATAAGTCTACAGACCCTTTGCTATGAGACTTGAAATTGAGCTCAGCTACATCCTGTTTCCATTAATCATCCTTGAGATGTTTCTACATCTTAATTGGAGTCCACCTGTGGTACATTCAATTGAGTGGACATGATTTGGAAAAGCACACATCAGTCTATAGAAGGTCCCAAAGTTGACAGTGCATGTCAGAGCAAAACAAATGAGCTCAAAGGAATTGTCCGTAGAGCTCCAAGACAGTATTGCGTTGAGGCACAAATCTGGGGAAGGGTACCAACACATTTCTACAGCATTGAAGGTCCCCAAGAACACAGTGGCTTCCATCATTCTTAAATGGAAGACATTTGGAACCACCTAGACCAGGGCTCTCCAACCCTGTTCCTGGAGAGCTACCATCCTGTAGGTTTTCACTCCAACCCTAATCTAGCACACCTGATTCTAACAATTAGCTGGTTGATAGACTGTATCAGGTTAGTTACAATTGGGGTTGGAGCGAAAACATACAGGAAGGTAGCTCTCCAGGAACTGGGTTGGCACCCCTGACCTAGACTCTTCCTAGAGCTGGACAATAAAGAAGACGAGCTCAGGGTGAGGGAACATATTCTGTTTCATGGAATCAGGGCTCTCTCTGGATATACTGTCCCCATCCATACAGCCAGTTGGGTTCTCAGTACATCATACAGAAAGGAATAAAGAACTCTCCGGGAAGAAAGGCAGTGGTGTGTGTTTCATGATTAACTACTCGTAGTGTGATTGTGATAACGTACAGGAACTCAAGTCCTTTTGTTCACAGCACCTAAAATACCTCACAAATCAAATGCCGACTGTATTACCTCCCAAGATAATTATCTTTGGTTTTAGTCAAAGCCGTGTATACTCCCCCTCAAGCCAATAGCACGACGGCCCTCAAAGAACTACACTGGACTTTGTGCAAATTTGAAATCATATATCTTGAGGTCGTATTTATTTTTGCTGGAGATTTTAACAGCACATTTGAGCAAAACACTATCAAAGTTCTTTCAACACATTGCCTGTAGTACTCGCACATCAAAAAAATCTCGACCATTGTTAGCCCCCTTCCTGGATGGCTACAAGGCCCTCCCCCATCCCACATTCGGCAAATCAAATCAAATCAGATCTCCTCCCTTCAACGCTGGTCTGACCAATCGGAATCCATGCTTCAAGATGGTTTTGATCACGTGGGCTGGGATTTGTTCCGGGTTGCCTCTGAGAGTAACATTGACATATACACAGACACGGTGACTGAGTTCATAAGGAAGTGTATAGGGGATGTTGTTCCCACTGTGACTATTAAAACCTACCCAAACAAAAAACTGCCGTTTTACGGGCTTCTAACCAATTGTGTTATTTTGTGTGTTTTCTTCACATCGTTTGTAATTTATTTTGTACGTAATGTTGCTGCTACAGTCTCTTATGGCCGAAAACAGCTTCTGGATATCAGAATAGTGAATATTCATCTCAGACTGGAAGAATATTTGTTTCTTTAATGACTCTGACATGAAGGAAATATACTGTTGCTCCCAGACCAGGCCCAAATCCCATCATTTGCATGAAGAAAAGACGGAGATACAGGGGGCACAGATCCGGATGCCTTGTGAGAATTCATCGGCGAGTGGGTAACCACTACCATCCGTTCTATTGACCAACGTGCAACCAATGGAGAATAAACTGGATGAACTCTGTTCAAGACTATCCTACCAACGGGACATTAACATTTGTAATAGCTTATGTTTCACCAAATCGTGGCTGAACAACGACACGGATAATATACAGTTGGCTGGGTTTTATGTTCATCGGCAGGACAGAACAGCTACATACGGTAAGACGAGTGGAGTGTTTACGGACATATTCATCTCTCCCTATCTGATGTCCCCAATTGCTTCAAGATGTCCACCATGGTTCCTATACCCAAGAAAGCAAAGGTAACGGAACTAAATGACTATCACCCCGTAGCACTCACTTCTTCCATCATGAAGTGCTTCGAGAGGCTGGTTAAGGATCATATCACCTCCATCTTACCTTACACCCTAGACCCACTTAAATTTACATACCGCCCCAATAGATCCACAAACGATGCAATCGTCATCGCACTGCACACTGCCCCATCCCATTTGGACAAGAGGAATACCTATGTACATTGACTATAGCTCAGCCTTCAACACCATAGTACCCTCCAATGTCATGATTAAGCTTGGGGCCCTGGGTCTGAACCCCGCCCTGTGCAACTGGGGCCTGGACTTCCTGATGGGCTGCACCCAGGTGGTGAACATTGGAAACAATACCTCCACTACGCTGATCTTCAACACAGGGGCCCCACAAGGGTTCATGCTCAGCCCCCTCCTGTACTCCCTGTTCAAACATGACTACGTGGCCATGCACACCTCCACTTCAAAAATCAAGTTTGCAGATGACACAACAGTAGTAAGCCTGATTACCAACATTGACCAACATCCCCTCTCTCCACTGGGATTCTCTGCCTCTAACCCTATTACAGGGGCTGAGTCACTGGCTTACTGGTGCTCATCCATGCCATCCCTAGGAGGGGTGCAACGCTTGAGTGGCTTGAGTCACTGACGTGATCTTCCTGTCCGAGTTGACGCCCCCCTTCAGTTTGTGCCGTGGCGGAGATCTTTGTGGGCTATACTCAGCCTTGTCTCAGGATGGTAAATTGGTGGTTGAAGTTATGCCTCTAGTGGTGTGTGGGCTGTGCTTTGGCAAAGTGGGAGGGGTTATATCCTGCCTGTTTGGCCCTGTCCGGGAGTATCGGCCGATGGGGCCACAGTATCTCCCGACCCCTCCTGTCTCAGCCTCCAGTATTTATGCTGCTGTATTTTATGTGTCGGGGGGCTAGGGTCAGTCTGCTATATCTGGAGTATTTCTCCTGTCTTATCCGGTGTCCGGTGTGAATTTAAGTATGCTCTCTCTAATTCTCTCTCTCTCTTTCGCTCTCTCTCTTTCTTTCTCTCTTTCTCTCTCTTTCTTTCTTTCTTTCTCTCGGAGGACTTGAGCCCTAGGACCATGCCTCAGGACTACCTGGCCTGATGACTCCTTGCTGTCCCCAGTCCACCTGGCCATGCTGCTGCTCCAGTTTCAACTGTTCTGCCTGCGGCTATGGAACCCTGACCTGTTCACCGGACGTGCCACCTGTCCCAGACCTGCTGTTTTCAACTCAATAGAGGCAGCAGGAGTGGTAGAGATGCTATGAAAAGCCAACTGACATTTACTCCTGAGGTGCTGACCTGTTGCACCCTCGACAACCACTGTGATTATTATTATGTGAACCTGCTGGTCATCTATGAACATTTGAACATATTGGCCATGTTCTGTCATAATCTCCATCCGGTACGGCCGGAAGAGTACTGGCCACCACTCATAGCCTGGTTCCTCTCTAGGTTTCTTCCTAGGTTCTGGCCTTTCTAGGGAGTTTCTCCTAGCCACTGTACTTCTACACCTGCATTGCTTGCTGTTTGGGGTTTTAGGCTGGGTTTCTGTACAGCACTTTGTGACATTAGCTGATGTAAGAAGGGCTTTATAAATACATTTAATTGATTGATTGATTGATTGATTGATGAGACAGCATACAGGGAGAAGGTGAGGGCCCTGGTGGAGTGGTGCCAGGAAAATAACCTCTCACCCAACATCCACAAAACAAAGTAGCTGATCGTGGACTTCAGGAAACAGCAGAGGGAGCACCTCCTTATCCACATCGACGAGAGGAAAATGTGAAAATCTTCAAGTTCCTCAGTGTACACATCACTGACAATCTGAAATGATCCACCCACAATGACAGTGTGGTAAAGAAGGCACAACAGCGCATCTTCAACCTCAGGATGCATTTTAAAAAGCTGAGTAACAGTGGTCCAATGTTTTCTCACAGCGAGTGCTACAGTCAATGTGTTGGTAGTACTTCGGTAGCGTTTTCCTCAGATTAGCTTTGTTAAAATTCCTGGCTACAATAAATGCGGCCTCAGGATATGTGGTTTCCAGTTTTCATAGAGTCCAGTGTAGTATTTAGAGGGCTGTCGTGGTATCGGCTTGAGGGGATAATTATCTTGGGAGGTAATACGGATGGCATTTGATTGTGAGGTAGTCTAGGTCGGATGAACAAAAGGACTAGTTTCTGATAACATACTAGTTTCTGTATGTTATCATAATCACACCATGAGTAGTTAATCATGAAACATACACCCCCACCCTTTTTCTTCCCGGAGAAATCTTCATTCCTGTTAGCACGATGAACTGAGAACCCAACTGGCTGTACGGAATTAGTGTATCCCGTATCCCATGTTTCCGTGAAACAGAGTATGTTACAATCCCTGATGCCTCCCTGGAAGGAAATCCAGGAAGGAAATCTAGAGACTGAACATTACAGAGTAATATACTTGGAAGCGGTAGGTGGTGTGTGTGCCTCCTGAGTCAGACAATTAGTCCACTCCGAATACCTCTCCTCTGCCGGCAGTGTTTTGGATCAGCCTCTGGAATCAGTTAAATTGCCCTGGGGCGTACGAACAAAGGATCCAATTTGGTACAACTGCGACCTGGCCAAGATAAAGCAAAGCAGTGCGACAAAAACAACAGAGTTACACATGGGATAAACAATCACACAGTCAAAAACACAATAGGAAAAATATATGTACAGTGTGTGCAAATGTGGTAAGGTAATAGGCCATAGTGGTGAAATAATTACAATTTACCATTAACACTGAAGTGACGGATGTGCAGATTATGTGCAAGTAGAGATTCTGGGGTGCAAAATAGTAAAAAAACAATATGGGGATGAGGTAGTTGGGTGTTCTATTTACAGATGGGCTGTGTACAGGTACAGTGATTGGTAATCTGCTAATCTGACAGCTGATAGTTAGTGAGGGAGATATGTCTCCAGCTTCAATGATGATTGCAATTCGTTCCATGTATCTCATGTGAACTACAATCCCGACGTTGTGTTTAGAAAAATGTAGAAACGTCAATAATCATTGCTTGCAATACCGCTTTCGGAAAAAATATTTAATCAGCGAGAAGAATTCAAATAAAAAATATACACTTACTGTAGCAGTTTTGCACAGATTCATACAGCTATGGGTGCCTCAATCTGATGAAACTACACTTCTGCTACATGTCCCGAGTTAGGCTTACAGTACATACAGGTGTTCGGAGCATGCTAGATAACTAATTAGCCTCTTGTCTTCTGTAAACAAACACTGTAACATGGAGGTATGGCCGTATGGGAACACTAACCCTATCAAGGTGTGTCAATTTAATATTTTGTAAAAAAATAAATAAAAAAAAAAAAAATTCTCACTGATGTTTAAGAAAATATCCTTATACTTCCAAAACCGTACCCCAAGCAATGCATGTTAATGTTCAGATTGAGCATCGGGGCTCTTAACAAAACTCCCCCATACAGAAGCTTCCATCCAATGACTCTTATGTGTAATGTAATGGAACGGAGTCATGATCAAGGGCTAGGCTGGCACATTCCCTTCCCCCTCGGTTGTTCCGATACAAGCTGTAAATAAAAATACACATATCCCCAGTATATGGCACAACTCATATTGCGATGATACACTGACTGTATGACAGATGTGTTTATAGGCCTTGTCATAAACACAGAATGACTTTTAGAGACACACACACACACGCACGCACGCACGCACGCACACACACACACACACACACACACACACACACACACACACACACACACACACACACACACACACACACACACACACACACACACACACACACACACACACACACAGTGTGGGAGAGAGCAATGGAGTGGGAGGATGCTGCACTGGACTGACGGTTGATCTAGCTACATGGTTGACACAGCTAGCTAGCTAGCTCGCTTAGCCAGATTGTTAGTGGCAACCTAATGTGATAGCTAGTTAGCTATTGCTACCCACATCTGATTAATCTGTTCACTGTTTATGCCATTGACATATATCATATTACAAAGGCAGAAGGTAATTAAAGTGCAACTTAACTCTCATCGCGTCTGGCTTTGAACATATAAACTAAAATATCCTTGTGAGTGAAGATGTATGCTTCACTTCAAGAGCTGTGGTGGAGATACTGGGTTTGACGGACAACTTTGAGAGCCAATGGATTTAAGTTTTGATGACAAGCTATTTTAAAGACAATTCAAAAAATCAAAAATCAAATCAAATTAGAATCACTACCCTTAACTCCATAAAGAATAATAATTGTACCAATACGGTCATTGTTTAATAGACTTAAGACAGCCTACCCTTAGTCAAAGGCAATGTCCTCTCCTTCTTCCCATTGGTCCAAATCACAAATATGGCTAAGAACTATAAACTTCATCATAATTATCAATATTACAAATTACCTAAAATTCATTATCCAAATGACTATCTAACAAGGGTGATCAAACCACACTGGAAAATCAGGACAGAGGTCATACAAACCCTTCAAAGAAGTGTTTCTTACAATATTAGACTAATTAATGAAAAACAGTCAAACATTTCATACATTTCGTATCCCAGGTTTCCAGTAAGTTTCCAGTACATGTCTTATCAAACTAATTCACGTGTTCAATTAACTCAGAAAAGAAAAACTTCAGGAAATTCCATGTGTGTGTGCCCCTTTAAGATACCTTGGCACGAAGACAAAACTCACTAAATTAAAATGAAATAGAACACTCACAGTAAATCAAACCGAATTTTAAAAACAAGAGCATTGTGTGTGGGATTTGCAAACCTTAAGGTAAAAATAAACAAATGGCCAGGCCGTATTTAATTTGGCAGTTTACGGCCTCAATCTCACTCACTGCTCTCCCCAAAACCATAGCTCCGGGAAACATTTCAAAGAAAGAAAATGACCACCCCCATTCTCCTCCCAGACAAAGTGTACATTTAAACAATATCCACTATACTACATCTTAAATCAGCAACCCAAAGTTGTAACTGCAAACAAAGCATAACGATAAATCCACTGTACTCCTCAAATCATGAATTGTTTGTTTTAATATACCCCAATGTTTATGTCCACTTAATTTAGCATGTGCTACCCTTAGACACAGCCAAATGTATCTCGCCACCGAGTCTAACAATTCACTCAAGTATTATATTATATAACTGGTCTCTCTTTTCCATAACCATATAACATTATCCTGGTATCGTTACTAAATGTAATACTTATTTTCTGTCGCAAATGTAGTCAATTTCTCAGCATAAGGAATCAGTGATATTTGATCCCAGGCATCTATTAAAAAGTTGTTTGAGACGTGGTCTCCTACGTCTCTTAACATACATAGTGCTTGACTAGTTGGGCCCAAGCTAGCTGTATAACATTAAAACCCATTCAGTCTGTCTACAAACAGGCTCTCAAAGTGCTTGATAGGAAGCCCAATAGCCATCATCACTGTTACATCCTCAGAAAGCATGAGTTCCTGAGTTGGAAAAATCTTGTGCAAGATCCTAAATGGCCTGCCACCCCCCCCCCCCCCCCCCACTCAGTACTTTTATTAAACAGAAAACCAAAACCTATGGCAGCAGATCCACAAGGTCTGCCATGAGAGGTGACTGTATAGTTAGTTCCCTTAAGGAAAAGCACCTTTAGTCAATTTGTCGCCTTTGTGAGAGCTTCCCATGTCTGGAAGAGACTGCCATCAGAAACACACAACTGTACCACCTATCATACCTTCAGTAAAAACATGAAGACATGGCTAAAGGCCAATCTGACTAGTGAAAATAATCCCCAGCTGTGTGTTGTCGCTTTCCATGTTGTCTGTAGCTGGTGAGGTGTGGAAACACTGTTTCTTTTATGTATTTTGTTTTGTTGCTTTTTGAGCTATTGCTCTATCTGCATGCTACGTTTAGCTTGTTCTATGTTGCTCTGTGTGTGCTCACTGCTCATTGATTGTTTGTATTGTTATTGCAATCATTTTTATTAGCCTGCCCAGGGACTGCGGTTGAAAATTAGCCGGCTGGCTAAAACCAGCACTTTTATGAAACGTGGATTAATGTGCACTGTCCCTGTTAAAATTAAAATAAACTCAAACTGCAATCCACTTTAATGACCGGACATTGTTCCAAGTAATGTAAACAGATTATAATGTTAGAATACATTAACTTCCTGCTCAAATTCACTGGTGTTACCTAAACTAGGTAACAGCAATCAGCAACAGAAATCAGAAATTATCAAATAAAATTTCAGATTCAACTATTCAGACCTCTACTGCAAATGTCTCACTGCATCCCTTAAAGCTTGATATAGCCCAGTGAGCATGACTCACTTTCACCAGCTGTCTAAAACATGGAAACTCTTGTATTCTTACCAGTAGGAAAAAATAATATATATATGTAACCCATTCTCAACAGTGCTTACCTCTCTCGTAAGGTTAAAAACAAACTTGACAACTTTCTCTTCTCTTTCGGCTTCACACTTATGAAATGTCCAAGGCTTTAAAAAGTAACATGTAATGCGCCAAATTTATAAAATACATCAGTCAATCCATAAGGAAAAAACACATTTCAGAATACCAGAGCCTTTTCCTGCCCACAACTTCAGTTCATTGCCGTTGTATCCTGCAATAAGTAATACCCATGTTTATATATCAATTATGATCATGGTCACAGCCCAATCCCAATTACCTGTTCGCCATTACTAGAGTTCATCAGATGTAGGTAACTGTCCCTTATTTGATTCAGTTATTTAAATGGGACTCCATTCTCAATGTTATTCCAGCAGACCATTTAGGCAACAGAGAACGTATTGCATCGAAATTGACACGCTATTTATGTTGAGTAAATTAGCCTGTTACTGGCGGCAGTATCTGTCCAGGAAAAACATACCAATACTTGAATTACAATCAGAAACCCATATTTTAGTCAATATTATAGAACCAATGCTATTGAAATTACGAAGAAATCCCCCAAATAACCCAATTACTATGGCTTGTAGTCTTAACATCTGGCACATAATAACGACATGCGTGAGATTCTCTCAAGCACAAAAGGAATAGATTAGCAGTCAACGAGTTAAATCAACATTCATTGATTAGGAAACAGATCTTGCTCTTTTCAAGCAGATTATGTTTTCTCATGAAACATATTTCAATTACTTTACTACATCACCTCTAGTGACTCCCAAACCCGCATGCGGGAGTGTAATCATCGCCTGAAAATAATTAGCATAACACAGCAGACATAAATATCCCTAGAAAATATTCCTATTAATGGGAATCACAAATGAAATATATTGAGACACAGCTTAGCCTTTTGTTAATCACCCTGTCATCTCAGATTTTCAAAATATGCTTTACAGCCAACGCTAGACAAGCATTTGTGTAAGTTTATAATAGCCTAGCATAGCATTATGCCTTGCTAGCAGCAGGCAACCTTGTCACGGAAATCAGAAAAGCAATCAAATTAAATCGATGAACTTCAGATGTTTTCACTCACGAGACTCCCAGGTAGATAGCCAAAGTTCATTTTTTCCCAAAATATTATTTTTGTAGGCGAAACAGCTCCGTTTGTTCTTCACGTTTGGCTGAGAAATCACCCAGAATTTTTGGTCACCACAACGGCGAAAAATATTCCAAATTAGCTCCATAATATCGACAGAAACATGGCAAACGTTGTTTAGAATCCATCCTCAAGGTGTTTTTCTAATATCTATTCGATAATATATCAGTTCGTTTTTCTCTAGGACCGATTGGAGTAATGGCTACCTCTGTACTTTACGCGAGAATCTCTCTCGGAGACACCATGTAACCACTTACGCAATGTGCTCGCCTACGGCTATTCTTCAACAGAAATGCGTAAAACTACGTCACAATGCTGTAGACACCTTGGGGAATACGTAGAAAGTGTAAGCTCGTTGATGGTACATTCACAGCCAAATAGGGAGTCATTGGAACGCAGTGCTTTCAAAACCTGGGGCACTTCCGGATTGGATTTTTCTCAGGCTTTCGCTTGCGACATCAGTTCTGTTATACTCACAGACAATATCTTTACAGTATTGGAAATGTTAGAGTGTTTTCTATCAAAAGATGTCAATTATATGCACATTCTAGAATCTTTTCCTGACAAAATATCCTGTTTAAAACGGGAAAGTTTTTTTTCTCCAAAAATGAAAATACTGCCGCTAGAGTCGCAACAGGTTTTAATCCCGCAATGATAATTAGTTTGATGGATACCGTAGGCTTTGTACGACATAAATTCCATCGAGATTCCATCTTAATTTGCTCTAACTTTATGGAAAAAGGTTTATTCAATAAATATAGCAACTCCTCTCATACTGGGGAAAAAAAAAACATTTTTAGACCTTAAGGGCAGTTTTATTTAAAATGTAGTACCTAGACAGAAAATCCAATAAGCGATTTATAGTTACATTGTTAGGGTAAGTTAACCAAAAGTCGACACACTCCAATCAGTTTCTGAGACAATTGCCCAGACTTTCTAGACAGTTTAATAATGCTTAAACTGTCAGGTATAGTTAGTATAGACTGCGTAGCAGTCAGACATCTTTGTCTTGTCCCGTCCCGTTTATGTATCGTTTTCTAATAGATTTCGTATATATGTTTAATATTTTTTTATCTAAATTTCAACATACTCTCCTACAACCCACCTCCCTCAATGTGGTATGGATCTGCTATTTTTTAAACTTTAAAACCGGAACACCCATCAGCAGCTAGCCAGCTAACTAGCTAGTAGCTAGTAGTCAGTTAGCCACTGCTAGCGGTCATCACCATTAACGAGGACATCAGCCAGCCTCAGCCCGGTCAATTCCTGCCAGTCTGCATAGCGCGATATCAAGCCAGAGCATATCGGGCTGCTTTTTCCCTATCACATCTCCGGATTCCTATTGTAAGCTCTGAACCTTTTCACCGGATCATCGCAGCTAGCTAGCTGCTATCCGAGTGGCTACTCCTGGCTAATGTCTCTGTCCCGAAGCAAGCACTAGTTAGCCTGGAGGTAGGCCCATCTCGCGGCTAGCCGAAGACATCCGTCAGACATTTCCTGGGCTTCAATACCTCTCTTGCCAATTGGCATGGACCCTTTGCTGCCAACACTGAGCCCCGCCGATCCATCACGATTGGTCTGCCAACATAGCCGTTCGAGTGGGTTTCAACAGGCTCTCCCATTGCGAAGTCCCCCTGAGGCCCATCTGCTAGCCTGCTAGCTCCAGCCTGCTAGCTGTCTGAATCGCCGTGTCTCCAGCTCGCCTAGCTACTCACTGGACCCTACGATCACACCGTCACTCATGCCTCTCCCTTATGGCAATATGCCTTTTCTATTGCTGTTTTGGTTAGTGATTATTGTCTTGTTTCAATGTCGAGCCTCCAGCCCTGCTCAACATGCCTTAGCAAGCCCTTTTGTTCCACCCCCAACTCATGCGGTGACTTCACCTGGCTTAAATGGTGCAACTACAGATAAAACCTCTCTCATCGTCACTCAATGCCTAGGTTTTCCTCCATTGTACTCACATCCTACCATACCCTTGTCTGTACAATATGCCTTGGATCTATTCTTCTGCGCCCAGAAATCTGTTGCTTTTACTCTGTTCCGAAAGCACTAGACAACCAGTTCTTATAGCATTTAGCCGTACCCTTATCCCACTCCTCCTCTGTTCCTCTGGTGATGTAGAGGTTAACCCAGGCCCTGCATCCCCCAGCATCACTCCTATTCCCCAGGCGCTCTCATTTGTTGATTTCTGTAACCGTAAAAGCCTTGGTTTCATGTATGCGAACATTAGAAGAATACTCCCTAAGTTTGTTTTATTCACTGCTTAAGCACACTCCGCCAACCCGGATGTCCTAGCCATGTCTGAATGGCTTAGTAAGGCCACCAAAAATCCTGAAATATCCATCCCTAACTATAACATTTTCCGACAAGATAGAACTGCCAAAGGGGACGGAGTTAGCCTGCAGAGTTCTGTTATACTATCCAGGCCTCTGCCCAAACAATTTGAGCTTCTACTTTAAAAAAATCCATCTTTACAGAAACACATCTCTCACTGCTGCCACTTGCTATAGACCCCCTCAGCCCCCAGCTGTGCCCTAGACACCATATGTGAATTGATCGCCCCCTATCTATCTTCAGAGTTCGTACTATTTGGTGGCCTAAACTGGGATGTGCTTAACATCCCATCCGTCCTACAATCTAAGCTAGATGCACTCAATGTCACACAAATGATCAAGGAACCTACCAGTTACAACCCTAAATCCGTAACCATGGGCACCCTCTTAGATATCATCCTGACCAACTTGCCCTCTTAATACACATCTGCTTTCTTCAACCAGGACCTCAGCGATCACTGCCTCTTTGCCTGCGTGTGTAATGGGTCCGCGGTCTAACGACCACCTCATCACTGTCAAATGCTCCCTAAAACACTTCAGCGAGCAAGCCTTACTAATTGACCTGGCCCGGGTATCCTGGAAGTATATTGACCTTATCCCGTCTGTAGAGGATGACTGGTTGCTCTTCAAAAGTGCTTTACTCACCATCTTAAATAAGTATGCCCCCTTCAAAAATGTAGAACTAAGAACAGATATAGCCCTTGGTTCACTCCAGATCTGACTGCCCTTGACCAACACAAAAACATCCTGTGGCGTTCTGCATTAGTATCGAATAGCCCCCGTGATATCTGTTGGGAAAATTATGATTAAATGACTGAACAAATCATTTTAAATGGAACTGTAACTAAGTAAAACTTATACTCTGTTTTATTATATCTGATTAACAATATGAGTTCATAAGAAGGGATTGTGAGACAAGGACAAGGAGTAATTAAAGATAATGAACACCATTCCAACTAGGGAGATACGAATGGGTTGTGGACTGTGTAAACACATAAGGTCGTTAACCTATGGTTGAACCTACAGAACTGAGTTCTGGGTTTTTTAGATAAACCAGTGAGTGCATTCTTAGGTTTTCTGTTAATTAGAACTGTCAGCTCAGTGTTGATCGATAATGTTGAGGGGTCAAAAGTTACCAGGGAGTGTGTTAGTAAGTTAGAATAAACTTTTCACCTCACTTTGTCCCGGTCGAGAGGAGGGGATTCTGTTAAAACAATGAAATGACGTCATGATTTGTATATAAACTGTTGCTCGTGGTGAAGTGGGAGCGCGCTCCGAGAATAAATTCTGTTACCTATTATTGAAAAGACTGGTCTCCGTCTATTTTATGCAAACAAGAATCTTACAAATTCTCATAAAATAGATTAAGGGTTTTCAATTAATGAAACACATTGGCATCATTAAATTACAGTAACAATATCCAACTTTTCAGGGAAGTCAGGAACCAATATACTCAGTCAGTTAGGAAAGATAAGGCTAGCTTTTTCAAACAGAAATTTGTTTGCTGTAGCACTAATTCGAACATGCTTTGGGACACTTAAGTCCATGTAGAATAATAGCACCTCCTCCCAGCTGCCCACTGCACTGAGGATAGGAAACACTGTCACCATCTACAAATCTACGATAATCAATAATTTCAACAAGCATTTTTCTATGAATGGCCATGATTTCCACTTGCCTACCCATACCCCGGCCAACATCTCAGCACCCTCTGCAGCAACTTTCTCAAGCCTCCCCCGCTTCTCCTTCACCCAAATCCAGACAGCTGATGTTCTGAAATGGCGGCTATGCAACTATTTTTCTGAGCACCGTCTCAGATTATTGCATGGTTTTCTTTTTCCGTAAAGGTTTTTGAAATCTGACACAGCGGTTGCATTAAGGAGAGGTATATCTATAATTCCATGTGTATAACTTTTATTATCATCTACATTTATGATGAGTATTTCTGTTGAATCGATGTGGCTATGCAAAATCACTGGATGTTTTTGGAACTAGTGAATGTAATGTGCCAATGTAAACTCAGATTTTTTGATATAAATATGAACTTTATCAAACAAAACATACATGTATTGTGTAACATGAAGTCCTATGAGTGTCATCTGATGAAGATTATCAAAGGTTAGTGATTAATTTTTAACTCTATTTGTGCTTTTTTTCTCTCTCTCTTTGGCTGGAAAAATTGGCTGTGTATTTCTGTGAGTTGTTGGTGAGCTAACATAATCGTTTGTGGTGCTTTCCCCGTATATCCTATTTGAAATCGGACACTGTGGTGCGATTTACAACAAGACTACCTTGAAAACGATATAAGATACATGTATGTTTGAGGAATTCTAATTCTGAGATTTCTGTTCTTTTGAATTTGGCGCCCTGTACTTTCACTGGTTGTTGTCATATCGCTCCCGTTAACGGGATTGCAGCCATAAGAAGTTAACGTCCAGGGCAGAACGTTGGCACAGAACAGCCCCCACTCCGGCATCCGAAGCATCGGTCTCCACAATGAACTGATAGGAAGGGTCCAGATGAACCGGGATCGGAGCCATGATGAAATTATGTTTAATGTCTAGGAACGCCCGGTCCGCGGCCGTGTAACATGTGAACGGAACCTTGATAGAGGTGAGGGCAGACAGGGGGGAGGCCAGGGTGCTGTAACCCCGAGCAAAGTGGCGATACAAGTTGGCGAACTCCAGGAAGCGTTGCAGCTGCACCTTGGACGTAGACTGAGGACAATCCACCACCGCTTTCAAAGTCTCTGGATCCATCTTGACGCTCTCAGCAGAGATGATGTAGCCCAGAAAGGGAATGGTGAAGCGATGGAACTCGCACATTTCTGCCTTAACGAACAACTGCCGGACATGGAGCACGTGCTTTTGGGGGGAGCGGGAGAAGACGAGGATGTCATCAATGTAGACAAAGACGAACCGGTTCAGCATGTCGCAGAGAACGTCATTCACCAGAGCCTGGGAAATGAGTGGTAGCAGATAACAGTTCTTAACAGTGATGTCATTGAGTCCCCGGTAGTCAATGCACACAATGTCTTGTCCTTCTTCTCCACAAAGAAGATTCCTGCGCCAGTGGGAGAGGAAGAAGGATGGATAAATACAGTAGCTAGGGAGTCCCCAATGTAGTCCTCCATGGCCATGGTTTCAGGTCCTGACAGTGAGTACAGATTCCCCTGGGGCGGTGTGGTGCTAGGAAGAAGGTCAATCCCGCAGTCATAGGGGCGGTGCAGCAGAAGGAAAGTGACCCGGGACTTGCTGAACGCTCCCGTAGATCTGGTACTCCGCGGGAATCCGGAACCACCGCCGAGGACCCAGGAAGACATCCCGGCGGGGCAGGTTGCGCCGACTTCAGTCAATGGGCATGGCAGCATGAACTCCAGCCCATGATGGCACCCGTAGACCAGTTGATGAGTGGGTTGTGTCTCTGGAGCCAGGAGAATCCGTAAACCATGGTGATCTGGGGGGACTTGATGAGCAGGAACTGGTCTCGCTGTGATTTCCTGACACCCTTAGGTTGATGGGAGTGGTGTTATGGGTGACCAAACCTATAGAGCGCCCGTCCAATGCTCTAACATCCATGGGAATGGAGAGGTGTGGGGACGTTCAGCTCGGAAGCCAGAGTGATGTCCAAAGCTCTCATTGGCCCCAGAGTCAATGAGGACCCGGAGAGATTTGGACTGGTTTCCCCACAGCAGAATGACATGAGAAGGGGTGCAAGTAAGGGAAGCAGAAAAGTTTCCCATATTCTGGCCCACTAGATTACTCGCTTCTACCGGTGAGGTTGGTCTTTTACGGGGCAGGTGGACACAAAATGGCCAAAAGTCCCAGAATACAGACAGCTCCTTGTGCTGATCCAGTGTTGCCATTCCGCTGGCGACAGCCCAGCCCTGCCTAGTTGCATGGGCTCGGGAAACAGTGCCTGGGCCCTCCTCTGAGAATCTCGAGGAAGGTCGGGAAATCTCGGGTGCTCTCTGCCACGGGACCGTCGGGGAATTCCGGGATGACTTTCCTCACTAGCCATCGTTCCCACAATCACCCATCAATATAGATGGTCAAAGCGCTGAACGAGTCCAAATCTGTGGGTAACTCCCACAGCTCGTCCTTAACCTCCACCGTGAAGCCGTGCAAGAACATGTCAAACAGTGCTTCCAGGTTCCACACACTCTCCGCTGCCAACGTACGGAAATCCACCGCATAGTCGGCCACAGTGGGGGCGTCCTGCCGGAACTGGATTAGCTTCCAGGCAGCTTCTCTCCCGGAGAACGGTTCACCTCTCCCATGAACCCCTTCAGGCTCGTGCTTATGGCCGGCTGTTGTTCCCATACGGTGGTAGCCCAGGTGAGAGCCCTTCCAGACATCAGCGTGATGAGGTAGGTTATTTTGGAGAGATCCAATGGGAAGGAGGAGGGCTGAAGTTCTAAAATGAGGGTACACTGCGCTAAAAATGACAGACAGGATCTCCATTAAAGCGTTCCGAAGGAGGGATCCGGGGCTCCCGGGAAGGTGGAGTAGCCAGTGGGGCGGCGCTGCTTACCGCCAAGTTGCTTAGGGGCGGTGGGGTTACCACCGTGGTAGGCTGCCCGCCAGATGACCTGCGGAATTGCTCCAGCAGTATGTCCAATGCCCAGTCATGGTGCTCAGCCAACGTTTGGATCCCCTCCATCAACCCATGAAGCAATTCCTCGTGCCTATCAATGGAGGCTCCTTGGGAGGAGATGGTGTTGCACAGCTGGTCCGTGTCTGCTGGGTCAGTCATGGACAGATCGCACTATCAGGTACGAGTGGTGGCAGATGCATAAGTCCCAAATGCAGACTGCATTGAATAAGCAATAGTTTAATATCGCAACATGGGCAAGCAATAGACAGGTCAAGGTAGGCAGGGGTCAGTAAACCAGAGGTGGGGCAACGGTACCGGGCAGCAGGCAGGGTCAGGGTAAGGCAGAGGTTGGTATTCCAGAGGGGGCAAAGGTACAGGTCGGCAGGCAGGCTCAGGGTCAGGGGCAGGCAGAGTGGTCAGGCAGGTGGGTTCAGAGTCAGGACAGGCAAGGGTCAAAACCAGGAGGGCGAGAACAGAGAAACTGATAAAAGCTGAGACACAAAACGCTGGTTGGCTTGAACAAACAAGACGAACTGGCAACAGAGAAATAGAGAACAGAGGTCTAAATATACAGGAGATAATGGGGAAGATTGGCGACACCTGGAGGCGGGTGGAGACAATCACAAAGACAGGTGAAACGGATCAGGGTGTGACATAAACCTCATCTTTATCAAATCCATTTAAAGGGACCAACTCAAAACCTACGTAAGTCTACGTATGGGTTGTTTAAGTTGCATCCCATTGTATTCCCAGTATTACTTTATCAATTCTCTAGTAATTGATGATACACACACACACAATTCATCATATTTTCATATCTTTACATAATCCATACAGAACGTTAGAAATTCTTAGGCACTCACATGAACCAAATTGACGTTTCCCGGACACCGCCCAGCGGGTCATAGGAATAATTATCTTCAGATATAAAACAACATCCCGCTCTCAATACCACCCGGTGATATTTTATGATGGGTAGTGATGGACGGAACTCAAAAATAACATTATATCAACATTTATTAACCAAATTTCAACAATCTTATTATTCACATTTCTATATTTTATTTCCATACTCACACAACTCTCATATCACATTCACACAGTACTGTTTCCAAACAATATTTTTATCACCTACAGGAATATTTTTCTTACTTCTATAGGTGGATTTGGTTTATAGCTTCCACAGATGTGCATAACTATTTTTTAACCATTGCATATCATTAACTTATCTACAATTTATTATTAATCTCAGGCTTACACAGAACCTTAATGCTCACCAACACAGGCTTGATCAAATGCTCACACAAAACATTAGTAAATAACCATCCACACAGGATTGGTCAGATGTCCACACAGAACATCATTGAAAGGTTACCCACACAGAGTGAACCTACCGCGCCCACAGAAGGCTTCTACAAAGATAACCCACACACGATTTCTATATTATCAAAATATTACCTAATTGGTGGTCCCAAAACGAAACACTCACAATAGCCTCTAACAATAGTAACCCAGGTCATACCTGTTTTCCTCATTTATCAAAACATTACACGTTTTAATTTGACCTTCACTAAGCCAAATGCCCTCGCTAGGCTTTACCCGCACTCTAGTTCCTCGTTCAACACCTTAACCTCACCAGTCCTACTGTGATCAAGCCAGTACCACGGATCTGGACTTTTGGTTGCCCGCAACTGCCTAAGTAACAATCATGTCCAAGGATACCTCACATAAGAACACTATTATCAACTCAACTCAGTCCTGCTAGTTACTCCAGCTGTGGCCCTCTTTAGGAAGACCTCGGTCTGAGCATACCCTCAACAGAGGCTTTTATGTTTTTTTTTTCTCATCTTCACTTATTGACAGATTTTCCACTCCGACATCAATGTTCAAATATTGTATAATTACTACTATACATTCTGTGCACTTTCAAGTTCAATTATTGAAAGAAACCAGTCTCAATCCAATTCTGTTCGAAATGATGTATCCATTCAGCTGACGCTCCCAGCCAGGTGGGGATCCGATCTGCTCTGAATAGTGGAGAGTGGCATTCCCCAACTGCATCTAATGCAACTCCCCGTGCACGGTTAACCTGAATTTCACTGGGAACAATCAGAAAAATGAAGTTCATCATCCCATCCTCATCGCCTATATTGTCATGGAATTATTGTAATCAATAGGAGAGACTTCTACATTTCTTCAAAAAAAGTAAACTTTATTATTGAATTACTGCAGTAATGGAGCTTGTCAACGAGCCCCCGTAGGTGAGTCACTGAGAGCCCAACCAGCAAGACTAAGCCACAGCATTTTATAGCAGTCCATCCCTTTTATATCACATGACAAACAACAGATGAATGGAATGGGTCACAAGGTTAAGATTTGTATGAAAGATACTAATATTTCACATCAGAGAGTATCTTCTGTAAAGACTGTTCTCGTTGTGTAGAAACCAGGGTCTGGCCCCGAGCCATCTCTCCCTGGTACCTTATTAGAGAACAGAAACACCATCTCATGCTATGGAATGCGGTCTTGTTAGGTATATCACCCAAAGCATCGTAAATCTTCTGTCAGCAATAAATCTCCCAGATGCCCACTTTCAGTCCACACACACAGATAAGTGTTCTAAAAAAAACTATTCTATTGCATAAAACAACCATTTGATGCAATAACAGTATTATAACAATCTTGTCATTTCTGTTCTGACATCACCTTCAATAATGAATGATAATTCTTTACGCTTTACCGGTGAAATGTCCAAACTGTATGCCAATCAATTTATCACAATCAGTTTCATGGGAATATGCATTTGGATCTTCTTGAAACACTGTTTTGTGAGCGAATTAGAGCAGATTGTGTTAACAAACTGTTAGCCTTTCTTGTAGACATATTTTGTTTCACTTAAAGTATATATCCTGCCTAGTGACATGCACAGTTGAGTCTTGGCTGCATTATATTGTTTTATTTAACCTTTATTTAACTTGGCAAGTCAGTTAAAACTTTGTATGGCTGGGGTATTGAGTAGCTTGGATGAATAAGGTGCCCAGAGTAAACTGCCTGCTACTCAGGCCCATTAGTAGATTTGGATAGGAAACACTGAAGTTTCTAAAACCGTTTGAATGATGTCTGTGAGTGTAACAGAACTCATATGGCAGGCAAAAACCTGAGACAAAATCCAACCAGGAAGTGGGAAATCTGAGGTTTGTAGTTCAAGTCATTGCCTATCGAATATACAGTGTCTATGGGGTCATATTGCACTCCCTAAGGCTTCCACTAGATGTCAACAGTCTTCAGAACCTTGTTTGATGCTTCTACTGTGAAGAAGGGGGGAATGGGAGCTGAATGAGTCAGAGGTCTGCCAGAGTGTCATGAGCTGATCACGTGAGAGTTAGCTCTGTTCCATTGCATTTCTACAGACAAAGGAATTCTCCGGTTTAAACACTATTGAAGATTTATGATAAAAACATGCTAAAGATTGATTCTATACTTCGTTTGACATGTTTCTACGAACTTTAATATGACTTTTCGTCTGAACTTTTGCCTGGACTTGCCCACGCGTCTTGAGATTGGATTGTGTACTAAATGCGCAAACCACAAGGAGGTATTTGGACTTAAATTATGAACTTTATCGAACAAATCAAACATTTATTGTGGAACTGGGATTCCAGGGAGTGCATTCTGATGAAGATCATCAAAGGTAAGTGAATATTTATAATGCTATTTCTGACTTCTGTTGACTCCACAGCATGGCGGATATCTGTATGGCTTCTTTTTTTTTGTCTGAGCGCTGTACTCAGATTATTGCATGGTGTGCTTTTTCGGTAAATGTCACGGTCGTCCTCCTCTTCATCTGAAGAGGAAAGGCGAGATGGATCGGAAGACCAAAATGAGGCGTGGTATGTGTTCATCATTTATTTACTACAGAAA
Source organism: Oncorhynchus clarkii lewisi (assembly GCF_045791955.1). Lineage (NCBI taxonomy): Eukaryota > Metazoa > Chordata > Actinopteri > Salmoniformes > Salmonidae > Oncorhynchus > Oncorhynchus clarkii. The sequence continues at coordinate 26,333,862 of NC_092153.1, forward strand.
AACACTGAACACTGAAAACCGTATACAAAACAATAAACAAACTAACAACCGTGAACCTAATGCAAACTGCGCTGAAAGAAGCAATCAACATAGACAATCACCCACAAACAAACAGTGCAACCCAGGCTACCTAAGTATGATTCTCAATCAGAGACAACTAATGACACCTGCCTCTGAATGAGAACCATACTAGGCCGAAACATAGAAATGCCCCAAAACATAGAAAAACAAACATAGACTGCCCACCCAACTCACGCCCTGACCATACTAAATAAATACAAAACAAAGGAAATAAAGGTCAGAACGTGACAGTAAAGCTTTTTTGTGACAGTAAAGCTTTTTTTTTTTCCCATTGTTCCTCAAAAATGCAGTGTATGATATACCATTTTGTAGCTCTGTGTCTCTGCTTTTATCCAATGTAAAAAACATAATTTAGAATTTGCTTCATAAAACCGAATCAAGGTTGTCTGTCACATATGCTATTATATTTGGTTATGTTATGTCAAATGCAAATGAATCATTATGTGATCTTGCGAGACATTGATTCAGCCTTGATCTAACTTTAGCAAAGGAGCACCATTGTGAGACGTGATAATCTTCTATTCGTAATAATAATATTAATAATACTAAGTGATGAGTAGGACTATTAGGCGTAGGCAACCGACAAACAGATCTTGATCTGGGTTATTTTAAGTGATTTGAGCACCCTTCGAATCAGGGTGGACAGCACCGTAATCAAGTGGTCACATGTCATTTTACCAGCTCTGCGTATTCTTAAATTGTAAATGTGAGGGAGTGCCGCTCCCCCACACCATGGCAGCACAACATCCCTGGTCCTTGGCCAAGAAATGGTGGAAGACCCCTGGTCTAGCCAGTTATCTAAACTTGTAGTAATCATGGCATGCAAGGCACGTGCCCAGGAGCCCGGACTTTCAGCTGGCCCCCATTGATGTTTTTTGTCACTCAGATTTCATTAACATGGAAACGACTTGAGTAAGAGTACAGCCTACAGAGTAACTACTAGTTACTCCAAAAATTCAAAGATCAGTGGCTGTAACCGCTGGAACACAGAGGCACTGAAGCAACCATTAATTTATTCTGCCTATTGCTTGCCTTGAAGATATTGTAACGTATACTCTAGGCGCCAGGAAGCAGGTGCAGAACGTGAGTTTAATAATGAGAATAAGCAGATAAACAAAACAGGAGAAGCGTACTAAATTTGGACAAAACAAATTCTGCCTGAAGACTGAGGCTATTGAAAGTTAAATAAAGGGGAAGTAATCAAGGTAATGATGAAGTCCAGGTGTGCGTAATGATGGTTGCTAGGTGTGCGTAATGTCGGTGGCCAGGACCAGTGACGTTGAGCGCCGGAGAGAGGGAACAGGAGTAGGAATGACAATAATAAAACAGTTGATAAAAAAAAAAAGATTTTCCCTAAGGAAAAATACATCTACCCCCTACAAATGTAAGTGGATTATAATCCACATAATAAGTCACATGAGACGCGGTGCAGCATGCACATAGTCTACTTGAACTAACGTCCAGTGTACCTGCAGTCTAAATTATTGTATAGCATACAAACACCACTTCCAGCGGCCCTGTCACATTGGAATAAAGGGATCGGGAGACAGGTGCGGGAATGCGTAAAAGTTTTTTAAATTTCACCCAAATTACAGCGTGCCATGTAAAGGCACGGTGACGAAGACCATACAAACCCGCATAGAAAACAGAGGGTTGAAACCCAAACAAAAGAGCAAGGAGTACCTCGAATAAATACACAAGAGCACAATGATACGACACGGGACCTGTAATCATTGGGCAAAAAACACGCGGTGCGAAACCCAAAACAACACAGCAAAGGTACTCACTTGACCAACGGACATGGGAACAATAATTGAGAGTCTAATGGAAACCAAAGGGCATATTCAAACAATTACAATCAGTGGGAAATGGGGACCAGGTGTACGTAATGACACAGTTCCGGAGGGATCCGTAACAGTATCGCCCCTGAAACGCTGCACCAGCAGTGCAACAACACCAGCCCCCGAGGATGATCACAGGAACACAGTGCGGGTTGATCAGTACTTGATGCCGCTGCCCAAGTTGCGGCGGTGTCGGACGGACCAGTTGCAGTGCGTCGGACAGACTGGTTGTGGCGTCGTCGGACGGACCAGGTGCAGCGACGTTGGAGGGCACAGTTGTAGCTGCTGAAGTTGCAGCGGCGCCGGACAGACCAGTCACAGTGTCGTCGGACAGGCCATTCCCACCGTCTCCCTTAATTGTCGATTATTCTGTCACGTTGGTATAAAGGGATCGGGAGACAGGTGCAGGAATGCGTAAGAGTTTTTTTTATTTCACCCAAATTACAGTGTGCCATGTAAAGGCACGAGGATGAAGACCATACAAACACGTATACAAAACACAGGGTTGAAATCCAAACAAAAGAGCGAGGAGTACTTCGAATAAATAGACAAGCGCACAATGATACCACACGGGACGAGACCCATAATCATCTGCGCAATACACGCAGGTACTCACACAACCAACGGACACGGGAACAATAATCGACAGCCCAATGGAAACCAAAGGGCACATTTAAACAATTACAATCAGTGGGAATGGGGACCAGGTGTGCGTAATGACACAGTTCCTGAGGGGTCCGTGACAGGCCCCCTGGCAGCGATTCTAAATATCAGTCATTCAAATCCTCCTGCTGCAGGATTATTTTCCTCCTGTGATGAAGGGGTCAAATTAAGATGCAACATCTGTATCTGCTTTGCAGCAGAGAATATTCTAAATATGTTATTTAATGCCTTTAAAGAATCAACCAATTCCATTCCTAGAACGTAAGGAACCTAAATGAACCTTAATAGAACCTCCCTGTCTCCTGTCATGTAAAGATCTTCCCAGCATAAAATAGTTCCTGATTGTTCTGATTGTGTTGTGACTGTGAAGTCATGCTGTAAAATTTCTTTGAGCGTGAAAATGTTCCCAGTTCAATAATTGCACGTGCAGCTCTTTGTGGATGGAGGAGCTCGTGTGGATGCTTCTCTCACACTCTTGACTTCAAAAAATAGGTTCTGTGGGCACGTTCATTTGCTTCACACCATCTGCCAATCAATGGTGGCCAGGAGTATTGACTCTGACCAATCAGAAGCTTGAAGTGTGTGGTCAGCATATTAATACCCGGACTTGCATGTCAAAATGCTGAGGGTTGATGTGAGGAGAGACTTGGGTGCTACATTTTCGATTGACAGTGCATGTAGTAGTTAGTTAGTTAGCTAGCTATAAAAATAAGTTCAAACTACACACCTCTGAGAACAAGCCATCTCGACCAGTTTATAGCTAGTTATGCTAGTTAGCTGACTAAATAGGGGGTGTGAGAGAAATATCTGCACGAGCTCAGCCATCCACACAGACCGGTGTGCAATTATTGACTGGGAACATTTTCACACTGTGAAACATTTTACAACATGACATCACAATCACAGCACAATCAGAACGATTGGCAACTATTTCAGACTGGGAAGATTTTTACATGACACCACCTACTTTAAAAACAAGTTCCCAGAACATTCAGCTTTCATTATCTTTTTTAGCTTTCATCCTCTGAATGTATAAAAAACAGTTTTCCACCAGTTCACCTGCTTTTACACATGATTTCACTGTTAGATGTGAAATATTTATTTTGACTATCTTTTTTTTGTTTTACCATATGAAAGCAAGAGTGCAGTTCATGTAAAACAGGGTTGACCTTAAACCTAACGGACAAATGTAAATTAATTACTAATGACATGAAAAAAATAACAATCTTCATAAATTACTTTGTCAAAGCAACAACATAACTAGGGCTTTACGATGAGGGTGAAAACTCGGGGAAATTATGAGGTTAAGTGTCACGCCCTGACCTTAGAGAGCCGTTTTATTTCTCTATTTGGTTAGGTCAGGATGTGATGTGGGGTGGGCATTCTATGTTTTGTGTTCTATGTTACTTTATTTCTATGTTTTGGCCGGGTATGGTTCTCAATCAGGGACAGCTGTCTATCATTGTCTCTGAATAGGAATCATACTTAGGTAGCCCTTTTTCCCTCCTTCAGTGTGGGTAGTTAACTTTGTTTGTGGCACTTAACCCTGTAAGCTTCACGGTTGTTCAGTTGTGTCTTGTTTTGTTGGCGTCATGCCGAAATAAAAAATAATGTACGCTCACAACGCTGCGCTTTGGTCTTCCTTCAACGACGGCCGTAACAGAACTACCCACCACCAAATGACCAAGCAGCGTGCGCCAACCTGGAGGACGAGCTGGACCGGGGAGGAGAGAATGGCAGGGGACAAGACCTGATCACGGAAGCCCGAGAGGCAGCTCCAAAAACGTTTTTTTTTTTGTGGGGCACACGGGGAGATTGGCGGAGTCGGAGTTTAGACCTGAGCCAACTCCCCGTGCTTACCCTGGGACTGGTCAGGCATCGTGTTATGGGGTGATGCGCACAGTGTCTCGAGTGAACATTCACATGCCGGTGTGCTCTGTGCCAGCGTCCCGGAACGGGTTGTGCCAACTCTGCGCTCGAAACCTCCAGTGAGCCTTCACGGCCCAGTGTATCCGATGCCTGCCCCACGCACCAGGCCTCCTGTGTGTCTCTCCAGCCCGGTGAGTCCTGTGCCTGCTTCAAGGACCAGGCCTCCTGTGTGTCTCCCCAGCCTGGTGAGTCCTGTGGCTGCTGCACAAAATAAGCCTCCAGTGATGATTCATGGCAAGAAGCCTCCAGTGATGATCCATGGCACGAAGCCTCCAGTGATGATCCATGGCACGAAGCCTCCAGTGATTATCCATGGCACGAAGCCTCCAGTGACGATCCATGGCAAGAAGCCTCCAGTGATGATCCATGGCAAGAAGCCTCCAGTGATGATCCATGGCACGATGCCTCCAGTGAGGAGTCATGGCATGAAGCCTCCAGCGACGGCCTCCAGTCCCGCAGAGAGGGTCCCCAGTCCGGGGTCGGCGGCGAGGGTCCCCACACCAGAGGTGCTACCAAAGTGGGGTGAGCCAGAGGTGGAGCGGGGTCTACGTCCGACACCAGAGCCGCCACCGTGGATAGATGCCCACCCAGACCCTCCCCTATAGGTTCAGGTTTTGCGTCCAGAGTCTGCACCTTTGGGGAGGGGGGGGGACTGTCACGGTTGCTTCATGGTTGTTCAGTTTGTTTCTTGTTTTGTTGGCGTCATTCCGAAATAAAAAGTACAGCGCTAACCACGCTTTACTTTTACCAAAGCACTCACCACGCTGTGTTTTGGTCTTCCTTCAACGACGGCCATGACATTAAATGAGTTAAAATCTTCCTAGGAGTCAAACAAGATGTGGGACATGCCACAATTGGGATTTTCAGTGAAAACAACAAATTCATTTGAATGAAAACACACTACAATTGGAATGTTAGAGTGTAGCTGTACAGTGAGGGGAAAAGTATTTGATCCCCTGCTGATTTTGTACGGTTGTCCCACTGACAAAGAATCGATCAGTCCAAATTTTTAATGGTATTTGTATAATGAGTGACAGAATAACAACAAAAAAATCCAGAAAAACGCATGTCAAAAATGTTATAAATTGATTTGCATTTTAATGAGGGAAATAAGTATTTGACCCTCTGCAAATTATAACTTAGTGCTTGGTGGCAATCACAGAGGTCAGACGTTTCTTGCAGTTGGCCACCAGGTTTGCACACATCTCAGGAGGGATTTTGTCCCACTCCTCTTTGCAGATCTTCTCCAAGTCATTAAGGTTTCGAGGCTGATGTTTGGCAACTCGAACCTTCAGCTCCTTCCACAGATTTTCTATGGGATTAAGGTCTGGAGACTGGCTAGGCCACTCCAGAACCTTAATGTGCTTCTTCTTGAGCCACTCCTTTGTTGACTTGGGCGTGTGTTTTGAGTCATTGTCATGCTGGAATACCCATCCACGACCCATTTTCAATATCCTGGCTGAGGGAAGGAGGTTCTCACCCAAGATTTGACGGTACATGGCCCCATCCTTGACCCTTTGATGCGGTGAAGTTGTCCTGTCCCCTTAGCAGAAAAACACCGCCAAAGCATAATGTTTCCACCTCCATGTTTGATGGTGGGGAAGCTGTTCTTGGGGTCAGAGGCAGCATTCCTCCTCCTAAAAAACGCGGCGAGGTGAGTTGATGCCAAAGAGCTCCAGTTTGGTATCATCTGACCACAACCCTTTCACCCAGGTGTCCTCTGAATCATTCAGATGTTCACTGGCAAACTTCAGACGGGCATGTAATATGTGCTTTCTCGAACAGGGGGACCTTGTGGGCGCTGCAGGATTTCAGTCCTTCACGGCGTAGTGTGTTACCAATTGTTTTCTTGGTGACTATGATCCCAGCTGCCTTGAGATCATTTACAAGATCCTCCAGTATAGTTCCGGGCTGATTCCTCACCGTTCTCATGATCATTGCAACTCCACAAGGTGAGATCTTGCATGGAGCCCCAGGCCGAGGGAGATTGACAGTTCTTTTGTGTTTCTTCCATTTGCGAATAATCGCACCAACTGTTGTCACCTTCTCACCAAGCTGCTTGGCGATGGACTTGTAGCCCATTCCAGCCTTGTGTAGGTCTACAATCTTGTCCCTGACATCCTTGGAGAGCTCTTTGGTCTTGGCCATGTTGGAAAGTTTGGAATCTGATTGATTGCTTCTGTGGACAGGTGTCTTTTATACAGGTAACAAACTGAGATTAGAAGTACTCCCTTTAAGAGTGTGCTCTTAATCTCAGCTCGTTACCTGTATAAAAGACGCCTGGGAGACAGAAATCTTTCTGATTGAGAGGGGGTCAAATACTTATTTCCCTCATTAAAATGCAAATCAATTTATAACATTTTTGACATGCGTTTTTCTGGATTTTTTGTTGTTATTATTGTTGTTATTATTGTTTTTATTATTGTTATTGTTGTTTTTTGTTGTTATTCTGTTTCTCACTGTTCAAATAAACCTACTATTAAAATTATAGACTGATCATTTCCTTGTCAGTGGGCAAACTTACAAAATCAGCAGGGGATCAAATACTTTTTTCCCTCACTGTAAGTGATCCAACTGTTAAATGTTGTGTTTTATCAAAACGTCTAATAAAAAGCATGAGCTGGTGCACACCCAGGGAATATTATTTAGTGTAGAGGTGCTGACTAATGGAGAATAAACTGGAAGCTATGAAAACGAAGAGAGTAGCACACTCCATTTGTATAACCTAGTCTTTTATTGGGTAAAAAATGTACACGCATAATGTCACAAGAACATAAAAGGCACTCTCCAACAAATGGCTCTTGATTTCTGCTATTTCACATATATTCAATACACTTTCTGAAACAATTAAGAGTATGTTTCTTAACCAATCACAGCGAAGATGATGGCATGGCTATTATCTTAAGAAGCCCCGTAGCCTACCTACAATTTCTCAAAACGTGGTAAGAGCACACACAACCAAATCTATTGCTTGGGTATTTGCACATTTCTCCATAAGTCAACTTTTTTATTTGTTACGTGCAGTTCTCAAGTATATGCTGCATGTGGTGTGTGTGTGTGTGTGTGTGTGTGTGTGTGTGTGTGTGTGTGTGTGTGTGTACTGTAGGTGTGTGTGCATTCACAGAATCCTGATCATTCAGTGGGGCCTAAAACCAATAACAGCTAACTTGATTTCGCTGTCTGTTGAGTAGTCTATTCTGTTCCCATCGCACCCCAAGGTGACCGTAACGCCATAATACACTCTGATGTGGAGAGAGAACGAGAGAGAGAGAGGGACAATGAATAGAGAGTGAACTGAGAGAGTGGGGGAAGGAGATGAGGTGGAGGAGAGGGGGATGATACAGAGGGTAAGTCCCGACTGTGTCTTCTCGGTCTTCCCTTCATACACTGTAGTGCTCTCCCCACAATGAGCGATTAGGCCCCTCTAATCATATTTATCCAGTAGGGGCCAAGCTGAGGGCTCCTATCTGGACTAACTTAATGCAGTATTGGGGTGAGCCGCCCGGGACCCCCGTTGGAGCGCCATGCCGAAATAACAGTGATCAATTCTGACAGGAGCGTTTGAGTAGAGACTGCACTCTCATTTGGCACTGCGCTCAAATGTCATTTCACCTTCGGTGCCTGCTAAAGGTGACATAACGCATCTCTTTGGTGAGGGACAGGATGGCCGCTGGCCGCAGTACACATGCTGTGCTGGCGAAGGGTGTAGAGCGAATAGAAGAGGCAAAGGCAGTGGAAAGTGTAGAGGACACATGCATTTCTAAACAGATGAGGTAATCCAAAAGGAAGCTTGTGACCGATTCAAGTCAACTAAGGGGATCTGGTGTTTTACTGGTGTAAGTTTAGTGTTCTTGTCATGATGTTGTGTTAGGTACTTGAGATGTTGATAAATGTTCTAACTTGCTAAAAGCCCTATACTGCTATAGGTATCGGTTTCCATTTTTACGAATACTATGTTGTTAAATGCAACCACAACCCTAGCTACCCTCATCATAGCTTTGTTCTCCAGCTACAGTTGGTTAGCCTGGTCCCAGATTTGTTTGTGCTCTTGCCAACTCCTATGGTCATTGCCATACCAAACTACTATAGTTGGCTAGACATCACACACTGATATGAGACCAGGCTAACCTGGCATTGGTTATTCTGCTGCTCTGTAACCTCTTGGTGGTCCTGAGAGGAAAGTGGACGGACGTTGGCATCAGAAGCGATTGACCCATGGGAGACCCTGTGGTAAGGATAAGTTAAGAGCCTCCGGTGATACCCCTCAGGCCCATCATCACTATGCCCATTTCCCCATCCCATGCCAGACGCAGGCCTCCTCCCTGTGTTCCCATAGGCCATGGGTGCATCCTAAGTGGCACCCTATTCTCTATATAGTGCACTATTTTTGACCAGAACCCATTGGGCCCAGGGTCAAAAGAAGTGCACTACCTAGGGAATAGGGTGCTATTTGAGACCCAGCCCTAGCCTAACAGGATTGCCACTCCCCTCACTCTGTGTTAAGTCCTTATCAAGGGGGCCTGTGGGTTTGACACTGTGGAGATTCCGGGTACTAATCCACTTACTGGGACTCTATTGGGATGAAACGGACACATGTTTTCATTTTCGACAGGAGACCCAGGGCTTTGGTTGGATTGGAGGCTTTGGATGTTGAACCAGCATGCCATGATCTCGTTGGTTCTGGCTTCAGGAAGAACTCCAGTGATTGGGAAAACGGGGTGACTCTGCATGGTGGGCACGATGATGGCTTCCTCGTTAGTTACCACCAACCCCATACATTAAGTAATATCATAGCATTTCTTGTTATTCTAAGATAAATTGATACATATTCCCATGTTTAACCTCAAAATTATTAATTCTCCATACCAAGATGGTGATTGATGCTGTAGACTAGACGAAAACCAATGAGAAAGGGACACAATATCTCAAAATATAGGATAAATAAAGATCTATGCAATATCAAACATAATTTAGGGAACGTCATTTGTGGACATTGCATCAATGTCCCCTATTTGATGGGAGCTAAACCATTCAGCCTAAGGACACACAGAGAAATTGAAGACAATCCTCTATGAGACCAGGCTAACCATTATCCGTCAAGTGATGAATTCCATTGAAACATCATTATCTCAATCCATAACTTTCTCACTCAATATCCCTCTGTGGCTGTACCCTTAGCCAATTGGTAGAAAACCTGTTGGTCATTTTTTAATCCAATATCCAATTAGTGTGACCTTAACCACTGTGACAATTAATATGAGGGAGACCTAGTGTAGTCGCATGCTCTTTGTAGTGGAACCAATTAATAACCACAATGTTTAATTAGTTTGACCTATAAACCTACATGAGCACACATTATTGTATCAACATGATTGAAATTGTACCTGTGCCTTGATACATGCATGTGCAAATTAATTCCTACAGGCCAACACTACAATCAGACACTCAACATAACATCCTTTGACTTGGGCCCATAGGGCATATATAGGGAATATGCTGCCATTTGGGTTGCATTATGTGTGTTCAACTCCCTGATGCTGATATATTCACAGTGGTAGAAAATGTATCCAATTACCATACTTAAGTCAAAGTAAAGATACCTTAATAGAAAATGACTCAAGTAAAAGTGCCTCCGTAAAATACTGCTTGAGTAAAAGTAAAAAAGTATTTGGTTTTCAATATATCAACAGTAAATGTAATTGCTAAAATATACTTGAGTGTCAAAAGTAAAAGTAAATGTCACGTCCTGACCTTAGTTCCTTTTGTATGTGTCTATTTTAGGTTGGTCAGGGCGTGAGTTGGGGTGGGCATTCTATGTTTTGTTACTGTGTTTATATTACTATGTGTTTGGCCTGGTATGGTTCCCAATCAGAGGCAGCTGTCAATCGTTGTCTCTGATTGAGAACCATACTTAGGCAGCCTGTTTTCCCACTCTTGTTTGTGGGTGGTTGTTTTCTGTTTAATGTATGTCACCTTATAGAACTGTTTCGTTTCTTCCATTCACTTTATTATTTTGTTTTTTGTGTTCAGTCTAATAAATTAACATGGACACTTACCACGCTGCATATTGGTCCGATCCTTCCTACTCCTCCTCAGACGACGAAGAGATTTGTTAGAGTAAAAGTATTAATCATTTCAAATTCCTTACATTAAGCAAACCAGACGGCACAATTTTCATGTTTTAAAAATGTTTGGACAGCCAGGGACACACTCCAACACTCTGTCTGCCAGATCAGAGGCAGTAGGAATGACCAGGGATGTTCTCTTGATAAGTGTGTGAACTAGACCATTTTCCTGTCCTGCTAAGCTTACAAAATGTAAAAAGTACTTTTGGGTGTCAGAAAAAATGTATGGAGCAAAAAGTACATAACTTTTTTAAAGAATGTAGTGAAGTAAAAGTAAAAGTAGTCAAAAATATAAATAGTAATGTAAAGTACAGATACCCCAACAAACTACTTAAGTAGTACTTTAAAGTATTTTTACTTAATTGCTTTACACCACTGTGTATTCACTACCCATTTCAGTTACAGTATGGACAGTTACAAGCAGTATTTAATATTTTTTTATTGTGGGGGAGGGGGGCAGACACAATGGTAACAAATAGTCGTACAATATTCAAAACAAGAAAACAAAAAAGAAGTGGGCCTCCACCCCTAACCTCCCATCCCATTTCCCCAACCCCACCCAGCCAACATGTCTTCATCCAACCACCCGCCTCCCCACCCCCTCTCCCCAACACACGGAACAGCAACCTTAAATCAAGAGTAAGAAGTACAGTGTGTAGAGGACAGTAATCAAATGTGTTCATCTTCCCTGTTTTCTTTTATGTTAGATGAGCACATGCATATTCATTCGGTATGAATATGCAAATGTATTATCCACCATAAGGTTATTATCCATAAATGTCAGCCTGTAATTAATTAATCCTGTCTGTCTGCTCGCTCTCCCTGGCTCATTAGAAAAGCTGAGCCTGGCTTATTGTCTTCAAGTTCCAATTCCAAATATTATGGATGTATTTTGGCTCCCTTGGCAGACTTCACCTGACTTCATTAATAGTTTGGTACTGAGTCGCCGGAGGGCCAATTGTTGGCCAGAGCTGACTTGCTCCAGCTCGCTCGGCACTCACGCAGTGTCTTGTGGTTTTGGGTTTAAAACGCAGCCCCGACCCCCAAACCGCTACCCTGTTGTGGCACCGTAGTGGCGTTGTTGGCGGTAATGAGAAGACACAAGCACTGTGCTCATCGTCCCCGAGTCCCCGCAGAGTCAAACAAATGCAGTCAAGTTGACTCTCAGTCGAACTGGAATCACCTTCAACGGTAATACAATCCAATAAGACAATTAGGCGGGTAATTGTGTGGTGTTTAGGAAATTGATTTTTTTAAAGCTACCCCAGAGGCACTTCTATTACTGTTCGTTTGCATTTTAATAAAAATCCAGTATGAATTTGCACAAGCTGAGAGTGGAGAAGCTTTGGCACATTCTACAAATGGAAGTGAATTCCACTGTCCATAACAATTAAGTCCAATGGTTTAATGTTATCCCTCTCTCACTCAGTTGGCTGTTCATCGAGATACACAACTGTTCAAAAGTTTGGGGTCACTTAGAAATTTTAAATTTAAAAAATGTCCATCAAAATAACATCAAATTGGTCAGAAATACAATGTAGACATTGTATATGTTGTAAATGACTATTGTAGCTGGTAACGGCACATTTTTGCATGGAATATGTACATAGGTGTACAGAGGCCCATTATCAGCGACCGTCACTCCTGTGTTCCAATGGCACGTAGTGTTAGCTAATCCAAGTTTATCATTTTAAAAGGCTAATTGATCATTAGAAAACCCTTTTGCAATTATGTTGGCAGAGCTGAAAACTGTTGTGCTAATTAAATAAGCAATAAAACTGGCCTTCGTTAGACTAGTTGAGTATCTGGAGCATCAGCATTTGTTGGTTCGATTACAGGCTCAAAATGGCCACAAACAAAGAACTTTCTTCTGAAACTCGTCAGTCTATTCATGGGATGCTGGCTTTTTCGGCAGAGTTGCAAAGAAAAGCCATATTTCAGACTGGCCAATAAAAATAAAAGATTACACAGACATTGGACAGAGGAACTCTGCCTAGAAGGCCAGCATCCCGGAGTCGCCTCTTCACTGTTGGTGTTGAGACTGGTGTTTTGCGGGTACTATTTAATGAAGTTGCCAGTTGAGAACTTGTGAGGCGTCTGTTTCTCAAAATAGACACTAATGTACTTGTCCTCTTGCTCAGTTGTGCACCTGAGCCTCCCACACCTCTTTCTATTCTGGTTAGATCCAGTTCACAATGTTCTGTGAAGGGAGTAGTACACAGCGTTGTACGAGATCTTCAGTTTCATGGAAATTTATTGCATTGAATAGCCTTCATCTCTGAGAACAAGAATAGACTGACAAGTTTCAGAAGAAAGTTCTTTGTTTCTGGCCACTTTGAGCCTGTAATCGAACCAACAAACGCTGATGCTCCAGATTCTCAACTAGTCTAAAAAATGCCAGTTTTATTGTTTCTTTAATTAGCACAACAGTTTTCAGCTGTGCTAACATATTTGCAAAAGGGTTTTCTAATGATCAATTAGCCTTTTTAAAGTGATAAACTTGGATTAGCTAACACTACGTGCCATTGGAACAAAGGAGTGACTGACGGTTGCTGATAATGGACCTCTGTACGCCTATGTAGATACTCTATAAAACAATCTGCCATTTGCAGCTACAATAGTCATTTACAACATTAACAATGTCTACACTGTATTTCTGATCAATGTGATGTTATTTTAATAGACAACAAAAATGCTTTTGTTTCAAAAACAAGGATATTTCTAAGTGACCCCAAACTTTTGAACGGTAGTGTATATATTCAGTTACAGGTGATTCAAGGGACTCAATGCTATAACAATTGTTCTAGGATTAAAGGGGGAATCTATAGTTGGTACCTCCATTTTTTTTTACTTTTGAAATGTATGATATATAGCCAGTGATTCACATTGTTGTTGTTTGAATCCCAGATTGCCACTTTAATCATTGGGGAAAGAAATATGCTAAATATTTCATAGCTTTTTATTGCTTTGTTGACTTTATATCCAGTCCCATCACAATCTTGTGGTATAGGATAAGCAAGTTAAAACTCTCCTAAAATTATACTATTGAAATATAAAAGCAACAAGGTATCTAACAATATGTTTTCTGTTTGTAAAGTATGTCAATGAAATGTAAAAAAAGAAGAAAAAAAACTATCAACAGGCAATTTCTAAAATATAGAGGACTGGTATACTCTCAGCTCGAACGTCAGTCTCGATTCCTTGCTTCTGTGACTGAGAAAATATTTAAAGTCTGAACAAATCGTCAGCAAGTTTTTGGATACTGATGTTGGATACTTTATGCAAGGCAACACTCATTTCCACAGGCACTGACAATAACCAATTGAAATGCTGTGAGTGGGTGGCCTGACCCTGTTCTGAGCTAAAACAAATCTAAAAGAAAGGGAGGGAGGGAGGGAGGGAGGGAGGGAGGGAGGGAGGGAGGGAGGGAGGGAGAAAAGGGAAAGAAACTCAGCACATTCATTACTGAAGCTGTCCCTTCCTCTGAGATACTGTATCATGTTAAATATGGCACACTTCTCAGATGTAATGCCTTGGCTGTGAGAAAGTCGAAATAAATAATGGGACAAGTGAAAGCTTTCACATACGTTGCTGGTGCTGTACAATTTATGTTTCCATAGTTTGCTCACTTCCTACACAAATAATTGACTCGGGGTGCTTGGCAAGCCCAGTGTGCGATGCATGCATGCATGCCACATCGGACAAACTCACAGGCTCATACATGTATTAGCTTCGTACATGCTTCAAGTGATGTTATGACATTAAAAACAGTGTATTCAAACAGTGCAACGTTAACACCTCTTCTTATAGAGTTAGGGAATAATACTGTACACTCACAAACATAGGAACTCTGGCTCCAAGTTCCGCTAATAGGCCTTTGACAGATAAACAGATCTGCTTTCGTATGTCACTTTTTTTAAATTGTATTTTCCCTCGTAGGATTACCATGCTCTTGAAATTAAAAGTGCTTGTGTCGCACTCTCCCCATCATGATAGTACCTGCTGTGGGAGACTGAGGACCCAAATAAAGGCAGGGCTTCGGCTGCAGTCAAGATGGTCTCCCCTGTTCTCCACTCCTGCAGCCGGGCACACCTGCAGCCGAGCGTGAGCTGCAAGCTGCAGCCAGAGGAACGGAACATCCCTCCCCCTCTTTAATTAGGAAGTGGTTATCTGCACGTGTCCCTCCAGGGCCACTGACCTCCCCCTCCTCTCCCGTTATCAGAGGTAAGGCGAGCCTCAGGATAACCCCTGCAGCATCGTGGGAGATTCTGAAAGCGTGAAGATTAAGGATGGGAGGCAGCACCTGCCAACAGGCTTACCGGAGGATTTGCTCATGTGGCATAGAGTTTGGGGGTGCCTCTCCACACTTTAAGAAAAGTCAGACTTTGTTGTGTGTGCCTGTGTGTGTTTGTGTGTGTGCGTTTGTAAGCCTGTGTGTGTAAGTGTGTATCAATGTGTATATGCTTGGTTGTGTGTATGTGTAACTGTGTATGCCTGCCTGTGTGCGTGTGTGGTAAGTTGAGGCAACAGTGACATTAACTATTCCCTTGCAAACTTCCCAGAGTTCTCTCATTGTGCGGATTAAAGTGCTGTCAGCCCATAGCATCATGGGAGATTCTGGAAACAGGGAGATTAGGGGGAAATGTACCTGACTGAAGGCTCGCTGAGACATCTGTTCATGCGGAGGACATTAGACAGAGGAAGCGGGTGTGTGCGTGTGTGAAAGATAGGGGGGGGGGGGGGGGGGGGGGGGTGGAGAGCGAGAAAAGAGAGAGTCTGTGTATATCATCGTGTTCACTTATGAAATGAATAAAACAACAGTTTATCCTTTAAAGCCTAGCCATAGGTACCTTGTCATGCACTCGGAGCACAAAGACCTTCCTCGCTGTCATTGGCCCAACTGAACACACCCAGTAATTGACATATGGTCATAGTGCACACCTCTCTCCAGCCCCAAGTACATCTGCTGTTTTTCACTACTTCCCAATGGCATAGCCATTATTCTTGATCAGGGCCCTGCACTTTGTCAGGAATAGGGTATCATTTGGGACGTAACCTCACTCACTCACTCACTCACTCACTCACTCACTCACTCACTCACTCACTCACTCACTCACTCACTCACTCAAACAAAGAGTACACTGAGTATACCATACATTAGGATCACCTTTCTAATATAGAGTTGCACCCCCCCGACACTCTACAAGGTGTCGAAAGCGTTCCATAGGGATGCTGGCTCATGTTGACTTTTGTCAAGTTGGCTGGATGTCCTTTGGGTGGTGGACCATTCTTAATACACACAGGAAACTCTTCTGTGTGAAACAAACAGCAGCATTTGGCACCCGAGTAGCGCTGCGGTCTAAGGCATTGCACCTCAGTGCAAGAGGCATCACTAAAGTCCCTGGTTTGAATCCAGGCTGTATCACATCCAGCTGTGATTGGGACTCCCATAGGGTGGAGCACAATTGGCCCAGTGTCGTCCAGGTTTGGCCGGGCTAGGACGACATTATAAATTAGAATTTGTTCTTAACTGACTTGCCAAGTTAAATAAATAAAAAATAAAAATTGCAGTTATTGACACAAACCGGTGCATCTGGCACATACCCCGTTCAAAAGGCACTTAAATATTTTGTCTTGCCCATTCACCCTCTGAATCGCACATATACACAATCCATGTATCAATTGTCTCGAGGCTTAAAAATCCTTTTTATTAAACCTGTCCCCTCCTTCATCTACAATGATTGAAGTGGATTTAACAAATAACATCAATAAGGGATCATAGCTTTCACCTGGTCAGTCCATGTCATGAAAAGAGCGGGTGTTCTTTGTTTTGTTCACTCAGTGTCTATGAGCCCTCTGATACAAGTGTTCTCATAGAGCTCGTGGAGGGTGATAAATGGGAGGGTTGGCCATATCTTTTCCCCAAATAAAAATAGGCTTTGAATGACCAAAACATCACCCATATATTTGTATGCTATTAATAATCATTTCACGCGTGAGTTCCAAATATCTCTAACAACAGTTTGAATTGAGGTGTGTTCCGCCTCCTCATTAATTCACATAGAAGTAGCCCATTTCACTGTTGCGGACAATTTATGTTTGAGCCTTTACTGAGCCTGACAACATACTCTCTATGAGAGCCCAAGCACTTACCCAGTGTTTCCGCAGATCAAGTATGTGGACATATGCACAGTCAAGTACAGACTTTTCCCCCCTGGACATTTTCTGGCTGGTGCTCACGTTGCCTTCATTGTTGTTTTCCTTACAAATAATAACTTTGGACATGTGTGTGTTCCTATCAAGGTAAGTGCCTTATTTTCTGTATATCGTATTGTCTTTTCTACTGCAGCATATGGAGCATAATGTATTTACAGTTTTATTCACGATTTCAAGTATTGGTGACAAAATATGCACTCCGATTATTGCATACATTGTAATGGACACCTATGATGTGGGTAACATACTTGTTTGACGGTTGTACTGATTATGATGAGCTAATGCTAAACTATTTGCCAGCTCTGTGTGGTGCAATGTTTGTTGACACAAACCGGTGCGCCTGGCACCTACAACCATACAGATTCAAAGGCACTTAAATCTTCCCATAGGGCGGCACACAATTGGCCCAGCGTCGTCCAGGTTAGGGAAGAGTTTGGCCGGGGTAGGAAGTCATTGTAAAATAAGAATTTGTTCTTAACTGACTTACATAGTTAAATAAAGGTTCAATTTAAATATATATATATATATATACACTGCTCAAAAAAATAAAGGGAACACTTAAACAACACAATGTAACTCCAAGTCAATCACACTTCTGTGAAATCAAACTGTCCACTTAGGAAGCAACACTGAAGCAACATGCTGTTGTGCAAATGCAATAGACAACAGGTGGAAATTATAGGCAAATAGCAAGACACCCCCAATAAAGGAGTGGTTCTGCAGGTGGTGACCACAGACCACTTCTCAGTTCCTATGCTTCCTGGCTGATGTTTTGGTCACTTTTGAATGCTGGCGGTGCTTTCACTCTAGTGGTAGCATGAGACGGAGTCTACAACCCACACAAGTGGCTCAGGTAGTGCAGCTAATCCAGGATGGCGCATCAATGCGAGCTGTGGCAAGAAGGTTGGCTGTGTCTGTCAGCGTAGTGTCCAGAGCATGGAGGCGCAACCAGGACACAGGCCGGTACATCAGGAGACGTGGAGGAGGCCATAGGAGGGCAAAAATCCAGCAGCAGGACCGCTACCTCCGCCTTTGTGCAAGGAGGAACAGGAGGAACACTGCCAGAGCCCTGCAAAATGACCTCCAGCAGGCCACAAATGTGCATGTGTCTGCTCAAACGGTCAGAAACAGACTCCATGAGGGTGGTATGAGGGCGTCCACAGGTGGGGGTTGTGCTTACAGCCCAACACCGTGCAGGACGTTTGGCATTTGCCAGAGACCAACAAGATTGGCAAATTCGCCACTGGCGTCCTGTGCTCTTCACAGATGAAAGCAGGTTCACACTGAGCACATGTGACAGACGTAACAGAGTCTGGAGACGCCGTGGAGAACGTTCTGCTGCCTGCAACATCCTCCAGCATGACCGGTTTGGCGGTGGGTCAGTCATGGAGTGGGGTGGCATTTCTTTGGGGGACCCCACAGCCCTCCATGTGCTCGCCAGAGGTAGCCTGACTGCCATTAGGTACCGAGATGAGATCCTCAGACCCCTTGTGAGACCATATGCTGGTGCGGTTGGCCCTGGGTTCCTCATAATGCAAGACCATGCTAGACCTCATGTGGCTGGAGTGTGTCAGCAGTTCCTGCAAGAGGAAGGCATTGATGCTATGGACTGGCCCGCCCGTTCCCCAGACCTGAATCCAATTGAGCACATCTGGGACATAATGTCTTAGTCCAGGTCTGGGAGGTCATCATGCTTTAGTCCATGCTTTAGTCCAGGTCTGAGAGGAGATCCCACAGGAGACCATCCGCCACCTCATCAGGAGCATGTCCAGGCGTTGTAGGGAGGTCATACAGGCACGTGGAGGCCACACACACTACTGAGCCTCACTTTGACTTGTTGGATCAGCCTGTAGTGTGGTTTTCCACTTTAATTTTGAGTGTGACTCCAAATCCAGACCTCCATGGGTTGATAAATTTGATTTCCATTGATAATTTTTGTGTGATTTTGTTGTCAGCACATTTAACTATGTAAAGAAAAAAGTATTTAATAAGAATATTTCATTCATTCAGATCTAGGATGTGTTATTTTAGTATTCCCTTTATTTTTTTTGAGCAGTGTATATATTTTTTGAAATTACACAATACATTCTGGGTGTCACATAAAAATCTGTCAGACCAAAGATGTTATAACAAAATAAGGTCAAGGAATGGTTCACTCATCTTTCGAGTAAACTTCTGGAAGTGAATCAAGGGAAGTGAATGAAAGTGGACTATCGGACCACCAATTTATTATTTTTGCAATCGCAACAAATAATCTGCTCAGACCCCAACCAAGGATCATCAAAAGCCGTGCTATAAATTCTCAGACAACCCAAAGACTCCTAGATGCCCTTCCAGACTCCCTCCACCTACCCAAAGACGTCAGCGTACAACAATCGGTTAACCACCTAACTGAGGAACTAAATTCAACCCTGCGTGATACCCTAGATGCAGTCACCCCCCCCCCCTCCCTCCAAAATGTGTCATAAGAAACTAGCTCCCTGGTATACAGAAAATACCCAATCTCTGACACAAGCTTCCAGAAAATTGGAATGGAAATGGCGCAATACCAAACTGGAATTCTTCCAATTAGCTTGGAAAGACAGTATCGTGCAGTATCGAAGAGCCCTCACTACTGCTCGATCATCCTACCGTTCCAACTTAATTGAGGAGAATAAGAACAATCCTAAATGCATTTTTGATACTATCGCAAAGCTAATAAAAAGCAGCATTGTCTCGGAGAGGATGGCTTTTACTTGATAAATTGTGATAAATTCATGAACCTCTTTGACAAAAAGATCATGATCATTAGAAAGCAAATTACGGACTCCTCTTTAAATCTGCATATTTCTCCAATGCTCAGTTGTCCTGAGTCTGCACAACTCTGCCAGGACCTAGGATCAAGGGAGACATTCAAGTTTTTTAATATTATATCTCTTGACATCTTGATGAAAATAGTCATGGCCTATAAACCATCAAGCTGCATACTGGACCCTATTCCAACTTAACTACTGAAAGAGCTGCTTCCTGTGTTTGGCCCTCCAATGTTGAACATAATAAACAGCTCCCTATCCACAGGATGTGTACCAAACTTACTAAAAGTGGCAGTAGTAAAGCCTCTCTTGAAAAAAACAAACCTTGACCCAGAAAATGTAAAAAACAATCAGCCTATATCAAATCTCCCATTCCTCTCAAAAAAAATTGAAAAAGCTGTGCCTTCCTGAAGACAAACAATGTATACGAAACACTTGAGTCTGGTTTTAGACCTCATTATAGCACTGAGACTGCACTTGTGAAGATGGTAAATTACCTTTTAATGGCAGCAGACCAAGGTTCTGTACCTGCTGCTTTTGATACCATCGATTCACACATTCTTTTGGAGAGATTGGATACCCAAATTGGTCTACACGGATAAGTTCTGGCCTGGTTTAGATCTTATCTGACGGGAAAAAGATATCAGTAAGTCTCTGTGGATGGTTTGTCCTCTGACATATCAAATGTACATTTCGGTCTTCCTCAAGGTTCCATTTTAGGACCACTATTGTTTTCACTATGTATTTTACCTCTTGGTGATGTCATTCGGAAACATAGTGTTAATTTTCACTGCTATGCGGATGATACGATGGAGCAAGATGGCGCCGAAAGAGATGTCGCTGTGCATTCTTAGGAACGCAGATATATATTATTTCTTACATCGTTAGCCCAGGAAATCTTAAGTCGTATTACATACAGCCGGGAAGAACTATTGAATATAACCACAAAGTCAACTTACCAACATTATGACCAGGAATACGACTTTCCTGAAGCGGATCCTCTGTTCGAACCACCAGCCAGGACAATGGATCTGATCCCATTAGGTGACCCAAAACAACGATGCCGCAGAAGAGGCAGACGGAGAGGCCTTCTGGTTAGGCTCCGTAGACGTGCACATCGCTCACCGCACCCGAGTATACTACTCGCCAATGTCCAGTCTCTTGACAACAAATCAAATCAAATTTTATTGGTCACATACACATGGTTAGCAGATGCTTGTGCTTCTAGTTCTGACAATGCAGTAATATCTAACAAGTAATCTTACAAATTCACAACAACTACCTTATACACACAACTGTAAGGGATAAATAAGAATATGTACATATAAATATTTGGATGAGCGATGGCTGTGCGGCTTAGGCAAGATGCAGTAGATGTTATAGAACAGTATATACATATGAGATGAGTAATGTAGGATATGTAAACATGATTGAAGTGGCGTTATTAAAAGTGACTAATGATAGGCATAGGCAAGATGCAGTAGATGCTATAGAACAGTAAATACATATGAGATGAGTAATGTAGGATATGTAAACATTATTAAAGTGGTGTTATTTAAGGTGACTAGTGATACCTTTAAAGTCTGTTAATTAAAGTGGCCAGAGATTTGAGTCTGTATGTTGACAGCAGCCTCTCTATGTTAAGAATGGCTGTTTAACTGTCTGATGGCCTTGAAATAGAAGCTTTTTTTCAGTCTCTCGGTCCCAGCAGCTGTACTGACCTCGTCTTCTGGATGACAGTGAGGTGGACAGGCAGTGGCTCGGATGGTTGTTGTCCTTGATGATCTTTTTGGCCTTCCTGTGACATCGGGTGCTGTAGGTGTCCTGGAGGGCAGGTAGTTTGCCTCTGGTGATTCGTTGTGCAGACCGCACTGTCCTCTAAAGCCTTGAGGTCGAGGGCGGAGCAGTTGCCATACCAGGGAAAGTTTGTGAGTGTTTTAGGTGACAAGCCAAATTTCTTCAGCCTCCTGAGGTTGAAGAGGCGCTGTTGTGCCTTCTTCACCACGCTGTCTGTGTGGGTGGACCATTTCAGTTGTCTGTGATGTGTACGCTGAGGCACTTAACTTTCCACCTTCTCCACTACTGTCCCGTCGATGTGGATGGGGGGTCCACGATCATCTCCTTTGTTTTGTTGACGTTGAGAGAGGTTATTTTCCTGACACCACACTCCGAGGGCCCTCACCTCCTCCCTGTAGGCAGTCTCATTGTTGTTGGTAATCAAGCCTAACACAGTAGTGTTGTCTGCAAACTTGATGATTAAGTTGGAAGAGTGCATGGCCACACTGTCATGAGTGAACAGGGAGTAAAGGAGAGAATGCACCCTTGAGGGGCCCCAGTGTGGAGATGTTGTTTCCTACCTTCACCACCTGGGGGAGGCCCGTCAGAAAGTCCAGGACCCAGTTGCACAGGGCGGGGTCGAGACCCAGGGCCTCGGGCTTAATGACGAGTTTGGAGGGTACTATGGTATTAAATGCTGAGCTGTAGTCAATGAACAGCATTCTTACACAGGTATTCCTCTTGTCCAGATGGGATAGGGCAGTGTGCAGTGTGAGTGGACCTATTGGGGCGGTAAGCAAATTGGAGTGGGTCTAGGGTATCAGGTAGGGTGGACGTGATACGCTTCTTGACTAGTCTCTCAAAGCACTTCATGATGACAGAAGTGAGTGCAATTCAGGTTCAGTTACCTTAGCTTTCTTGAGAACAGGAACAATGTTGGCAATCTTGAAGCATGTGGGGACAACAGACTGGGATAGGGATTGATTGAATATGTCCGTAAACACACCAGCCAGCTGGTCTTTACATGCTCTGAGGACGCGGCTAGGGATGCCGTCTGGGCCGGCAGCCTTGCGAGGGTTAACACGTTTAAAGGTTTTACTCACATTGGCCATGGAGACGGAGAGCCCACAGGCTGTGGTAGTGGGCCATGTCAGTGACACTGATTGTCCTCAAAGTGAGCAAAGAAGTTGTTTAATTTGTCTGGGAGCAAGACGTAGATGTCCGCGACAGGGCTGATTTTCTTTTTGTAATCCGTGATTGACTGTAGACCCTGCCACATACGTCTCGTGCTTGAGCCTTTGAATTGCGACTCTACTTTGTCTCTATACTGACACTTTGCTTGTTTGATTGCCTTGCGGGAGGAATAGCTGCAATGTTTTTATTCGGTCATGTTTCCAGTCGCCTTGCCATGATTAGACGCGATGGTTCGCGCTTTCAGTTTTGCCACTTCAATACACCCCCACAACATGATGCTGCCACCCCCATGCTTCACGGTTGGGATGGTGTTCTTCGGCTTGCAAGCCTCCCTGTTTTTCCTCCAAACATAACGATGGTCATTATGGCCAAACAGTTATATTATTGTTTCATCAGACCAGAGGACATTTCTCCAAAACCGTAGTCTGTCTTTTTTATGGCAGTTTTGGAGCAGTGGCTTCTTCCTTGCTGAGCGGCCATTCAGGTTATGTCGATATAGGACTTGTTTTACTGTGGATATACATACTGTTGTACCTGTTTCCTCCAGCATCTTCACAAGGTCCTTTCCTGATGTTCTGGGATTTATTTGCACTTTTTCGCACCGAAGTGCGTTCATCTCTAGGAGACAGAACACCTCTCTTTCCTGAGCGGTACGACGGCTGCGTGGTCCCATGGTGTTTATACTTGCGTACCATTATTGGAACAGATGAATGTGGTACCTTTAGGCGTTTTGAAATTGCTCCCAAGGATGATCCAGACTTGTGGAGGTCTACATTGTTTTTCAGAGGTCTTGGCTGATTTCTTTAGATTTTCCCATGATGTCAAGCAAAGAGGCACTGAGTTTGAAGGTAAGCCTTGAAATACACCCATAGGTACACCTCCAAGTGACTCAAATTATGTCAATTAGCCCATCAGAAGCTTCTAAAGCCAGACACCATTTTCTGGAATTTTCCAAGCTGTTTAAAGGCGCAGTCAACTTAGTACATGTAAACTTCTAACCCACTGGAATTGTGATACAGGGAATTATATGTGAAATAATCTGTATGTAAAAAATTGTTGGAAAAATGATGTGTAGATGACCTAACCGACTTGCCAAAACTATAGTTTATTAACAAGAAATTTGTGGAATGGTTGAACACGAGTTTTAATGACTCCAACCTAAGTGTATGTAAACTTCCGACTTCAACTGTATCTTACATTAATCATAGCACATGTACTGTATATACTGTATGTTATACCATCTATTGCACCTTGCCTATGCCGCTCGGCCATCACTCACCCATATGCTTATGTGTACATATTCACCCCTTTTATTCACCCCTTTTAGATTTGTGTGTATTAGGTACTTGTTTGGGAATTGTGAGATGACTTGTTAGATATTACTGCAAAGTCAGAACTAGAAGCACAAGCATTTCGCTACACTCACATTAACATCTCCTAACCATGTGTATGTGACTAATAAAATTAGATTTGATACACAGCTGTACATTTCGATGAAACATGGTGAAGCCCAAAAATTGCCCTCCCTGGAAGCCAGTGTTTCAGACATAAGGAAGTGGATGGAGGAAAATATTTAACTTTTAAACTCAGACAAAACAGAGATGCTAGTTCTAGGTCCCAGGAAACAAACAGATCTTCTGTTGGATCTGACAATCTTGATGGTTGCACAGTAGTCTCAAATAAAACTGTGAAGGACCTCGGCATTACTCTGGACCTCGATCTCTCCTCCATCTATTGCATCTGGCCTGTGCCGCTCGGTCATTGCTCATCCATATAATTATATGTATATACTGTATTCTTATTCCATCCCTTAACTTAGATTTGTGTGTATTAGGTAGTTGTTATGGAATTGTTAGATTACTTGTTCGATATTGCTGCACTGTTGGAAAACAAGCATTTCGCTACACTCGCAATAACATCTGCTAACCATGTGTATGAGACTAATAAAATTTGAATTGATTTGACAGTATGATAAACTGTGGACCACACTATCTATCAAGAGAGTTCTCTTCTTTATAGAAGTCTATTTTCCACCACAAACTGATGTGGGCACTAAGTCCGCACTTAACCAACTCTATAAGGCCATAAACAAACAGGAAAATGCTCAACCAGAAGTGGTGCTCCTCGTGGCCGGGGACTTTAATGCAGGCAAACTTAAATCCATTTTACCTCATTTCTACCAGCATGTCACATTTAATTTTACCTTCCTTTAATGCAGCTGGTGGCCCACCAGATACTGACTGTTATTGTTGTTTTTGATTTTGACCCACCCTTTGTTCAGGGGCACATTATTCAATTTCTGTTAGTCTTATGTCTGTGGAACTTGTTCAGTTTATGTCTCAGTTGTTGAATCTTGCTATGTTCATACAAATATTTACACGTGTTAAGTTTGCTGAAGTTTTTCAAGTAAAAATGAATAACTTAGGCTATAGGAAATGCAACCAACTATAGAGATTGACAGGGAGGGGGACAGGAGGGAAACCCATGTATCCCACTTCAATCCAGTAGGCTTCAGTCAAGCCTTTGGCTTCAGTCACCCCCAAGATTGAAGAGGCAGACAAATCCATCTATGGCCTCCTCGCCAGGCCTCTCACACTGGGCAGACAGGGGCCCTGGGAGGGACATCTCGCACAGCTTCCTCATATACGGCACTGGATCAAGGGTGACCTCGTTGAAGTGGAAATCCAAGAGCCTGTAATATTTTGTTAAATTGTGAATGAATTTGATTTCCTTTTATTTACCATTCAGAGTTATGATGCTATCAGAGAGCTCAATCTCTTTGTAATGCCATGTTGGTAGATCTCTGCTCTTGATAGATTTCAGTAGCTCAATCTTTGTAATGCCATGTTGGTAGATCGCTGTTCTTTGTAGATTTCAGGAGAGCACAATCTCTTTGTAATGCCATGTTGGTAGATCTCTATTCTTTGATAGATTTCAGGAGCTCAATCTCTTTGTAATGCCATGTTGGTAGATCTCTTTTGGCCCGACAGTCTAGGGGGGATGGTAGTGAGACGCGTAACATAACTCATGTAAATTATAATTGTGACAAAGTAAAAGTGTGAACGTAATAACCAGGACAACTGAAATAATACCGTCAAACTCAGGGTTTATTGTAAAACACACGGTAATGGGGGGGGAGCAGGAAAAGGGGCTGAGCTGGACCCAAGGAAAGAAACAAATATGCAAAAACACCCCTAAGCTAGACTAGCCTATTTCAACAACAGCTAACTAACTAACCAAAAATACAGTGGGTGGTCCACCCAGTTCTAACTAGTGTGTTTAACAAAGTTTACCTACGGGTAGTGTATGCCCATGGGCGACTTGTCTTGGTTTCCCCTTTTCCCACCAGCAACAAACAAACACCATAACCAAAACAATACTCACAGGTGATGACAAAGTGCTATGGAGGTGCTCAAACAAAAGAGAGGTTAATTAATACACAGAGAGCGCGTGCAAAACAGAGGTCTACAAACATGGCATTTACAAAGATTGAGCTCTCCTGAAATCTACAAAGAACAGCGATCTACCAACATGGCATTACAAAGATTGAGCTACTGAAATCTATCAAGAGCAGAGATCTACCAACATGGCATTACAAAGAGATTGAGCTCTTGAACAAACAAATGATGGGGTTTTTAAACCATGGGGAAGGAACTGTGATAGGGTAGGAAACAGGAGGAGGTGTGTCTTCTGATTGATGGGTTGATTGTTGACTGATTGGGGAGTGATGATTTTCACCTGTGAGGGGAGACGGAGAGAAAAGAAACACACACAGGATACACACACAGGATACTTGTATCCGTAACAGTGTTGATGTAGTGATCTACTCATTCTATGAATGAATAACAATGACATACAGTATGTTGGGTCGGTCTTCACACGCTTCACAGCATATCCCCCCTTCTTTGCCTTGGGAAAGCTGATTTTATATCACAGCATTCAAGCTGCAGTGGTTGCCTGGGAAGCTGTGCAGACAGAGTGGATGTGGAATTTTCTAAAATGTCCATCATTACAGCTTGGTGATAGTGGAAAGACAAAAGGAGATGGCAAAATATGATTTGAGGTCATTTACAAATACTATACACACCGCAACTCCTTTTGTGGACACCATTCCTTCATGCCAGCTGTGTGCTGGCAGTTCTAAGACTCAATGTAGGGGGGCTTAGGGATGGAAGAACAAATATCATATCGTGACTATCAGGCGTGTTACAGAAGATACACGGTTCACAAGTCAACGCATCCACAGCTGCGTTATCTAACGTTAGCCCCCGATCCCCCCCTAAAATGTTGGCTAACGTGTCAGACTCATCAAACGCTGATACTTACATTATGGTCAGCGCTTGCCAGATCCAATGTCAATAATGGAACAGCACCAGTCTTCAGGATTAGCTTCCTGGCAGGACATTATCGAATGTTCTCCCAACTGATAAAGCAATCTCATCTCTAAATGTGGACTGCACATGCGCGACCGTATCGTAATTTCCTGTGCAGCCTGTCCACCTGAAATGCAAAGCAGCCACTGCTGTCAGACGTCTTCGGGTAAATAGTCATTTTTACACTACGGAATCCAGTCACGACACAGTGTGCTTTTGCCGGCATGCTGGTAAGTAGCTTTGTAGCTAACCGTCAAACCACAGGCGAAAGGTTACCAGTATCTTTGGTCGGACGTTCTGCTTGAGCTTTACGGTTTGTCAACAAAGCCAAAGCAAGGGAATGTGCACATGTGATGACGGTTTCAAAGCGGCACATATTTAAATGAGTTAGGAGGCTACCAATGCATAAAGCCGGAAGTAAATCCATGGTAATGCCTGCCCCCTGATTCCAATTGTTTGACACTTTATGATCAAACTTGATCAATGTACCAGTTATTCATTTTCATATTTGGGTCACCCTACCTTGAACTGGTTTCAGCCCATTTGGTGAACAGGCCATTAACATCGCAAGGGAACAGAGAGAAAGAAGCCCTCAAAGCCAAATCAAACCGTCAGCGAACAGAGCCCTCTCGTAGGGAAAACAGAGCAGCGAGGAGAAGGGGCAAATAGTGCGAGTACATGTTATATAGAAACTTCAAATGAGGTTTGAAGAAGGGGCAGCTTAGTTAGAAAGCACTTCAGTTCTCGTTGTCTCGTGTTTTGAACCATTTGGAGCCCTTTGAGCAGAGCTCTACGTTTGTTTTGGTAAATTATTGTAAAAAAAAAAAACACTTTGTCTCCTGAAATAGAATCGAGTTGAATATGTTTTGCACGGTCCCTCTCATCCGAGGCAGACTGATATGGTTTGGAAGTGACCTCGATGCGATTGAGGTTTATCTACAAATCTGCACTTACTGACTTATAGTATTAGTATTCTCAGTAAAAATACTATTTTGAAGTGGGTATTTGAATATTTTGTCCTTGAAAATGCAAGTAGTTGAATACTGGAATGTATTTGGAAATATACCAACACAAAGAAAATAAGTGTTTAAAATACAAATGCTTAAATACGAATGTATTTGAACCCAGGTCTGACATTGAAACAATTCCCATTCAAGATTTGTGTTGCACCACTACACTCTGTGCCCTGTATGAGGATGTCTGTGTCCCAAATGTCACCCTATTCCCTACATAGTGCACTTCAGGGTACCATTTGGGACACATCCCATTATTCTTTAATTCTCGTCACACGGGTCACCAAATGTAGTAAAACCACAACCAAGATAAAAAAAAAAACGAGATGAAACCTACTAAATGACCGACTCCCACATGCGTCATCTTTCATCAGGACATGTTTATTTACAGCTGATAAAATGACAGGAGGTTTGTTACAGGGTGTTCCACAGGTTACGGCCACATCGACAGTTTCCACCCCCTGCGTAAGCACACTCAGTCTGGGGAGTCCAGAGGGGGACAAGAGGCGGGGACACAATACACAGAGCTAGAAACACACCAGTACTCTCTATGGAGACAGACTGAGACGGAGTCCGAGGGTGAGAGATGTGGGACGAGGGAACGGGGGAATAGACTGATATTCAGATATAAAATAACATGTACAAATCTCATGGCCATCAGGCAATGTGCTCCCTATTTACAGTTGTCTTAACAGGCTACAGAGCAACTCCAGGACTGCAGGTACAGTTTATCAATCGTGCTTTGGGAGAGAAAACAAAGCCAGTTTTATGGGGTAAAACCTATGGAGCAAAGAGGGGTAGAGGGGATTCTCAGACACACATGCAGAGCGCTCCAGCCAGAGAATTGATGACAGCGATATACATGATAATCCATTTTTAAATTCAGGTTAAGACACACACAGCACACGCACACATGGACTTATGTACAGGCACGCACACACGCGGTATCACACCCATTTCAGTGCTCAAATATTGTATGCTGCCTGTGCTAAAACCCTCGTTACTCTATCAGAGCTAACTGTCAGAGTCCACCTAGCTCTCAAGCAGTGGCAAATACTATATTTCCCAGAATTCACAGCGCCACTAATTAACGACAGGGTCATTACAAACTAATGGGCAGCACGACGGCGTCTGTCACGTCGACTTTGCAAGGAATAGTCCAGTCACCAAAGAGCATGTGCGCCGCTCCCTCGGTTAATGGCAAACAAGCCTCCTATTACATTTTAATTTAATGGTTTACACTGTTGCCACAGCGCAAGGGACCAGGGGGACAATGGGCCGTGGGAAAACCAAGTCATGCTATTATCTTAATTACAGCCTCCATTGAAATGCTGTGAAGTGACCTAAGGGCCCACTGTGTGTGTGTTTTCTTGAGGGTAAAGTGATGAATAGTAAAGACCACTGTCACGTCGTCACTGAACTGTCGGAACAGAACTAAAATAAGCTTTTTTTTTCAGCTGGAGAGCGTTCACACAAGAAAGCCTGTTTTTGCTTTTGAAAAAAGACTCATCTTCTCCGGGTCTATTTACATAAGAGCTTTGTAAAATATGTTTTTTTTTTCTTTACCTATTTACATGACAACATCAGAGAAAGAAAATGAACAGAAAAAAGTTAATTGGTTTTCGATCATTAATATTGGCATTAAACTAAAATCAACTATAAATAAAGTGTATCTAAAAAAACATGACTGAAATACTTTGCGTGTGCCCGTGTCTAGTCTAACAGTTGAGAACAGAACAATTCAACATTCATTGGTTTTCACCTTTAGTCAATAGAATGATGGCACAACTTTCAAATGAAGCAAACAATATTGGACATGACCGTCTTTTCCTTTTTATAGACTACTTTTTCCCCCAAAAAAATACTCACAGGACTGTATGACAACCACATTATTTTCACATTTCAATTTCATGTCAACATCAATTGTTTTTTTTCCTGTCTTTGAGAAGAAAAAAAATATTGTAAAAGAATTGAACGGCAAAAAATGTAAATAAACATTCAATGTAAAGCAGAGTAACCATAAAAATAACACAAAATTGTCTCTGTTGTTTATTGTTGTGTTTTGAGGTGCGAGATAACAAGCGCTGTAGCCTGGTTACGGATACACCATGAAGACGGTTAACAAATACACAGGAAACTTTACCTATAACTCTAAGGGCCCGGTACAGATTCATTTTCTGCCAAAAAACAGCAGTACTCATGGCATCACCATCAAAACCAGTGCTAAAACACAACCTTGCACAATCCTTACAATGAAGCCAGCTCATTGGTCAACAGTGGCAGGTGTAACTATGTTCATATTCTGTTCAAAATATTTTAAATTTCCTGGCTAACTTCCTGACCACACGGACCATGTGTGCTGACCACGTGGTCCTCTCAGATGTAACCACCTAGAACCATAATGGATCTTGGGGGATTCTTTCTGACTGGCTAACAAATAGCTGTTATCATCAGAGATTATTTTCCTGTCATGCTGTCACCTTATGGATACACATGGTACACTAGTAAAATAATGGAGACAGACAGCTTGCATAGTTAACGCAAACGATTTTGATCAAATATGCTAAATATATTTACACAGCTCTCACACTCATAACAGCTCTCACACTCATAACAGCAGACACATTCAGACACACCAATACGACTATCACTACAATGTGCAAAGGCACCTTGACAGTACCTGTTAATTTTTTCATCTTCTTTAAAAGAACAAATCAAAATGGTGGCATAACCAATGAGCTAGCTCAACATTCTCTGAGCCGGAAGCTCAAAGAGGAGCGGGCATAAAGGGGCGGATGTAACGTAGTACACAAGCATTAGACAGGACAACCCAGACATCACATCTTAGACCAGAGCCGCAATAGAATACAGACGAGACTGCTGCAGTGAGGACAGGGTAGCTTACTCTGTAAATGCTACTGTAGGAGATCTTTTTTTACCAGGCACAGCGGACTTGAGTGGGAGTCGATAGTGGCGCTACTTATCCTTCAGACAGAGAGCTTTGGCGTGTATGTGTTTGTGTGTGTATCTATGTATGTATGTATGTATGTATGTATGTGTGTAGGATCAGGTGGGTTTTTGCAAATGGGGATTGAATAAGAGGGGGAAGGAAAATAAATAAAAGCAACGGATAAGCAACGGCCAAGGCATAAAAAAACAACAACAAAACCAAAGTCAGAGGAAAAAATGAAACAATATTACAATCACTGATCAACACGAAGTGTCTTCGACTGGAGCCATCTTGGATAGAAACAACATCATTGATTAGTCACATAAAAACGCTTGTTGTTGGGGTCTTCCTCTCTCTTATTTGTATTTACACACACTTTTCGTTTTTTCTCTGGGCCCTTATGGACATATAAGGGATATCATCATATTTTTTTTACGTGTCGTGTTTATTCTGTGTTTTGGTCTCAGGGTAGGATGCTCCGAAGTGTTCTCGTTTGCGGCGAGGGGCGAGAGGGCACACACATTTTATGCTTTACTGTCGTCCTGCTTTGTGTGGATGCTGTTGTCACTGTGCACTTTGATCTCGATCATGTCGGGCTTGAGCGTCTCCTTCCCGTTCTCCTCCTTCAGCGGTAGCTTCCTGTGGGAGAGAGACAAAGGAGACAAACACGTCTGAGTGAGAGACCTCAGATGAAAGGGTTAATTATAACTACACATTTCACTCAACCCACGTCTCACTCATGACCATGGCTGTTCATCGTTCATTACGGTTACAGTACAGGGAAGACACTCATAAACAATCAATACATAGAAATGTGGAATGTGAACGGACTTAATCACCCTGTATGACATTTAGATAATGCATTTACATACACGCATACAGAGCATGCATCCTTATTGGCAAACTATAAGAGGTGGGATGAGTGGTAGTTTCCATGGCAGAAAAGAGTGAACACGATGGAGAATGATGCATCCATAACATAAGTAGCGGTCCTCTACTACTACTCAATGCATGTAATACATTCAAAGTTAACACTACCTGACTGACTGTCTAATTAATACATTTACTTGATCAATATATTAATATGGTGGTTGATAATTCCAACAGTTTCAACAGCACTCAATTCACTTACTGAACATACATAAAAAATACACAAACAAAAAATTATATAACAAAAACAATCCCTAATTTTTAACGCCGGAAATACAACAACGAACAATCTACACCTGATTAATTTACAGTACTCATACAAGCTCAGTCAATTAGACTACACTACAACTATCAAATCCAGTAGCGTTCAACGATCCCATCGGCAAGGGACACCCTTGGGTTGAAGAGGCCTGCTGTAAGATGGACTAAATTTTGACCTTTGGCCCCTGGCTGTTGAACCATGTACTGTAGATGGCTCTTGACTGACTGGACACAGATGTGGCCTGGATTCAAAATACTATTTTATACTAAAGCACATTTCCACAACTATACGTCCAGTAATGATATCAGTTAAGTGAGTGCAAGGGCATACTATAAGCCAAGACCTAGAAAACACACTAAAACACCAACTCCTTATGCTTCCTGTCAACTTCAGCTAAAGTGCCCTTTTCTACTAATAGGGCTGCATATTTGGGTTAGGTTGGGGTTACATTATGCTACGTTTAGACGAGGGACACAAAAAAAAAATCATACAAGGACGCAAGAAAGAGGGTGACGTCAAAAGCAAGCCAACACGACAGTATGCGTTGCTATGGTGATTTCAGTAAACAATACGTGCAAATTAACATCCGGTAGAAAACAACGCTATGGCAAAGGTCGAAATATTTGCACTCTGCGGGCAAGTCCCTTCTACCGTGGCTACTGACGGCATTCACCACCTGCCTCAACGGCATTTACAGTTGTCCTGTCATTGAAAACAATGACATCCGGTTTGCCGTCTACCTCGTACCATCTAAACGCAGCATTAGGGTGGACAGGGCCTTAGAACCCTAGTGGTTCTGGTTCCTTACTCTGGCTCTGTGAGAGGTGTAGTCTCGTTGGGTTCGTGCACTGGGCTCCCATCGTGGTTAGTTATTCTCTCCTCTTCCGTTCTCATCTCAACGATAGGATCCTTGGACCCATCGCCCCTACGCACAAACACACACAGGCATGAGCATGCACGTGCGTGCACACACAGTTACACACACAGTTACACACACACACACACACACACACACACACACACACACACACACACACACACACACACACACACACACACACACACACACACACACACACACACACACACACACTTCAGCAAATCCATTTGTGACACAAAGCAGACAGAAGCAGCGCTTTCCTGTTCTCGTCTCTCCTTTGCTTCTATGATATCTCCAGCGGCCATGTCTCCATGCAACCCTGTATACTTAACCCTCACACAGAAGGCGGAGGAGATATCTCAGTGTGCCTGCCTGTAATCTACAGAGCCTCCAAGTGACACCAAAGCACAGTGGGGAAGTCTCTCTCGTTCCCTCGCTTGCTCCTTCCTTCGACAATGTTAATCTCGCCAATAAGGCTATCCACACCAGTGCTTTGGGGCTTGCGAAGGGATTGGATTGGGCTGAGTCGGGGGAACCTGACTGGCCCTGGGTTCAACCATTTCCTATCTCAGGGGGTTTGGATGTTAAGCTCCACAGTATGTCAGTAGTGACTCTGAGGGGGACGATTTCCTATAATAAGCCTGAAAAGTTCATAATGCCGGGCATACACTACTCAAATTTTTTTTGCCACAAATTCGCCACATTTTTGCCGTCCCAGACAAATTTCCATGATCGGGGTGAAATCCTATGAACTAGGGCTAGGATTAGTACATTGGGACTCACGAAGTTTGAGCGAGTCAAGGACACACCGATGATGGCTGTTCAGTTATCCAGATCCCTGGTGGTTGTCCGAGAATCTTCTGACTTTATGATCGTACATCTTGTAGTATGTGCAGTACTACAACGCGATTGGGCAAGGACTGCTGACAATGGCCAATGAGTGCTCAGCATGTGAGACCAACAATGATGGCAAAAAAGAAAGCAACAGCAACACACACCGTGTGGACTGAGGTGATGGAAGATAGATTGATGGAACTGAAGAGAGCAAAATGCCTTTTCAATGGGCAAGTTCGTTTTATATGGCCCGGTGACCCGGATGAGCGGAGTTTGCTTATTTTAGACCATTCCATTGGTCCTTAAGTGAAATATCCATCCAGCTAGGGCACCAATATTACATCTGCATCCTACCATGATAGAAACCAAAAAGATAACATGAAATAATAATGATAATATAAAATTAAGTCCATATTCTGCTCCTCGGTCTCTTTAAAAAAGAAAATGTTTCTGCACATAATAATGTGCACACTAATAAACCTGTTCACTTGCATGACAGCATTTTTTCCCTATGACAACCGAGAACCTCAGGGCAAGATCAAATAGGGAATCATTGTGTAATGTGAGCAACCTGAGGTTGAGGATGGACAGAATTAGATATTTGAGACAAGGAAATCGGTGCATGTCCAAGTTGTTATTAAGATTTTAGAAGTGTGTAGTGTATGCCCGGCGCAAGGTTTCAGTCCTCAAACAGTCTGAGAAGGCCGTGTAGAGACAACGTGTAGAGACAATTGACAAGTACCATCCACATTAAAGCAGCTTGCGGGACGTATTTGGCCTACGGGCTTGTAGTTTGAGAACCCTGCTTTAAACACAAGGGAGAAACGAGTCCAAACAGCATGTCGGAAACACATATAAACTATACCTTTTTACGAAGCAAAAGTGCAGTCCTCAAGTCCCGCCAGACCTTACCTATCCTATTATAACCTATAACCTAAGACAACACTCCTACGCCAAAGATAACTCAATTACTATTTCCTCCACGATGCAGACCTAATCTTACAAACCTAACAACAACAAAAAAACACGGTCAGTTACTTAGCCACTATATTTGCCACTTAGTGAAAAGTGTACAGTGCTTAAAATGCTAAACAATAATTAAGTATAGGAGATGACTTGTACATTTATCTCGGTAGAAGACATAAATGGGTTAATCAATCATGTTGGGTGTTCGTTTAATTTATTCCATCCTAAATGTTATTCATAGTAATATTATGTCCCCAAATAGATGTCTCTCTATTTGGACGTATATTAATTTGTTTTTACAATCCTGGGCTTGTTTATTTAGCTTTTTAAGCACTTTGAGATAAAAAATGTTTTTACTGAAAAGCACTATATAAGCTAAATAAATGGTTATGATTAGGAATGTATTTTGTCTGTATAGAAACACCATGTGAATCTATTAAAAAGGACACAAACCGCTTATTACCACCTTTCCCACACAAGCACGTCCTTGCTCAATACAAAATGGATTATGGCAGGCAAAAACATATCAAATATGCAATTAAATAATTATACATTGCTAATGCACATTTGTATGCTTCGGCACCTAAAAATGCTGAAAGCATGCATTCCTGAACTCAATGAATAGTTCATTAGCCAGTGAATTAAAGTTATTTTAATTTAATCAAATTATTTAATGATAATGTGATTCTTTTGGAAATAAAGTGGGCCGCTATTGTGTGGGAACAAATACGGGCTGGTTGTTGTCCCTTTCCCTCTGCCCTTGTTCAACTCCCCCTGCAGATCTGAGACAATTGAGTTGGTGTAAGCAGTAGCTCTAGCTAGTTTCTTCTATTTTGCTTACAGCCATTTTAAAATCAGATCTAGCAAGGCTGCAAGGGAGGGAACAACTTTTTGGAATGAGATGCTGCCCAAAGCAAACTGGTAAAACACGCCGTATGCTTCGCCTCATAGAAATGACCAGCACAACCAAGTCAAGTTGTTGTCAACTCCATCAGAATCAAATTTGACTATCCACTCTTTCCATTCACCACTTACTGTCATGATAAGGTGGACCATTTACATGTAAGTGTCTTACATAACTTATACAATCCTACAGAACATTCAACACATCTCTAAGACTTAGAATCCCATCTTAGCACCGCTTAAGCACCGTGGTAGACCTGAATTAGCATTTGAAACTTAAAGCATCTCCTACTTTCCATTAATCCAAATCCCTCAGATGTGTGGAAAGGCCTGAGTCAGAGGCAGTCCTGCAGTCTCAGCAGGAAGATATCACCCACCCACCCACTGACCAGACAGTTGCACGCATGCACCCACCCACCGACCAAGCGCACGCACCCACCCGCCCACCGACCAGACAGTCACAAGCACGCACGCACACAGCAGACTGCATCACACCTGTGACTCAACGCAATGTCAGTCTAGCTACACAATCTCTTGTTAGGCTCTTTTCCCTTCCCTTGCCTCGGCTTGGAGCGACACACTGACAACTCTCCCACTCTATCCATCTT
Organism: Oncorhynchus clarkii lewisi; assembly: GCF_045791955.1. Lineage (NCBI taxonomy): Eukaryota > Metazoa > Chordata > Actinopteri > Salmoniformes > Salmonidae > Oncorhynchus > Oncorhynchus clarkii. The sequence goes on from NC_092153.1 coordinate 26,370,198, forward strand.
TCTCCCTATATCCCTCTCTCCACTTTATTCCTCTTTCACTATCTATCTTTCGTTCTCCCCAACCCCTCTCTCTCTCTTTCCATATTTCCCCAATCTCTATCGCTCTTTCACTCTCACTCTACATCCATTCTGCTGTGCTAGAGTCATCAGTCCTATCTTGCGTTTATTAATTATTCATGCTGTTTCAAATGAAACTCCAGTTTCATGGGAATGAAAGTGGAGGTAAATAGTAATAGATGTGGTTTTGTAATGGCATGCTCAGTGAAGCCTGAACATAGCACACACTGTACCTCGATTTAGACCCTCCGAACAAACACATAGTCTTGTATTATTCCCCACTATCACGCATACAGATTTTTTTCACGTACACATGCATGTGCACACACGCCACTAACGAACATATGGACACACATGCACGCACGTACAAACACACAAGTGCGTGCATACACACCAGACATACCACATACAGTTCACATGAAGAAAATAAAACTGTACCAAGTATATTTCTGCATGGTTAAATGAGTGGTTTACATATTTTGACAGTGGGGAGTGACCGGGTGAGATATAAACTGCCTTTGCGTGCGTCTCAATCGTCTAAATTGGCTTACTTTCCATCATCTGCAATTATATGTAAAGTTTGGACAGCTGAAAATAATAATGTCAAACTAAATGGAGGATTAACTTTCACCTTTCCAATTCTTCCAGATCAGAACGTATGAGGGAAAAGGGAGTAGAAAGAATTGAGACGCACTCTGAGTGAGTGAGTAGGGCGTCAGTGAGGGAGGGAGTGAGTGAGTAAGCAAGTGAGTGAGTGAGCGAGTGAACAATAGCTTATGACTAACTGCCTGACTGACCGACAATGTCACATCACACATTCTATAACAAAAGGTCAGTTGCCGCAGTTCCAAGGTCAAAGGTCCACTCACAGGTAGGCGGCCTTGCCCTCCTCCATCTCCTTGCTCTTGCCGCTGGTGGCCGTCTTCTTGCTGCAGAGCTTGCGCGTGATACACATGAGCAGGCCACACTGGCGCAGGAAGTAGCAACTGACGTCCACCACCACGAGGACCAGGAGGAGTACGACCAGACCCAGGCCCACCACAGGCCCCAGCCCCAGGCCGCTGAACAGGGAGTCTGCTAGATGGAGGCCGGACAAAGAGAGACAGAGTACTGTCACTCAACGAGTTACAGAGACAGAGTAAGAGACACACAACATATTAATATAACCCAGGCCATCCACAGGCCAGAGCCCAAGGCCACTGAACAGGGATTATCCTGATGGAGAGAGATATTGTCACTCAGCAAGTTATACAGGCATCAGACACGCATCAAGGTGATATAACCCGGGCTGAGCCACATCACAACCGCCCCCAGGCCCAAGCTGCTGAACAGGTAGTCTGCTAAGATGGGAGAAACAGAGAGAAAGCCCTGTGGGAAGCTGCTATAGACCACCAAGTCCTAAATCAATATGTGCTTGATAATGTATGCAATATCAACAGAGGTACATTTTTTGGGTGATTTAAATATTAACTGGCTTTCATCAAGCTGCCAACTCAAGAAAAAGCTTAAAACCGTAACCAATGCCTGCAACCTGGTTCAGGTTATCAATCAACCTACCAGGTGTCATGACTCTCCTGTGAGGATCCAAGGATCAGGTTACACTGGATCATCTCTACAGAGCCCAGCTTCTTCTTCGGAGGGAGAGGGAGGGATTGATGTTGAGGTTTTATGATCGTAAACCATAGGCAGCAGATGATTCCTTTTGGGGTCTAGTTTGAGCGAAAGGAATGTCTGTGGGCTTTATGAAGAGTTTGCCGCCCAAAAACTACAACATCAAACAATGGACACTGGGACAATATATTTTCACATCCGAGTGTTGGGAATGATGACAGTTGGAATTTGTAATATGAAGGTCTATTTTGTTATGTAATTAAAAGTTGCATGAAGACTTTATAACAAAAACATTGAAACTTGAAAAATGTTCATGCTGTCAATATCATGTTAACATACTTCACGTTGTGTAGAAAATATGCAGGATAAAGACAATGTTTATGTGACGATAAGATTGTGATTTTAGTTCTCTAACAAGATCATAGTAAATTGTGATACCTTGCCTCGTAATTAGCCATGCCCCAGTGAACCCAGAGTGCGTATCAGCATGACGTAAGAGCCCCCTTTTAACCCGAGGGTATAAAGCTTTTGCTTTAAGAATTAACATATCAGACTAGAATGACCACGAGCTGCAGCTGAGGTCTACGATTAGTCACGATCCTGAAATGTAACACGAGGTTAAAGAAGACCTCTAAAAACGTCTTAGTGCTGCAATATGATATGATGATATGACAACAGCCAGTGAAAGTGCAGGGCGCCAAATTCAAAACAACAGAAATCTCATAATTAAAATTCCTCAAACATACATGTATCTTAAACCATTTTAAAGGTAATCTTGTTGTTAATCCCACCACAGTGTCCAATTTCAAATAGGCTTTACAGCGAAAGCACCACAAACGATTATGTTAGGTCACCACCAAGCCACAGAAAAACACAGCCATTTTTCCAACACAGCCATTTTTCCATCTTCATCAGATGACACTCATAGGACTTCATGTTACACAATACATGTATGTTCTGTTTGATAAAGTTATATAAAAAAATCTGAGTTTATATTGGCGAGTTACGTTCACTAGTTCCAAAAACATCCAGTGATTTTGCATAGCCACATCGATTCAACAGAAATACTCATCATACATGTAGATGATAATACAAGTTATACACATGGAATTATAGATATACCTCTCCTTAACTTCTTGACGCTACACATCCCCGTTAGCGGGATCATTTTCGTCAGCAACCGCTGAATAGCATAGCGCCACAGTCAAATAATATTACTAAAAAAATATTCATATTCATGAAATCACAAGTGCAATATTGCAAAACACAGCTTAGCCTTTTGTTAATCCACCACTTGGGCCCTACTGCCCACGTTGTTTTTCCCAATCTCGGCACTCCGAGAGCTTGTGAGCACAGATTTTGGGGACAGAAGCGGCAAAAGATGATGCACAAGGTGAGTGGCTACCAAACAACACCACACCGGTAATGATAGCTATAAAAAATGTCCACAACCAAACAGGTCCCGTAGAGATCAACTTGGCCGCCGTACCTAACAATCACAAAGGTTCAGGGCACAAGGGTAATGTGCATAACAAGAGCAACAAAGGGTCCAACTACGATCAAAACATCAACCGAAGTTCTCTAGAAGCTCTGATTAGAGATGTACTGCAGCAGAAGAAATTTGAGAAAGGATAAGTCACCATGACTAGGCGTAAAATTGCCGGGGAACGAGTCCGCAGAAATTCACTCCATTCGCGAGGACGTCAACATTAACATTACTCCCACCCTCACTCAAATCCATGTCCAGGGCCCCCTTGATCTAAACACAAGCCCACAGGTTTTGTCAACATACTCTGATATAGATGTGGAGATGCACAAGGTAAGCAGCATTGCAACAGCTGATTCCTCTCCCATTCCAATAGAGGACCCACTGGGTCATGAAGGTGGCTTATCCATCTTGAAAATCGACACAGATAACCAACCAATTCTTCCAACCCAATCCACTTTGTTGGGGATATGACGAGAAAAACCTCCTCGGTTTTTAGGCCATACCTTAAACCAGTCTTAGAGGACTGTTTGACCTGTGATGTGCTGATAGATTCGGGTTCGACTATTTACCTCATATCTCAAAAGAGCAGTGGACCCAGCAAAACGTTAGTTGAAAACGGAACGTAGCAACACGGTACTTTAAGTATTCACTCAAGCTATCCTGCCTCTAACCAAGGGTCTCCTACTAAAACTGAACTTCAAAAGCGTGTCACTTATCCACCCTGTGCATTGACACTGAACAGATGCTGACTGGGATAGATTTAATTGATTTTTTGGTACCGCTAATGGATTGATGGATCTAATGGATCTCACTCTTGGCATGCCGATGGCATTGGTGGATGGCTGTTCTTACCGTCATCTAGATCACTTGCAAACTGAGGTGGGATTGGTGTGGCACAACGACATTCCGCGCAAACCTGTTCAATTTCAGCTAGGCAACAAGACCAGCCAGCAAACAGCGGTGAAACATGACTTGTTGGAACTGGCAATCTGCACCAACTCAAACTACGCCACACTCAACTTCTTATGCCACTTGTCGTTTTGGAAACAAAAGACTACGTCGAGTGGCCAAAGAAGTGGAAAAACAAAGAGCTCATTCTAGCTTGCGACAACCTCATAACCAAACACGACATACTGGAAGAACGTCAAGGGACACTCCTAATCACCTGGTCGTGACAAACTTGGCAACAACCATGCCGACATTATGGCGAAATCCAGTGCAATTCACGGCACCCCTTGGGTGTTTGATACTCGGGAAGCAATGATCACTGAGGCGCCCATGGTAACACGTAGCCATGTAGCACCGCAGAACATAATAATGTGTTGCTAACTCGTTCATTCCGGAATGGTGACCTGGTAGCAAAGCAACACCAAGATGAGTCCCTTGCCACTTTGATGGCTTTCCGGTCTGATCCTGTCAATCACCCAGTGTCTGAACTGGCTTTGGCAGGCTCACACGACTTGCGTTCACTGTACGCAACTAAACAGCACCTCACACTTGTCGATAACCTACTGGTTTAGGTTTCAGAAACCGACGCCACACGAAGGTAGGTGGTTCCTAAACAGAGGGGGGTAATGATAGCTCATGCCCACGACGAGCCATGTGGAGGCCATAGGGGGGTAAAGGCTACATGTGAAACATTGCAACAGGTGGCCAACTGGCCTCACATGGAACAAAACATGACACAATACGTGAGGGTGTGTCTAGTTTGCTGCCAGTCTCAACCCTCCAAGCCACTTCATAGAGCACCCTTGCAACACTTCCCAGAGCTCGATCCAGATCGACTGGGTAGGCCCAGTTGCCAGGTCAGCAAGAGGCAACAAGTATCTCCTCACAGTGACTTGCGCATTCACAAAGTGGGTGGAGTGTCTGCCCGTAGCCAATGACAGAGGAAACCACGGCTGTTCTTTTGCTCAACCACGTTTTCAGTCATTTCAGCCTGTTAGGAGAAACCGTGGACAGTGACAGCGGAACCCATTTTTGGGCAGCTCTTATGACCGAACTGTGGTGGCTCCTGGGAGTCAAAGCTAAAATCCACATTGAGGAAGACCCTAGGAGCTCCGGCAGGTTAGAAATGAGCAACCAGACAATTTTCAGAATCCCGAGAAAATATGTGGCAGCCAACCACAACGATTGGGATCTCAAACTCCCACTGGTACTGATGGAGATCAGAGCCACACGCAACAGATCAGTGGGAATAACACCATTCAAGATGATGACTGACTGGCAAATGACACTTCCACTGCATCTTCTGTACCAACCGGGAGAGGTTGCCACAGCCTACAAGGCTCATCAATACGTGGCGGACATCAAACCCACCTCCAGACTGACTACCTTTGTGTACACTCAAGGAAAATTGGAAAGAAGACCCATTACGACAAAAAAGACCCCACACCAGGTGTCCGAGATCGGAGATAAGGCATGGTACTACATATACACCAAACCCGTGGGCGTCGTAACAAAGTTCCTGCCCCACTGGACGGGGCTAGACGAGAGTGGTAAAGCTGTCACCTGTAGCTTATTATATCAGAATCCCCAGCTCCAGAGTTCGCTAGGTCAGCCCTGTAATGTCCTCTGCCATGTTTCAGAGTGCCTTAACTACCCACCTTAAAATAGGATCACCCTAGATATGACAGAGACAATGTCATGATAGAGTCATTTAGCCAAGACAAAGTAAGTATATAGAACATAGTCCAATTATATGATTAAGGTGTGGTAGCTATATTTTGTTTATTCCATTTTCTTTGTTTAATTCGCTTTGACAATTAGGAAGCGATAGAGCCACAAACCAGTTCCCCATATGGCCATCAGTTAGGGCCACAACACTGCTCATTTGGGGAAGACATTTAAATGATGTATTGCCTGAGTGTTGTGCGTTGTTAACGTCTGCCTAAGTTACTGCCTAGATATACTAGCCTGGACAACCATACGACGGGTCCGGAACGGCGGGCCACAGCCCGGACCTCCCCTGTTCATTCTGGTGGTGGTCTTTTATGACACCTCACATTGATTGTAAACCATAGGCAGCAGACGATTCCTTTTGGGGTCTAGTTAGGGTGTTTGGAATACCTGTGGGTCTTATTAAGTATTCTTTGCCCAAAAACAACCTCAAACAAAACAAAAACAACCTCAAAAACAAAACCTCAAAACCTCAAAACAAAAACAACCTCAAACAATGGACATTGGGACAATATATTTCAACATCCGAGTGTTGGGAATGATGACAGTTGGAATAAGGAAAATTAAGGTACATTTTGTGATTAAAAGTTGCATGAAGACTTTATAACAAAAACATTTTAACTTGAAGAATTTTCTGACTGTGTATATCATGGTTACATACTTTACATTGTGTGGAAAATATTGAGGATAAAGAGATCGTTTTTGTGACGATAAGAATGTGATTTTAGTTCTCTAACGAGATCATAGTAAATGGAGATACCGTGTCTCGTGATTAGCCACACCCCAAGGAACACAGAGACGGCATGACGTAAAAAGCCCCCTTTTTACCCGAGGGTATAAAGCATTTGAGTTAAGAATGAACATATCAGACTAGAATTACCACAAGCTGCAGCTGAGGTTTACGATTAGTCACGATCTCGAAACGCAACACGAGGTTGAAGACAAAAGGAACCTCTCAACAATCAATGCGAGGAACAGGCCCCTTCTCACCAAGCAGAACTTTGTCCACGAAGGCCTGGGCCCAACAGAGATACCCAACAAAGACCTTCAACATGTAAATACATGCATTACTTCTTACCCATAAGAGTGACAGTACAGGGCAAGGTATTCGAGCTAAATTAAGCGTAGTTTACAAATGTATCCATGTGTTGCTTCTCTTTCTCTCTTGCGCTCTCTCGCTCTTTAAATCTCCATCTTGTGTAACGCTCATTAAGTTTCTAATCAATGACCCTACACCGTGTGTGTGTGTGTGTATCATATGTTATCATTTAGCTTGTTAGTAAATAAATAATAAAATCAATTTGCGCGGTATGGAATGATCAGTGAGACCTGGGTTTTTGCAAATTTACGTAGTCTACGACGTTCAGAATGAGACTGATTTGAGGAAGTTATTAATTAGTGACTGCTATAATATCTAACTCATTAAACAAACTTTAACCGTGGTGCCCCAAATCCCTAATGAGTTAGATGTCACATGATTCATTTAATTGAGTAATAATTCAACGTAGTAGGCAATTATTCAATAAATAGCAGTCATCACACTAATGATAGTCACATCACAATACAAAAATATGCTTTAAAGCAGTATACAAATCCATCAGATGTGGTGATCACAATATAGTAGCCACATCTAGGAAAACCGAAGTTCCAATAGCTGGGCCTAATAGTGTGTAAGAGGTAATACAATATGTTTTGTAGTGATTCCTATGTTGTTGATGTAAAATATATTTGTTGGTCTGTGGTGTGTAATGAGAAGCAACCAGCGCCTCACCTAACACCTTTATGAAATTGCTTGTACACGTTACTAATAAGCATGCAGCCATTAAGAAAATCACTGTAAAAATTGTTAAATCCCTGTGGTTTGATGAGGAATTTGTCCTTGTCCTCGTCCTGTTGTGTCCCATTTATATATTTTTTTTATATATTTTTCTTCGCATATCCTTTCATATATTTTTCTAAACCTCAACTTCAAAATACTCTCCTCCTCCTTTTTTCTAAAGTATTTTTCTTTACTTAATAACCCCCCAACATAAGCTAGCCAGCTAACTTGCTACTAGCTAGTCGTCAGCTAACCACTGCTAAAGGTCATCAGCTAACCTTTAGCTCGCAAAACTCTCGCCAATTTGCACAACACGATTCAAACCAGAGTATACCGGACCTATTTTCTCTCCATATCCACCGATTCCTATCGCAAGCTCTGAACCTTTTCACTTGGATCATCGCAGCTAGCTAGCTCCTATCCGAGTGGCTACTCCCGGCTAACGTCCCTGTCCTGAAGCAAGCACCAATTAGCCTGAAGCTAGCCCATGCTAGGCCCATCTCCCGGCTAGCTGAAGAGGTCCATCCGCCACTGTACAATACCTATTTTGCCAATTGGCCCGGACCCCTTTTACTGCCAGTATGGAGCTCCTTCACAACTGGACTACCGACGTAATCTGCCCGAGTGGGTTATTCAACTGGCTCCTACGTCGTGACGTCCCCTGAATGCCCATCTGCTAGCCTGCTAGCCGCGGTTTGCCAGCTGTCTAGAGCATATCGGACTGTTAGCGGAATAGGTCCATCGGCCAATTTCTTGGGCCACTATACCTATTTTGCCAATTGGCTTGGACCCCTTTCACTACACGAAACCCCGCTTATCCATCACGACTAGACTACCGAAATAATCTGCCCAAGGTTTTATTCCCAACAGGCCCCTCCGTTGCGACATCCCCTGGGGCCACAGTGTCTCCTGACCCCTCCTGTCTCAGCCTCCAGTATTTATGCTGCAGTAGTTTATGTGTCGGGGGGCTAGGGTCAGTTTGTTATATCTGGAGTACTTCTCCTGTCCTATTCGGTGTCCTGTGTGAATTTAAGTGTGCTCTCTCTAATTCGCTCTTTCTTTCTCTCTCTCGGAGGACCTGAGCCCTAGGACCATGCCTCAGGACTACCTGACATGATGACTCCTTGCTGTCCCCAGTCCACCTGGCTGTGCTGCTGCTCCAGTTTCAACTGTTCTGCCTTATTATTATTGGACCATGCTGGTCATTTATGAACATTTGAACATCTTGGCCATGTTCTGTTATAATCTCCACCCGGCACAGCCAGAAGAGGACTGGCCAACCCACATAGCCTGGTTCCTCTCTAGGTTTCTTCCTAGATTTTGGCCTTTCTAGGGAGTTTTTCCTAGCCACCGTGCTTCTACACCTGCATTGCTTGCTGTTTGGGGTTTTAGGCTGGGTTTCTGTACAGCACTTTGAGATATCAGCTGATGTACGAAGGGCTATATAAATACATTTGATTTGATTTGATTTGAATGCCCATCTGCTAGCCGCGGCCCGCTAGTTGTCGAGAGCATATCGGACTGTTAGCTGAAGAGATCCATCTGCCAATTGCTTGGGCCACGATACCTATTTTGCCAATTGGACTGAACCCCTTTGCTACACGGAACCCTACTACTCCATCACGACTGGTCTATTCGACGTAACTGCAAGAAGAGGATATAACAGACTTCCTCCATTGCGACATCCCTCTAAGGCCCTTCTGCTAGCCCCGGCCTGCTAGCTGTCTGAATCGCCGTGTCTCCAGCCAGCCTAACTACTCACTGGACTCCTATGATCACTCGGCTACGCATGCCTCTCCCTAATGTCAATATGCCTTTTCCATTGCTGTTCTGGTTAGTGAATATTGTCATATTTCACTGCAGAGCCTCTAGCCCTGCTCAATATGGCTTAGCCAACCCTTTAGTTCCACCCCCCACACATGCGGTGACATCAGCTGGTTTAAATGTTTCTAGAGACAATATCTCTCTCATCATCACAAAATACCTAGGTTAACCTCCAATGTACTTACATCCTACCATACCTTTGTTTGTACATTATGCCTTGAATCTATTCTATCGCACCCAGAAACGTTCTCCTTTTACTCTCTGTTCCAAACGTACTAGATGATCAGTTCTTATAGCCTTTAGCCATACCCTTATTCTACTCCTCCCCTGTTCCTCCGGTGATGTAGAGGTTAATCCAGGCAACTCCTATTCACCAGGTGCTCTCATTTGTTGACTTCTTTAACCGTAAAAGTCTTTGGTTTCATGCATGTTAATATTAGAAGCCTACTCTCTAAGTTTGTTTTATTCACTGCTTTAGCACACTCCGCCAACCCGGAAGTCCTAGCCGTGTCTGAATCCTGGCTTAGGAAGACCACCAAAACCCCTGAAATTTCCATCCCTAACTATAACATTTTCCGACAAGATAGAACTGCCAACGGGGGCGGAGTTGTAATCTACTGCAGAGATAGCCTGCAGAGTTCTGTCTTACTATCCAGGTCTGTACCCCAAAAATTTGAGCTTCTACTTTTAAAAATCCACCTTTCCAGAATCAAGTCTCTCACTGTTGCCGCTTGCTACAGCCAGCCGTGCCCTGGACACCATATGTGAATTGATTGCCCCCGTCTATCTTCAGCGCTTGTGCTGCTAGGTGACCTAAACTGGGACAAGCTTAACACCCCAGCCATCCTACATAAATGATCAATTAACCTACTAGGTACAGTGGGGAAAAAAGTATTTAGTCAGCCACCAATTGTACAAGTTCTCCCACTTAAAAAGATGAGAGGCCTGTAATTTTCATCATAGGTATACTTCAAATATGACAGACTTTGCAAATTATGGTGGAAAATAAGTATTTGGTCACCTACAAACAAGCAAGATTTCTGTCTCTCACAGACCTGTAACATCTTCTTTAAGAGGCTCCTCTGTCCTCCACTCGTTACCTGTATTAAAGGCACCTGTTTGAACTTGTTATCAGTATAAAAGACACCTGTCCACAACCTCAAGCAGTCACACTCCAAACCCCACTATGGCCAAGACCAAAGAGCTGTCAAAGGACACCAGAAACAAAATTGTAGACCTGCACCAGGCTGGGAAGACTGAATCTGCAATAGGTAAGCAGCTTGGTTTGAAGAAATCAACTATGGGAGCAATTATTAGGAAATGGAAGACATACAAGACCACTGATAATCTCCCTCGATCTGGGGCTCCACGCAAGATCTCAACCCATGGGGTCAAAATGATCACAAGAACGGTGAGCAAAAATCCCAGAACCACACGGGGGGACCTAGTGAATGACCTGCAGAGAGCTGGGACCAAAGTAACAAAGCCTACCTTCACTAACACACTACGCCGCCAGGGACTCAAATCCTGCAGTGCCAGACGTGTTGGTTAAAACCAGTTGAGTCTATGGGGGCGCTATTTCATTATTGGATAAAAAAAATATTTTGTCACGAAAAGATGCTCGACTATGCATATAATTGACAGCTTTGGAAAGAAAACAGTCTAACGTTTCCAAAACTGCAAAGATATTATCTGTGAGTGCCACAGAACTCATGCTACAGGCGAAACCAAGATGAAACTTCAAACAGGAAATGAGCAGAATTTCTGAAGCTCTGTTTTCCAATGTCTCCTTATATGGCTGTGAATGCACCAGGAACGAGCCTGCGCTTTCTGTCGTTTCTTCAAGATGTCTGCAGCATTGTGACGTATTTGTAGGCATATCATTGGAAGATTGGCCATAAGAGACTACATTTTCCAGGGGTCCGCCCGGTGTCCTTTGTCTAAATTGGTGCGTAATCTTCAGTTGCGGGCATTTTCTCCTGGGATTCAGGACAGAAAGCACACTTCCACGAACGATATGTCATCGAAGAGATATGTGAAAAACACCTTGAGGATTGGTTCTAAACAACGTTTGCCATGTTTCAGTCGATATTATGGAGTTAATTTGGAAAAAAGTTTGGCGTTTTGATGACTGGATTTTCGTTTTTTTTTTGGTAGCCAAACGTGACGCACCAAACGGAGCGATTTCTCCTAAACAAATAATCTTTCAGGAAAAACTGAACATTTGCTATCTAACAGAGTCTCCTCATTGAAAACATCTGAAGTTCTTCAAAGGTAAATGATATAATTTGAATGCTTTTCTGGTTTTTGTGTGGGCAACAGCCCAAAAACATCACTGCTCTAGAGGAGATCTGCATGGAGGAATGGGCCAAAATACCAGCAACAGTGTGTGAAAACCTTGTCAAACGTTTTCTGTAAGTCTTCACCTCTGTCATTGCCAACAAAGGGTATATAACAAAGTATTGAGAAACTTTTGTTATTGACCAAATACTTATTTTCCACCATAATTTGCAAATAAATTCATTAAAAATCCCACAATGTGATTTTCTGGATTTTTTTTCTGATTTTGTCTGTCATAGTTGAAGTGTACCTATGATACAAATTACAAGCCTCTCATCTTTTTAAGTGGGATAACTTGCACAATTGGTGGCTGACTAAATACGCCAAAATTGTTGCAACCCCTATTTACTAGCCTGTTCAACCTCTTTCATATCGTCTGAGATTCCCAAAGATTGGACAGCTGCCACGATCATCCCCCTCTTCAAATGTGGAGACACTTTAGACCCAAACTGCTACAGACCTATATCTATACTACCCTGCCTTTCTAAGAAAGCCAAGTTAACAAACAGATTACCAACCATTTCGAATCCCACGTACCTTCTCCGCTATGCAATCTGGTTTCAGAGCTGGTCATGGGTGCACCTCAGCCACGCTCAAGGTCTAAACGATATCATAACCGACATTGATAAGAGACATTACTGTGCAGCCGTATTTATCGACCTGGCCATGGCTTTCGACTCTGTCAATCACCACATCGGCAGACTCAACAGCCTTGGTTTCTCAAATGATTGCCTCACTTGGTTCACCAACTACTTCTCTGATAGAGTTCAGTGTGTCAAATCAGAGGGCCTGTTGTCCGGACCTCTGGCAGTCTCTATGGGGGTTCATTTCCTGGGCCGACTCTCTTCTCTGTGTACATCAATGATGTCACTCTTGCTGCTGGTGATTCTCTGATCCACCTACGCAGACGACACCATTCAGTTTACTTCTGGCCCTTTGGACACTGTGTTAACTAACCTCCAGACAAGCTTCAATGCCATATAACTCTCCTTCCGTGGCCTCCAAGTGCTCTTAAATACAAGTAAAACAAAATGCATGCTCTTCAACCGATCGCTGCCCGCATCTGCCTGCCTGTCCTGCATTACTACTTTGGACGGTTCTGACTTAGAATATGTGGACAACTAAAAATACCTAGGTGTCTGGCTAGACTGTAAACTCTCCTTCCAGACTCACATTAAGCATCTCCAATCCAAAATTAAATCTAGAATCAGCTTCTTATTTCGCAACAAAGCATCCTTCACTCATGCTGCCAAACATACCCTCGTAAAACTGACCATCCTACCAATCCTAGACTTCGGCGATGTCATCTACAAAATAGCCTCCAACACTCTACACAACAAATTCGATGCAGTCTATCACAGTGCCATCCGTTTTGTCACCAAAGCCCCATATACTACCCACCACTGCGACCTGTGCGCTCTCGTTGGCTGGGCCTCGCTTCATACTCGTCGCCAAACCCACTGGCTCCAGGCCATCTACAAGTCGTTGCTAGGTAAAGCCCTGCCTTATCTCAGCTCACTGGTCACCATAGCAGCACCCACCCGTAGCACACGCTCCAGCAGGTATATCTCACTGGTCACCCCCAAAGCCAATTCCTCCTTTGGTTGTCTTTCCTTCCAGTTCTCTGCTGCCAATGACTGGAATGAACTGCAAAAATCACTGAAGCTGGAGACTCATATCTCCCTCACTAGCTTTAAGCACCAGCTGTCAGAGCAGCTCACAGATCCCTGCACCTGTACATAGCCCATCGGTAAATAGCTCATCCAACTACCTCATCCTCATACTGTATTTATTTATCTTGCTCCTTTGCACCCCAGTATCTCTACCTGCACATTTATCTTCTGTACATCTATCACTCAAGTGTTTAATTGGTATATTGTTATGACTTCGCCACTGTGGCCTATTTATTGCCTGTATACAGACTTTTTCTACTGTATTATTGACTGTATGTTTGTTTATTCCATGTGTAACTCTGTGTTGTATGTGTCATACTGCTTTGCTTTATCTTGGCCTGGTCACAGTTGTAAAATGAGAACTTGTTCTCAACTAGCCTACCTGGATAAAAAAGGTGAAATAAAATATAAATTGAAAAATGTTAAGGTTAAGAGGGATGTGCAAAAGAATGGCAAATAAGTCTGGCTGCACAACAGCTTGGCAAATGTACTGCAAATTGAGAAATCATGTGACTAAACTGAATAAAAAGAAGAAACTACACTATGAAACAAAAATACATGACATAAAGAATGATAGTAAAAAGCTTTTGAGTACCTTAAATGACATTTTGGGAAAAAAAATTAAAACGCAGCTCCATCATTCATTGAATCAGATGGCTCATTCATCAAAACCCACTGATATTGCCAATTGCTTTAATGATTTTTTTTGTGTGCGAATATTAGCGAACTTAGTTATGACATGCTAGCAGCAAACAGTAACCAACTATCCAAGTATAACTGATCAAATTTTGAAAGACAAGCATTGTCATTTTTAATTCCGTAAAGTGAGTGTGGAAGAAGTATTTTTTTTGTGTGTTGTCTATCAACAATTACAAGCCACCGGGGTCTGACAACTTCAAAGGAAAATTATTGAGGATAATAGCGGACGATATTGCAAGCCCTATTTGCGATATCTTCAATCTGAGCCTACTAGAAAGTGTGTGCCCTCAGGCCTGGAAGGGAGCAAAAGTTATTCCGCTAACCAAGAATAGTAAAGCCCCCTTTACTGTCTCAAATAGCGGACCAATCAGCCTGTTACCAACCTTTAGTAAACTATTGGAAAAACTTGTCTTTGACCAGATACAATGCTATTTTACATTAAACAAACTTTCAGCACGCTTACAGGTAAGGACATCGAACAAGCATGGCATTTACACAAATGACAGATGATTGGCTGAGAGAAATTGATGATAAAAAGATTGTGGGAGCAGTTTTCTAAGACTTCAGTGCGGCTTTTGACATTATCGATCATAGTCTGCTGCTGGAAAAAAAGTATGTGTTATGGCTTTACACCCCCTGCTATTTGTGGATAAAAGTTACCCGTCTAAAAGAACACAGAAGACGTTAACAAAGAGCTGCAGTTAGTTTCAGAATAGGTGGAAAGTAATAAGTTAGTCCTAAACATTTCAAAAACTAAAAGCATTACACTTGAGACAAATCATTCACTAAACCTCAACTAAATCTTGTAATGAATAATGTGAGCTAGTTGAGGTGACTAAACTGCTTGGAGTAACACTGGACTGTCATGGTCAAAACATGTTGACATAAAGCTCTGCTCTGCCTTCTTAACAACACTATCAACAAGGCAGGTCCTACAAGGCCCTTGTTTTGTCGCAGCTGGACTACGGTTCAGTTGTGTGGTCAGGTGCCACAAAGACGGACTAGGAAAATTACAATTGGCTCAGAACAGGGCAGCATGGCAGACCCTTAAATGTACATGGGGAGCTAACATTAGTATTATGCATTTACATCTCTCATGGCTCAAAGTGGAGAAGAGATTGACTTCATCACTACTTTTTATTTTAGAAGTGTTGACAAGCTGAACGCATGGAGCAGTCCGTTTAAACTACTAGCTACTAGCACAGAGCTCGGACGCAAATGCACTCCCCACAAGACATGCCACCAGAGGTCTCTTCACCATTTTTATATATATATATATATATATTCAAATATATATATATATATACATACTGTGTACAGTGGTGTGATAATGTTATAGGATGCATTGTTTCATCTTTTGATTTATGTGTAATGTAAGTGCGTTAATGTGTTTGGACCACAGGAAGAGTAGCTGCTGCCTTGGGGATCCATAATAAATACAGAATAAACTGAGTAACCCACACAGACACCAGATAGAAAGGACAAAGTCACTCACAGTAACCTGCAGACAGACATAATACAAATAATACAGTAAAATGACCCAGTTCCACAACAGAGACTGCTAAGGCAGGACAAGAGGGAACAGGGACAACACTGTCACTCACCAAGCCAGATATGCATAGTCTGAGATACTACACACCCCCAGGATCCTGTACCCAACCCAGACAGACGCACACATCATAGTCACATACCCCAGGCACAGGCTGCTGGAGATAAATGAAGGCCAGGCAGGACATGGAGGACATAAAGAGCACCATCACCAAGCTAGACATACAGTTGAAGTCGGAAGTTTACATAGACTTAGGTTGGAGTCATTAAAACTTGTTTTTTCAACCACTCAACAAATTTCTTGTTAACAAACTATAGTTTTGGCAAGTCGGTTAAGACATCTACTTTGTGCATAACACAAGTAATTTCTCCAACAATTGTTTACAGAGATGATTTCAATTATAATTCACTGTATCACAATTGCAGTGGGTCAGAAGTTTACAAACACTAAGCTGACTGTGGCTTTAAACAGTTTGGAAAATTCCAGAAAATGATGCCATTGCTTTAGAAGCTTCTGATAGGCTAATTGACATTGTTTGAGTCAATTGGAGGTGTGGATGTATTTCAAGGTCAACATTCAAACTCAGTGCCTCGTTGCTTGACATCATGGGAAAATCAAAAGAAATCAGCCAAGACCTCAGAAAATACATTTTAGACCTCCACAAGTCTGGTTCATCCTTGGGACCAATTACCAAACACCTGAGGGTACCATGTTCATCTGTACAAACAAGAGTATGCAAGTATAAACACCATGGGACAAGGCAGCCATCATACCGCTCAGGAAGGAGACGCGTTCTGTCTCCTAGAGATTAACGTACTTTGGTGCAGAAAGTGCAAATCAATCCCATGACAACAGCAAAGGACCTTGTGAAGATGCTGGAGGAAACAGGTACAAAAGTATCTATATCCACAGTAAAACGAGTCCTATATTGACATAAACAGAAAGCCTGCTCAGAAAGGAAGAAGCCACTGCTCCAAAACCACCATAAAAAAAGCCAGACTCTACGGTTTGCAACTGACAAAGATTGTACTTTTTGGAGAATTGTCCTCTGGTCTGATGTAACAAAAATAGAACTGTTTCGCCATAATGAACATCGTTATGTTTGGAGGAAAAAGGGGGAGGCTTGCAAGCCGAAGAACACTATGCCAACTGTGAAGCACGGGGGTGGTAGCATCATGTTGTGGGTGTGCTTTGCTGCAGGAGTCACTGGTGCACTTCACAAAATAGATGGCATCATGAGGGGGAAAATTATGTGGATATATTGAAGCAACATCTCAAGACATCAGTCAGGAAGTTAAAGCTTGCTCGCAAATGGGTCTTCCAAATGGACACTGACCCAAAGCATACTTCCAAAGTTGTGGCAAAATGTCTTAAGGACAACAAAGTCAAGGTATTGGATTGGCCTTCACAAAGCCCTGACCTCATTCTCATAGAACATTTGTGGGCAGAACTGAAAAAGTGTGTGCGAGCATGGAGGCCTACAAACCTGACTCCGTTATACCAGCTCTGTCAGGAGGAACGGGGCAAAATTCACCCAACTTATTGTGGGAAGGTTGTGGAAAGCTACCCGAAACGTTTGAAACCAAGTTCAACAATATAAAGGCAATGCTACCAAATACTAATTGAGTGTATGTAAACTTCTGACCCACTGGGAATGTGATGAAAGAAATAAAAGCTGAAATCAATCATTATCTCTGTTATTATTCTGGCATTTCACATTCTTAAAATAAAGTGGTGATCCTAACTGACCTAAAACAGGGAATTTTACTAGGATTAAATGTCAAGAATTGTGAAAAACTGAGTTTAAATGTCTTTAGCTAAGGTGTATGTGAAACCTCTGACTTCAACTGTACATACAAACAGACAGACACTGTGAACCATAACCTATGCCGGTAACCTGGACAAAGGTGGTCATAACCAAACACATACAATACCCCTTACTGAAAGCTACCCCAGCAATTTCCATACTTTTTTTTTTTTTTTACCCCAGCAAAAATATCTAATCTCATATTATGCGAATACACACTCAAGCAGTTAGCTCAGATTCCTCTCCTCATCTGGGCTGCATCCCACTACTGTAGTGCACTCCATAGGGCTAAGGGTGCCACCCTGAACACACCCCTGGTGTTTTCTGATTGTGAGCACCAGTGACCTTGGTGTTGATCAAATAGAGCATGTGGTATGGGGTCAGAGCCGAACACCTACAGACGCCCCAGAATGAGAACGAACGACGCTGGCGGCCGGAGGAACAGCTGGCAAGCATAGTCAGAGCTAACGAGCAGCTTAGCGCAAGGAAGAAAGGGAATAGAGATAGAAGGAGAGAGGAAGATTGAATGAGAGAGAGAGGGAGAAAGAAATAGCCTGGTGGCTAGGAATTTTAATTAAAGTAGTGTGTTTTAAGTGTTGCATCATGGGACGTGAGGCAGCGACAAACCTCTTTGATTGGATCAATATTTCCCCTCCGCCACAGGGCTCTCTCTGTCGGCAAATGTATCTGAATTATTTTGAAGGTAGATGAGCCACAGCTTAGTGGATAGTAACCACTTTCCTGTCTTCCCATGAAGAACGTTAGCTTGCCTCCCAAATGGCACCCTATTCCATTTATCGTGCACTACTTTCGGCCAAGTGAGCAGTATTTTTTTTTTTTAAGTACAATAACAGCCTACAGGGGAACTGCCTTGTTCAGGGGCAGAATGACAGATTTGACCTTGTCAGCTCGGATATTCGATCCAGCAACCTTTCGGTTACTGGCCCAACGCTCTAACCACTAGGCTACCTTGAGATGCATACAAAGCTTTGCAAGTAATCCTCAATGGTAAACGGAACAATGATACACATTTTTTTAACTTTATTGACCTTTTCTCATCAAAACCACTCAATGTTGTATTGAACTATTTTGCTCTGAGTGCATTGAAACTCGGTTCAATTGTCTGTTTTAATGTAACACTGAAATCGTTTGTGTATAAAATCATATGTGTTCAGATTACTAAAAACTGCTCTGAATACGCATCTGAAGGTTGGTCAGGGCAAATCTTTGTGAAAGATTCAATAGATTTAGATTTTTTCCCCCAGACCATAATAGACAGTCTAATGTGGATCTGTTTTTCTTTGGCGGTAGAGGTGAGGCTTGAAGACCTCGTCAAGGAATGCAATCAATTCAGCATTGGTAGTAATAGAACAGTTAAACAAATATTGGAGGAATTGAGCTAAATCAATTAAAATCAATTGAATAAAATAATCACACAAAAGCCGTCGTGTTATGAAAAGAGAACTACGGAATGCACAAACAATAGTGGATGATTAGCCTTCCTTGAGCAACAAATCACATTCTGAACAAAAAAATAAATAATTTAAGGACATAGAAGAGACACAAATTACTTTTATTTACGCCTAGTTGCCTTCTAAATAGGACATTATGAGAATTTGGTCATAGCCATAGAAGGGTATTGCACTGTTGTGCTAGTCACATTCTGTACACATCCTGGTTCCTGTCCAATCCACTCCTTTGGTTTGGAGGCTGGTGGCTCTGGCCCTCTACAGCTTTAATCCTCTTGTAATACAATTTAACTCGTCAATTATAGCCTCTTGAAGGACAGGGCAGATCCTTCTGGATCAAGACAATTACAGGAAGCAAAAGAGAGACAAAACATAGTGTTAGTGCATCACTTTATTGTCATAGAGTTTGGAGGTTGTGGAAACTTTTACCTGGTTGTAATCTGACATCTCTATAACTATAAACCAGTTTACAAGTAGGAAGCAACATCATTATAACGTCCAATGTCAAAATTTGCCAACTGGGTATGATGGTTCACTGACCTCGGTTCAAATAGTGGGAAGCACATTGTCAAAGCATATATAGTAAATTAGAAATAGTTTGTGATTGAAAATGGGGCATTCCAAGGGAGAGAACCCATTAATAGTGTTGCTTTTCCTCACAGTGGCACATACTCTCTAAACCGTATCAATCTTTCTTGAGCAGGTAGCTCAGCAGTCGTTTGCCTTGCATTCCATTGCGAGCCTGGTTTGATCTCTGTATTATTGGAGGGAATCAATGGACGTGAAGCAACACATTTCAAATAAGCGGGACCAAGGAAGGAAGCCAGGGGGAAATACATAGCGCTTTTTGAGTTTTCACACCTCCGATTTCCAATTTGCTGAGCAATAAGGTGAAATGAAAAAGAATCCTCGCCAAGTGAACGTAATTCAAATCTTGACAGAAACATGTTGTAAATGTCTATTAGGTGCCTTGCAACGTTCAAACGATGACAGCGGGGGTGTCTCAAGGTCTCGTGGTAGCTAGATCTCTCGACTGAAAACAATGAAAAAGAAAAAAGGAGGGAAAACAGAAAAGGGGAACAAGGAGAAGTCTTGTTCTGCTGTCAAGTGCCTCGGGGGTTAGTTGCTCTAGCTGCCTACCTTGTGAGTGTTTCGAAATTCATTCCAATCTATTCCGCCAAATGTATTACGTGGGCTCAGCTACAGAACACAACTACTACTTCCTTTCGCAGTGCCGATTTATGTCTTTGAGGCCTTTGAGAATAACAGAGAGCATCTCAGTTCCAGAGCCACAGTGAGGGAATAGAACTCTATACCTTATAGCTTTTGATCTCATCCTCTTAAAATAATCCAAGTAGTGTCAAATCAGCTCATAGTAGTAGAAAAAACCGGAAATGACAACGATTGTTAGCCAATTAGCTTAAAACGAGCTAATTCTGTGTAATTTCTAGTCTTCTACTTTACAGTATATCCTATCAAACCGATGGCGACGTGTATCAATTTCCCTGTCTGCTTATTCCATGTGATTAATCTAGAAAGCACCTCCTTTGATCTATTAGCCCATTAGGGGCTCAATTTGATATTCTGTTAATGCTAGTCATCCTGCATCTCTCTCGGAGTGGGAGCCATTCGTATATATCTACGTCTCTGACATCAACTCATTAGGCCCGAGCACTCATTGAGTTGCACTTGATTAGATCTGAGAGGTAGTCAGTTGATTAACGATGACTAAACGGGAGCCATTGATTGGGTGAAAACTTGGGGGTGCTAATAGATTTTTAGGGATAAACATCACTGTGAGTGGGTGTGTGAGTGTGACGCCATCATAGGTAGACTTGAGGGGACACTTTGTGCTCTATGCCATGGGGAAGTATTGCTACTCCATTAGAGAAAGCCTTAGAAGAGAATCAGCACACCCACACCAGATCCTCTTATTCAAGAGATAAGAGGAATGATGAGTATCCACCATTACAAAGGCTGAATTAAAGAGCCTTAATATAGCTGAAGTACACTTCAAAAATCAGGAAATGGAAGAACCAACAAAGACTATTATAATGTCGTTTTAAACTAGAGTGTTGTCTGCAAATCATTATTATCATGCTATTTCAAGCAAAGTAAGAAGTGTATAACTTTGCACTTTAAAGCTGGAATTGCATGTATTATAATATCTACTCTATAATGTAATTTTAAACATTCTCCCTGCAGTTACGAGACACAACTGCCATGATCAAAAGTTTAGCCCTCCTTTCACACTTTATCCCAGTGCTTTTACAGTGTTCTGTTTATATGGTATACCACATCTCTTCCATATCCAAGACCAAAGGTCACAGAGACATTAGACACAGACATCCAGGCACTTTCTCTCCTTAACCACTCTCCAACAATCTGTCAAGAACGATGACTCACGAAAAGGCCCCAGAGAACTGGCCTGCACGCAACTCCAAAATGGCGAACCCAAACGGAGCGTTACCACCGAAGACGCTTTTAAAGAGCAAAGTACCCTCGTTGCCGCTAGGATTGTGGAACGAAATGAGGCTGGCCATTTGGGCTCAACGGTGTAGTGATTGCTGTAAAGCACAGATAAAAGTGTTCCTGGGAAGGGAGAGTGATCGGGCCTAGAATCAGCCACTTGTTAAATCACACGGCTCAAACGAGTCAAAATGGACGCCTAAATGGGATGCCTGACAACCCGAACGACTGTAAATCATAGTGACTTGACAAGGTCTGCCCTTTCGGAGAGTTGCTGTCATATTCGGAGGCTCCACACCAAGGATTATTTCCTAGAAATGTTAGAGAAAGTACATAGCCCCTTAAGGGTCATGGCAGAAATGAAATTTAAAAAACAGCCAGGCTAATCCGTTCCCTGTTTCTTTTCATCTGTTCCCTCCGATTTTGTAGTCGTTTCCTCTTCTCTTTATGTAGGCTACCATGACGGTCCCACTTGGCCAATAACATAATGGAGCCTAAATGCTTCAAATAGTGGTGATCAATGACCATTCAATAGCTTATTTTCATATGCCTCCGAATCACAAGGGCATATTAGTAACGCCGTTTAAAACCACTCACGGTGCAAATATGGTTCAATGATGCACTTTCATCCCTAGGGCAGAAATTCCTGTTTCATGACCTTAGCTGTTTTATATCTATATTCCGAAGGAGTTCTTCAGCTACCTACTCTGGCCTGGCAATTAGCTCATTTCCAGGTGAATGTATTGTCATCGCAACAAAGCAAATAACTATCAGTTTTAGTTATGAACATAGAGCCATCTATCTGTGCCTGGTACGTCAAACAAGATGTTCACCTGCCTAGCGCAGGGATAAGAGCGCATCATTTCACCTTTTAACACCGAAGCCTCTTGGAAATGATGCACAATACATTTGCATGCCTTTCCTTTCTGCCTCAGATGAGACACATACACAATTGTAAACAACAAAAACACATCCAGATGCAGCATGTTTTACTGGACTTATATGGCCCTAACTTTATGCACGAGGGGTAAACACCCAAAATTGACAACTGTTCGTAGTTGTCCAAGTTTCATAAATATGAGTTTGCACAAAGTGTAGCCTATTTGGTTTGCATTGTAAACATAGAGTACCAGTCAAAAGGTTGGACACAATCACTCATTCAGGTGTTTTTTCTTTATTTTTCTATTTTCTACATCGTAGAATAATAGTGAAGGCATCAAAACGATGAAGTAACACATGCATAATTGGCTAAGTCACACAAGATGTTAACCTGCCTAGCCAACGCGAAGAGGGCACGACAAAAACTATTCCCCCCCAGGAGACTTGAAAAGATTTGGCATGGTTCCTCAGATCCTCAAAGGTTCTACGAGGGTTGCATCCTCAAAGGTTGCATCGCTGCCAGGTATGGCAACTGCTCGGCCTCCGACCGCAAGGCACTAGAGAAGGTAGTGTGTACGGCCCAGTACATCACTGGGGCCAAGCTTCCTAATGATTACCTCTGTACCAGGCGGTTTCAGAGGAAGGCTCCAAAAAATGGTCAAAGACCACCCTAGTCATAGACAGTTCTCTCTGCTACCAAACGGCAAGCGGTACCGAAGCGCCAAGTCTAGGTCCAAGGGACTTCTGAACAGCTTCTACCCCCAAGCCATAAGACTACTGAACATTTAGTTAAATGGCCACCCAGACTACTTGCATTGCCCCTGCCCCCACCCCACCTTGCTACTCTCTGTTATTATCTATGCATAAGTCACCTTCATAACTCTATCCACGTGTATATAAACTAAGCAAAAAAAGACAGGACCCTGTCTTTCAAAGATAATTCATAAAAATCCAAATAACTTCACAGATCTTCATTGTAAAGAGTTTAAACACTGTTTCCCATGCGTGTTCAATGAACGACAAACAATTAATGAACAATTCACCGGTGGAACGGTGGTGAAGACACTAACAGCTTACAGACAGTAGGCAATTAAGGGTACAGTTATGAAAACTTAAGATACTAAAAAGAGGCCTTTCTACTGACTCTGAAAAACACCAAAAGAAAGATGCCCAGGGTCCCTGCTCATCTGTGTGAATGTGCCTTAGGCATGCTGCAAGGAGGCATGAGGACTGCAGATGTGGCCAGGGCAATAAATTGTATTTTGTCCATACTGCTGCGAGACGTCTAAGACAGCGCTACAGGGAGACAGGACGGACAGCTGATCGTCTTTGCAGTGGCAGACCACGTGTAACAACACATGCACAGGATCGGTACATCCGAACATCACACCTACGGGACAGGCACAGGATGGCAACAACAACTGCCCGAGTAACACCAGGAACGCACAATCCCTCCATCAGTGCTCAGACTGTCTGAAATAGGCTGAGAGAGGCTGGACTGAGGGCTTGCAGGTCTGTTGTAAGGCAAGTCCTCACCAGACATCGCCGGCAACAACGTCGCCTATGGGCACAAACCCACCGTCACTGGACCAGACAAGACTGGCAAAAAGTGCTCTTCACTGACGAGTCGCGGTTTTGTCTCACCAGGGATGATGGTCGGATTTGCGTTTATCGTCGAAGGAATGAGCATTACACCGAGGCCTGTACCCTGGAGCGGGATCGTTTTGGAGGGTCCGTCATGGTCTGGGGCGGAGTGTCACAGCATCATCAGACTGAGCTTGTTGTCATGGCAAGCAATTTCAATGCTGTGCGTTACAGGGGAGACATCCTCCTCCCTCATGTGGTACCCTTCCTGTCGGCTCATCCTGACATGACCCTCCAGTCACACTCCAGCCATTGAGCACATCTGGGACCTGTTGGATCAGAGGGTGAGGGCTAGGGCAATTCCTCCCAGAAATGTCAGAGAACTTGCAGGTCCAAGCTGCATTGTTGGTTAAGGGCTTGTAACTATAAAAGGTCTACACCGGTTGTATTTGGCGCATGTGACAAATACAATTTGATTGTGATTTGATTTAATCATGTAGTAACCAAAAATGTGGTAAACAAATCAAAACATGTTTTATATTTCAGATTCTTCAAAGTAGCCACCCCTTGCCTTGATGACAGATTTGCACACTCTTGGCATTCTCTCAACCAGGTTCAACTGGAATGCTTTCCCAACAGTCTTGAAGGAGTTCTCACATATGCTGAGCACTTGTTAGCTGCTTTTCCTTCACTCTGCGGTCCAACTCATCCCAAACCATCTCAATTGGTTTGAGGTCAGGTGATTGTGGAGGCCAGGTCATCTAATGCAGCACTCCATCACCCTACTTCTTGGTCAAATAGCCCTTACACAGCCAGGAGGTGTGTTGGGTCATTGTCCTGTTGAAAAACAAATGATAGTCCCACTGAGCGCAAACCAGATGGGATGCCGTATAGGTGCGAAATGCCGTGGTAGCCATGCTGGTTAAGTGTACCTTGAATTCAAAATAAATCACAGATAGAGTCACCAGCAAAGCACCCCCACACCATCACACCTCCTCTTCCATGGTTCACAGTGGGAACCACACGAGTAGATGATCCGTTCACCGACTCTGCGTCTCACAAAAACAACGGTTGGAATCAAACATCTCAAATTTGGACTCATCAGACCAAAGGACACATTTCCACATTGCTTGTTTTTCTTGGCCCAAGCTAGTCTCTTCTTCTTATTGGTTTCCTTTAGTAGTGGTTTCTTTGCAGCAATTCGACCATAAAGGCCTGATTCATGCAGTCTCCTGAACACCTGATATTGAAATGTCTGTTACTTGAATTTTGGGAAGCATTCATTTGGGCTGCAATTTCTGAAGCTGGTAACTCTAATGAACCTATCCTCTGCAGCAGAGGTAACTCTGGTTCTTCCTTTCCTGTGGCGGTCCTCATGAGAGCCAGTTTCATCATGGTGCTTGATGGTTTTTGCGACTACACTTGATGAAACGTTCAAAATTCTTGACATTTTCCGAATTGACTGACTTTCATGTCTTATTTAAAGTAATGATGGACTGTCTTTTTTCTTTGCTTATTTGAGCTGTTCTTGTCATAATATGGACTTGATCTTTTTACCAAATAGGGCTATCTTCTGTATACCACCCCACCTCACAACACAACTGATTGGCTCAAATGCATTAAGGAAATATATTCCACTAATTAACTTTTAACAAGGCACACCTGTTAATTGAAATGCATTCCAGGTGACGACCTCATGAAGCTTGTTGAGAGAATGCCAAGAGTGTGCAAAGCTGTCATCAAGGCAAAGGGTTGCTACTTTGAAGAATCTCAAATATATTGTGATTTGTTTAACACTTTTCTTGATTACTACATGATTCCATATGCGTTATTTCAGAGTGTTGACGTCTTCACTATTATTCAACCATGTAGAAAATAGAACATGTAAAGAAAAACCCTTGAAAAGTAGGTGTGTCCAAACTTTTGACTGGTAGTGTACATCATTCAGTTATGACTGCCAGTGAGGCTCCTAGCTTTTCAGGGTATAGAAATTACTTTAGGCTAATTGAGGGGTTTTTCACACCCGTTATCCATTATTTGCCCTTATGATTTTGGAGGCATATGAAAAGACAAACTGGAAATAAGCTATTAAATGTTAAGTAACCATCACCATTTGAAGCATGTCATTTACTAAATGTAATTATATTTATGTTATTGGCAAGTGGGAACAATATGGTAGCCTACATAAGGAAAACAGGGAACAAATAAAACATCTGAGGGAATGGATAAAAAAAACAAACTAGGGAACGGATTAGCCTGCAAGTATTTTTGTCTCCACCATGATCCCCAACTGGCTCGGTAAGAAAGTAAACATTTTCACAGCATTTCTAGGCTGCTTCCCCAGCATAGTTGATCTCCAAACTGAAATGACTCTTGATGAAAAAATGTATTGCAACAGTGTTGAGTGTTTTGTATGTACATGCTTGTGAGTTCTTTTGGGGGAGTAGGGCGTGTTCAAGATAATTGGCTGTACACAACCATTTTTTCTCCCTCTGGGAAAAAAAAATGAATTCATGAGAGCTGCTGTTATGGGCATCATTATTATTACTTTGATAGCAATAGCAGCGTTGTACTAAAATAGTTTAAGCATGCATATGTTGTATTCTTCCAAAATCAATGGGAATATTTTAGAAGCTTACAATACCAGTGAAGAGTGGCACAACTTACAACTTTAATGATCCTTTAAAGGTGTTATAAGGAGCGCATAGTTTGCGGGCCTTTCTGTTCTGTTCTTTTCAACTGATTGAAACCAGCACCACTGGTGTGTATTGGAAGTGTGTAGTCTAGGATATTGTACAGGAGGATGATTACCTCGATGGTAGCTTTAAACAGAGACAAAACACTCGCCGGATCATTCAACATTCAAAACGGTCCGTTTCATCGACATCCATCAGGCCATATCGTAAACACACAGGGGGACGTAAAACCAAGATGGGTGCCAAAAAACCCCACAGAAAGGAGATCATTCAAAAAGAAACAGCCAGGACGAGAGAGGATTTAGGAGGGAAAGAGGGAAGACTCTATAGTGATTCAGGAGGTCTGAAGTGAGTGGAGGAGTGCCATGATTTAAGAAGGATAGAGGGAAGGAGAGCAAATTGAAAAGGAACCAAGGGCATAGTGGCAATCAATGACATATTTCAAAGGGGAGTTCATGGACGGGAAAAAAGTAAGGAGGCAGAGAGAGGGGAGGTGTAGTGGCAGTTCATTGCAAGACAAACTAGGAGAGAGAAAGAAAGGGAGGAGAGGCGGAAAAGAAAAGTGACAATTTCAGACCCAGGGAATGCATAATGCATAAAGAGGGGGAATTAAATAGAGAGATTGTTTAGAAAAGAAACACAGAGGCATATAGTAGATCCTTGGAGGTTATACAGCATATCAGATACACTGCAGGAAGGCATTTAATGGTGTCACTACAATATCAAAAGTCAAACAATTTGCGTGTGTTCAGTGAGGGAATCCCTATTCGACAGACAATAATATCTATTCTAGAAAATACATTTATCATATTTTCTTTAACATTTCACCCTTCTGAATAGACCGCATGGGTGGCGATTAATGACGAATACTGACAGGTGACAGGACTTCATTGTCATTGGTCCATTTTGGCCACTCCTTTCTCTCTCTTCAACAGGAAATAATCAGGGATTTTTTTTGCCTGCGGTCTCCCTAGCCCTCTGTTCACTAAGGAGAGGGGACAGCCAATCGAAATGACTCGGCTTAAACACTGTGTTCTCAGCCTTGTTTTCCATTTAAGGAGCGCACACACACACACCAACACGCACATGTGAACACACACAAACTCAAAGGCAGTTTAGCCACTCCAGTAATGAGAGAGGCAAACAGTCGCTCCTTCATGAGCAGCAGGAGAAACGACCTAAGCAACAGGAAGAGTAAACACCAAAGAAAACATGCTCTCCATTTTTTTTAACCAGACTCTACAGGGGGCCTACATATGGAAGTGGTGACTCACTGTAAACTGTTCCCTTTGTGATGGTTTGTGTATGGTCTTATATAAAACTCTGGGGGCTGTTTGAAAATGATAAGCATCCTACAGTGGGCCTCAGAAGTCTTCTCTCCCAGGAACATTAAGAGTTGGACTTTTCAAAAGCCCAGACAGATACGCTCTGCAAACAGCTTGGCCTAATCAAACCAACGCTCTCTGCATTTGATCCTGCTCCCTTTGCCCACACATAACCCCAATACAAGGTGATTGGAGTGTGTGCTCATAACTCTACACTGGGTTTACCTGGGTGGGTAGGTACAGTACAGTGTGTACAGTGCCTTCAGAAAGTATTCAGACCCCTTGACTTTTTCCACATTTTGTTATGTTACAGCCTTATTCTAAAATGTATTCAATCGTTTTTTCCCCCTTAATCTACACAGGGAACACAAAAGGGAACACAAACAACACAATGTAACTCCAAGTCAATCACACTTCTGTGAAATCAAACTGTCCACTTAGGAAGCAACACTGATTGACAATAAATTTCACATGCTGTTGTGCAAATGGAATAGACAACAGGTGGAAATTATAGGCAATTAGCAAGACACCCCCAATAAAGGAGTGGTTCTGCAGGTGGTGACCACAGACCACTTCTCAGTTCCTATGCTTCCTGGCTGATGTTTTGGTCACTTTTGAATGCTGGCGGTGCTTTCACTCTAGTGGTAGCATGAGACGGAGTCTTACAACCCACACAAGTGGCTCAGGTAGTGCAGCTCATCCAGGATGGCACATCAATGCGAGATGTGGCAAGAAGGTTTGCTGTGTCTGTCAGCGTAGTGTCCAGAGCATGGAGGCGCTACCAGGAGACAGGCCAGTACATCAGGAGACGTGGAGGAGGCCGTAGGAGGGCAACAACCCAGCAGCAGGACCGCTACCTCCGCCTTTGTGCAAGGAGGAGCACTGCCAGAGCCCTGCAAAATGACCTCCAGCAGGCCACAAATGTGCATGTGTCTGCTCAAACGGTCAGAAACAGACTCCATGAGGGTGGTATGAGGGCCCGACGTCCACAGGTGGGGGTTGTGCTTACAGCCCAACACTGTGCAGGACGTTTTCCTTTTGCCAGAGAACACCAAGATTGGCAAATTCACCACTGGCGCCCTGTACTCTTCACAGATGAAAGCAGGTTCACACTGAGCACATGTGACAGACGTGACAGAGTTTGGAGACGCCGTGGAGAACGTTCTGCTGCCTGCAACATCCTCCAGCATAACCGGTTTGGCGGTGGGTCAGTCATGGTGTGGGGTGGCATTTCTTTGGGGGGCCGCACAGCCATGTGCACAGCCTCCATGTGCTCGCCAGAGGTAGCCTGACTGCCATTAGGTACCGAGATGAGATCCTCAGACCCCTTGTGAGACCATATGCTGGTGCGGTTGGCCCTGGGTTCCTCCTAATGCAAGACAATGCTAGACCTCATGTGGCTGGAGTGTGTCAGCAGTTCCTGCAAGAGGAAGGCGTTGATGCTATGGACTGGCCCGCCCATTCCCCAGACCTGAATCCAATTGAGCACATCTGGGACATCATGTCTCGCTCCATCCACCAACGCCACGTTGCACCACAGACTGTCCAGGAGTTGGCGGATGCTTTAGTCCAGGTCTGGGAGGAGATCCCTCAGGAGACCATCCGCCACCTCATTAGGAGCATGCCCAGGCGTTGTAGGGAGGTCATACAGGCACGTGGAGGCCACACACACTACTGAGCCTCATTTTGACTTGTTTTAAGGACATTACATCAAAGTTGAATCGGCCTGAAGTGTGGTTTTCCACTTTAATTTTGAGTGTGACTCCAAATCCAGACCGCCATGGGTTGATAAATTTGATTTCCATTGATAATTTTTGTGTAATTTTGTTGTCAGCACATTCAACTATGTAAAGAAAAAAGTATTTAATAAGAATATTTAATTATTGGGTTCTTGGGGACTTTCAATCCTGCAGAATATTTTTGGTACTCTTGCCCTGATCTGTGCCTCAACACAATCCTGTCTCGGAGCTCTACGGACAATTCCTTCGACCTCATAGCTTGGTTTTTGCTCTGACATGCACTGTCAACTGCGGGACCTTAGACAGGTCTGTGCCTTTCCAAATCATGTCCAATCAATTGAATTTACCACAGGTGGACTCCAATCAAGTTGTTGAAACATCTCAAGGATGATCAGTGGTAACAGGAGGAACCTGAGCTCAAAATCAAGTCTCATAGCAAAGGAGCTGAATACTTATGTAAATAAGGTATCTGTTTTTTATTTTGATTAAATGTGCAAACATTTCTAAAAACCTGTTTTCGCTTTCTCATTATGAGCTAGTTTGCTGAGGAAAAACAAGGGGTCTGAATACATTCTGAAGGCACTGTATTTGTTTGCTTCCAGCAGTGTGTGTCACAGGAGGCTGGTAGGGGGAGGACAGCTCATAATAATGAATGGAATGGTATCAAACACATGGAAGCCAGCTGTGTGGTGTGTTTGAGAGCATTCCATTCATTCCATTCCAGACATTACTATGAGCCTGTCTTCCCCAATTCAAGTGTCGCCAGCCACGACTAGTGTGTGGGCGTGCATCTGTGAGTGTCAGTGGATATAAACACAACTGTGTGTCTGTCTGTGTACAGAACTGTCTTATGATTTTTGTCAGTGTGTGTGCACACGAATGTCTGTGTGTGCATGCTTGAACATGCAGGTCCTGCAACTGTCTGTACCTATGATGTCTGGTTTCTGGGGCATGAAGAACTGGTAAAAGGTGGGCTCCGAGAGGCCCTTGACGTTGCGAGCCGTGATCTCC
Source organism: Oncorhynchus clarkii lewisi (assembly GCF_045791955.1). NCBI lineage: Eukaryota > Metazoa > Chordata > Actinopteri > Salmoniformes > Salmonidae > Oncorhynchus > Oncorhynchus clarkii. Next base: position 26,400,917 of record NC_092153.1, read on the forward strand.
ACCTCGTAGCGCGTGTTCCACTGCAGCGGCTGCAGCAGGGCAAAGTCTTGCTGCCCCGACACCAGCTTCGTCATCCACTGCTCCTCCTTGTCCTATGAATAGGGGGAGGAGAGTGGAGAGAGCAGAGGGAGAGAAGCAAAGAGAGAGAAAGGGGAGGGGAAGAGAGAGAGAGAGACAGAGTGTTAGATGGGGAACAGGGTATTGAGGGAGGGAGGGGGAAAGAAGAAAGGATAAGAGAGAGAGAGAGAGAGAGTTAATGACAGTACGATAAGTAAGCCTTTGTATACATGGCCAACAGTAGGTGGACACCCCTTAAAAATAGTGGATTCGGCTATTTCAGCTACAACCGTTGCTGACAGATGTATACCATCGAGCACACCGACATGCAATCTCCATAGACAAACACTTGCAGAAGAATGGCCTTACTGAAGAGCTCAGTGACTTTCAACGTGGCACTGTTATTGGATGCCACCTTTCAAATAAGTCAGTTTGTCAAATTTCTGCCCTGCTAGAGCTGCCCCAGTCAACTGTAAGTGCTGTTGTTGTGAACAAACAAACAGTTTGAAAAATTAGGTGCGTACTGCCTCCTCATCAATTCACATAGAAAGTAGCCAATTTCACTGTGACGGACAATTTACGTTTGCGGCACGCTATGCTAATGTAAGGTGAGCCGGACAAACTTCTCTCTTCAGTGAGAGCCCAAGCACTCCCTCAGTGTTTCCCCAGGTCAAGTATGCAGACATCTGCACATCTCCAGTCAGAACAGAACCTGCACAAACTTTTTCCCCTGGCGCCTGCATGATCTTCATTTTTTGAAAAATGTATAAAAAAACAAAAACAGAAATACCTTATTTACATAAGTATTCAGACCTTTTGGTATGACACTCGCAATTGAGCTCAGGTGCAGCCTGTGTCCATAGATTATCCTTGAAATGTTTCTGCAATTTACCACTAGTGGTAAATTCAATTGATTGGACATGATTTGGAAAGGCACACACCTGTCTATATAAGGTCCCACAGTTGACAGTGCATGTCAGAGCAGAAACAAAGCCAGGAGGTTGATCTCCGAGACAGGATAGTGTCAGGGCACAGATATGGAGAAGGGTACCAAAACATTTCTGCAGCCTTTAAGATCCCCAATACCACATCGGCCTCCATCAATCTTAAATGAAAGAAGTTTGGAACCACAAAGGCTCTTCCTAGAGCTGGCCCCCTGGCCAAACTGAGCAATCGGGGGAGAAGGAACTTGGTCAGAATGGTGACTCAATGGTCACTCTGACAGAGCTCCAGAGTTCCTCTGTGGAGATTGGAGAACTTTCCAGAAGGAACCCATTTCTGCAGCACTCCAACAATATGATCTTTATGGTAGAGTGGCCAGACGGAAGCTGCTCCTCAGTAAAAGGCACAAGACAACCTGCTTGGATTTTGGCAAACAACAGCTAAAGGACTCTCAGACCACGAGAAACAAGATTCTTTGGTCTGATGTAACTAAGATTGAACTCTTTGGCATGAATGCCAAGTGTCACGTCTGGAAAAAACCTGCCACCATTCCTACGGTGAATTATAGTGGTAGCAGCATCATGCTGTTGGGGATGTTTTTCAGCGGCAGGTACTGGGAGACTAGTCAGGAACGAGGGAAAGATGAACAAAGCAAAGTACAGAGTAATCTTTGATGAAAACTTGCTCCAGAGCACTCAGGACCTCAGACTGGGGCAAAGGTTCACCTTCCAACAAGACAATGACACTAAGCACACAGCCAAGACAATGCAGGAGTGGCTTCGGGACAAGTCTCTGAATGTCCTTGAGTGGCCCAGCCAGACCGAACATCTCTAGAGAGAAATGAAAATAGCTGTGCAGCAAAAAAAATGTTTTGCTTTGTCATTATGCGGTATTTTGTGTAGATTGATGAGGAAAAAATACAATTTAATACACTTTAGAATAACAAAATGGGAATACTTTCCGAATACACTATGTGAGTAAAATACTTTTTTAGAACGTTGTACTGATTATGATGAGCTAATACAATGATATTTTTTGTTGACACCATTCAATGCATTCTGGGTGTCATGTAAACGTTTGTCAGACCAATTATGTTACAGCAAAACGAAGTGAAGGGATGATTCACTCATTTTTCAAGTAAACATCCGAAAGTATTATTATGCATACTGGATGGACTGGTTACCTTATTCTACGCTCCAAACCTTTTATCCATGAGTCTGGGAGAGAACATATAGGCCTAGGCAATGCTGTTGGTTCATTGATTGTGCAGAGTGGCTTAAATAGTTATCCTACAATTGTAGTGATTTTGTATTGGATTTTGAATAGCAGTAGGGCATTTTTTATATTTTCATAATTAATTGTCTGACATTTCCTTCAGCTACAGAATGTCACACTACCGTGCGTTTCCATCTCCTCCATTCCTTTCTTGAGCTCACAGAGAGAGGGGCTGTCAACAGTTAAATTAAATACTTATTCTTATTTACAATGACGGTCTACCGTGAGACCGGCAGTCATTTGCATGACAATTATCCAGTGGCCGAATTTCATGACCGCCACAGCAATTGGGGTGAGCTCACCTGTCATGTGATAAATTGTAAATAGTAATTGCTATTAGCTATTTCATATTATGGTTTTTGTCAGCCGAAAGTTAGCTAAATATGACTGCTTGTATTAGCTCACGCTTTCCTCAGTTTCCTAATGTAGCCAACATTTTCCAATTTGGATGAGAAGTGTGTTATGCTTTTCCTACTTCTGTGAATGTCTGAACATTGCATCGGAAAATAAACTGCTCACAATGGGGGACATAAAACTGTTAAGACGGTGTTTTTACAAACCGTTTCTGTGAAAAAAAAACAGTGGCCAGCTCAAATGCTGACTGTTGCGTGAATCGTAAGTAGACGTTATAAGGAAGTGTTCCTTTCCTCTCCGTACCCCACCCAGTTATTGACTTTTTCCCCCTTTCCTCTCCGTACCCCACCCAGTTATTGACTTTTTCCCCCTTTCCTCTCCGTACCCCACCCAGTTATTGACTTTTTCCCCCTTTCCTCTCCGTACCCCACACAGTTATTGACTTTTTCCCCCTTTCCTCTCCGTACCCCACCCAGTTATTGACTTTTTCCCCCTTTCCTCTCCGTACCCCACCCAGTTATTGACTTTTTTCCCCCTTTCCTCTCCGTACCCCACCCAGTTATTGACTTTTTCCCCCTTTCCTCTCCGTACCCCACACAGTTATTGACTTTTTCCCCCTTTCCTCTCCGTACCCCACCCAGTTATTGACTTTTTCCCCCTTTCCTCTCCGTACCCCACACAGTTATTGACTTTTTCCCCCTTTCCTCTCCGTACCCCACCCAGTTATTGACTTTTTCCCCCTTTCCTCTCCATCCCCCTCCTCCTTTACTTTCTTTTCCTTTCTTAAATCAGCTTCTTATCTCATCATAGGAGAACAGAGTGAAGTGTCACAGTGTGAGGCCTGTGCTTTGACAGCATGACAAATGCATATTCAACCATTTAGCCTCCTAGGATTCCTCCATAAAATGTCAAAATAAAAGAGAGAGAGATAATCGTGTGGAATAGGCTTTAGGAAATGGGCCATGGTTTCATTTTTCAGAGTCATGGTAGTTGGAATAATGTGGAATAAAGCTAAGGCCAGCCCAGCATTGGAAAGCAGTTAGATACGGGTGACTGTGTGTGTTAAAACACATATGTGTGTGTGTGTGTGTGTGTGCGCGTGTGTGTGTGCGCATGAACATTTGTATGCATACTGTATGTGTGTATGTGTTTGTGTAAGAGAGTGCATATATGTGCACACATGCATCTGTGTACATAGAGTCAGGGTCACAGTGTGAGAGAGAGAGGAGGATGAATGGTGGGATTACTGGGGTGTGGAGGATTGTCCTATTCTTCCCCTCGTTCCCCTGCATTTGGCCTTCAAAGGGCCAGCTGGAGAGTCCCTGACCTTCTCTCCACACACACACTTTCATCTGCTATAGTACAACTACACATAGCCATCAGCCTCCCAATGAGACAGAGACACACCTGAATGGACATATTAGCATTGGTTACATCAAATCCCATAGATCATTGTGTGTATGTGCATGTGAGTGTGAGTGTGAGAGTGCGAGAGAGAGAGAGAGAGAGAGAGTGTGAGAGAGAGAGAGAGAGGGAAAAGGAGAGACTTGGTTAATATGAACGTGTTTGCTTGTGGGTGAGTATGTACATTTGTATGTATAGTGTATCTGCAAGCATGTGTATCAGTATGTAGAATCTGAGACACAGTGAATGGCCATGTCCGAATAGCTGTACTGGCGTTTTAAATAGTAGGTATTTTGGGTATGCAAATTGTATAGTATGTGACAGAAAATTTAGTATGCTTTCAATGCCAGGATGTCATAATCATTGTGGCTTCTAGTAAAATGCACACTATTGAGGAAGAGAATCATCTTTCGAGAGCCACGTGTTTTTGAGAACAGCTGATAACCAAGTAAGGGGACACACTCTACCAAAATGAACAAATTGCGAGATTAAACACAACGACTTCGCAATATGGATGAGCCTATTATGTTGACATTTGCGCCCACTAGATACATTTTTTAAACTAAACAGTGCAATACATTTTTTTTTTACATTTTTTTTTTTTACCCCCTTTTCTCCCCAACTTTGTGATATCCAATTGCTATCCAATTATGATCTTGTCTCATCGATGCTACGCCCCAACAAGCTCGGGAGAGGCAAAGGTCGAGTCAAGTCATGCATCCTCCAAAACATGACCGGCCAAACCACGCTTCTTAACACCCACCCGCTTTGCCAGCCGCACCACTGTGTTGGAGGAAACACCGCTCAACTGACGACTGAAGTCAGCCTGCAGGCGCCCGGCCCGCCACAAGGAGTCGCTAGAGCTTGATGAGCCAAGTAAAGCCCCCCAGGCCAAACAATCCCCTAACCCGGACGACGCTGGGCCAATTGTGCACTGCCCTATGGGACTCCTGGTCACGGCCGGTTGTGACACAGCCTGGGATCAAACACTTCAAAGCAGACATAAACAAAGCTAGTGTACTTATTATTTTTAGGCATCGAAAATAGGAGCATATGCGTGCGCGCACACACAGTCGAGTTAATGCGATTGACACTGCTATTTGCTACTACCTTAAGTGGAGGTATGCAGCATTATTTACTATCATTAGACTAGAAAAAAAAGTGGTCCAGTGATTGTGTTTTACAAGCGTGCTTTAGAGTAGAAGTGGTCATCTTGACTCGGTGGTAATCGTGTGGTTGAAAATGTGTGGACCAAATTGGCCTTGTTCAGGGGCACTGGCAGCTCGTAAATACTGTGGTTCTTAGCCATGTCCGTATGGACTCTACAAGGTGTCAAAAGCGTTCCACAGGGATACCGGCCCATGTTGACTCTAATGCTTTCCACAGTGGCTGGAGGTTCTTTGGGTGGTGGACCATTCTTGATACACACGTGAAACTGTTGAGCGTGAAAAACCCGGCAGCGTTGCAGTTCTTGACACAAACTATACCCTGTTCAAAGGCACTTAAATATTTTGTCTTGCCCATTCGCCCTCACATACACAATTCCATGTCTCAATTGTCTCGACTTTAACCTGTCTCCTCGTCTTCATCAACACTGATTGAAATGGATTTAACAAGTGGTATTATACGGGATCATAGATTTCATTTGGATTTACCTGGTCAGTCTATGTCACGGAAAGAGCTGTTTATATAATGTGCATATAATAAAACATAGGCAAAGAAAGCTAGCTGAACAGTTCATGGAGGGTTCTAAGAAGATCCCTTCAAATAGAAAAAGGTTATTGGTATAACTGTTCATAGAGGTTTCTAGGGGAGAACCATTCAAAAATAAAAGGGTTCTCGGCAGAACCTTTAGAGTACGTGTCAAACACTTTCCGCGGAGGGCCAAATGACACTAGGGAGTTTGACTCCCCTGCTTAAGAGGATAAAATAGTTATTGCTTTCACCTGGATTCACCTGGTCAGTCTGTCATGAAAAGAGCAGGCGTTCTTAATGTTTTGTACACTAAGTTCATGTAATGTACTGTCATAAACATATGCAATTAAAGCTAGTTGAACCGTTCATGGAGGATTCTAGGAATAACCCTTCAAAGATAAAACGGTTTGTGGGCCTCCCGGGTGGCGAAGTGGTCTAAGGCACTGCATCGCAGTCCTAGCTGTGTCACCAGAGTCTCTGGGCTTCGAGCCCAGGCTCTGTCGTAGCCGGCCGCGACCGAGAGGTCCATGGGACGACACACAATTGGCCAAGAGTCGTCCGGGTTAGGGAGGGTTTGGCCAGTAGGGATATCCTGGTCTCATCGCGCTCTAGCAACTCCTGTGGCGGGCCGGGCGCAGTGCACGCTGACCAGGTCGTGAGGTGCACGGTGTTTCCTCCGACACATTGGTGCGACTGGCTTCCAAGTTGGATGAACGCTGTGTTAAGAAGCAGTGCGGCTTGGTTGGGTTGTGTTTCGGAGGACACATGGCTCTCGACCTTCGTCTCTCCCGAGCCCATACGGGAGTTGTAGCGATGAGGCAAGATAGTAACTACAATTGGATACCACAAAATTGGGGAGAAAAGGGGGGTAAAATAAAATATTAAATAATAAAAAATATAAAACATTTTAGGTAGAACCCTTCACATAGGGTTCCAGGTGAACCCTTCATAAAAGGTTCTAGGTAGAACCTTCTGCAAAGGGTTCTACCTATCACCAAAAACCAAAAAAAGTTACCCCAGTGGGGACAAATTGAAAAACCTTATGGTTCTACTAAGCACCTTTTTTTCTAAGAGTAGTATTTATTGGCAATCCTGACATCCAGCTACTCACCGTCTTGTACTTGACAATGTATTCCACAATGGGCATGCCCCCGTCGTCTTGCTTGACAAGGCCCAGCCGGTAGGCCTTCCCCATCCCTCTCTGGCCATGCACTGCCGGGGGGCTGGGCTCACGTATGGGTAGAGTCTGGAAGGACTCCGTGTGGCTGAACTCCCCCTGGCCCTTCCCATTGACTGCAGCCACTCGCACTTCGTAGGTGGTGTTGGGCTCTAGGCCTGTCAGCAGTACTATCGCTGTAGGGGGAGAACCAGGGAGAGCATTTATTAGCTTGTTCGCAGACAGACAGACAGAGAGGTAAAGCGAGAGAGATTGAGAGAGACAGAAATACAGTTGAAGTCGGAAGTTTACATACACTTAGGTTGGAGTCATTAAAACTCGTTTTTCAACCACTCCACAAATTTCTTGTTAACAAACTATAGTTTTGGCAAGTCGGGTAGGTCATTTACTGTGTGCATGACACAAGCAATTTTCCCAACAATTGTTTACAGACAGATTATTTCACATGTAATTCACTGTGTCACAATTCCAGTGGGTCAGACGTTTACATGCAAAAGTTGACTGTGACTTTAAGCAGCTTGAGAAATTCCAGAAAGGTATGACATGGCTTTAGAAGCTTCTGATAGGCTAATTGACATGATTCGAGTCAATTGGAGGTGTACCTGTGGATGTATTTCAAGGCCTACCTTCAAACTCAGTGCCTCTTTGCTTGACATCATGGAAAAATCAACAACAAAAAAATCTGCCTAAATTGTAGACCTCCACAAGTCTGGTTCATTATTGGGAGCAATTTCCAAATGCCTGAAGGTACCATGTTCATCTGTACAAACAATAGTACGCAAGTATAAACACCATGGGACCACGCAGCCGTCATACCGCTCAGGAAGGAGACACGTTCTGTCTCCTAGAGATGAACGTACTTTAGTGCGAAAAGTGCAAATCAATCCCAGAACAACAGCATAGGACCTTGTGAATATGCTGGAGGAAACAGGTACAAACGTATCTATATCCACAGTAAAACAAGTTCTATTTCAACATAACCTGAAAAACCGCTCAGCAAGGAAGAAGCCACTGTTCCAAAACCACCATTAAAAAGCCAGACTACGGTTTGCAACTGCACATGGGGACAAAGATCGTACCTTTTGGAGAAATGTCCTCTGGTCTGATGAACCAAGAATATAACTGTTTGGCCATTATGACCATCGTTATGTTTAGAGAAAAAAGGGGGAGGCTTGCAAGCCGAAGAACACCATCACAACCATGAAGCATGGGGGTGGCAGCATCATGTTGTGGGGGGGCTTTGCTGCAGGAGGGACTGGTGCACTTCACAAAATAGATGATATCATGAGGTAGGGAAATTATGTAGATACAGTGCATTGCGAAAGTATTCGGCCCCCTTGAACTTTGCGACCTTTTGCCACATTTCAGGCTTCAAACATAAAGATATAAAACTGTATTTTTTTGTGAAGAATCAACAACAAGTGGGACACAATCATGAAGTGGACATTTATTGGATATTTCAAACTTTTTTAACAAATCAAAAACTGAAAAATTGGGCGTGCAAAATTATTCAGCCCCCTTAAGTTAATACTTTGTAGCGCCACCTTTTTCTGCGATTACAGCTGTAAGTTGCTTGGGGTATGTCTATCAGTTTTGCACACCGAGAGACTGAAATTTTTTCCCATTCCTCCTTGCAAAACAACTCAAGCTCAGTGAGGTTGGATGGAGAGCATTTGTGAACAGCAGTTTTCAGTTCTTTCCACAGATTCTCGATTGGATTCAGGTCTGGACTTTGACTTGGCCATTCTAACACCTGGATATGTTTATTTTTGAACCATTCCATTGTAGATTTTGCTTTATGTTTTGGATCATTGTCTTGTTGGAAGACAAATCTCCGTCCCAGTGTCAGGTCTTTTGCAGACTCCATCAGGTTTTCTTCCAGAATGCTCCTGTATTTGGCTCCATTCATCTTCCCATCAATTTTAACCATCTTCCCTGTCCCTGCTGAAGAAAAGCAGGCCCAAACCATGATGCTGCCACCACCATGTTTGACAGTGGGGATGGTGTGTTCAGCTGTGTTGCTTTTACGCCAAACATAACGTTTTGCATTGTTGCCAAAAAGTTCAATTTTGGTTTCATCTGACCAGAGCACCTTCTTCCACATGTTTGGTGTGTCTCCCAGGTGGCTTGTGGCAAACTTTAAACAACACTTTTTATGGATATCTTTAAGAAATGGCTTTCTTCTTGCCACTCTTCCATAAAGGCCAGATTTGTGCAATATACGACTGATTGTTGTCCTATGGACAGAGTCTCCCACCTCAGCTGTAGATCTCTGCAGTTCATCCAGAGTGATAATGGGCCTCTTGGCTGCATCTCTGATCAGTCTTCTCCTTGTATGAGCTGAAAGTTTAGAGGGACGGCCAGGTCTTGGTAGATTTGCAGTGGTCTGATACTCCTTCCATTTCAATATTATCGCTTGCACAGTGCAATGTTTAAAGCTTGGGAAATCTTTTTGTATCCAAATCCGGCTTTAAACTTCTTCTTCACCTCCCTGGTGTGTTCCTTGTTCTTCATGATGCTCTCTGCGCTTTTAACGGACCTCTGAGACTATCACAGTGCAGGTGCATTTATACGGAGACTTGATTACACACAGGTGGATTGTATTTATCATCATTAGTAATTTAGGTAAACATTGGATCATTCAGAGATCCTCACTGAACTTCTGGAGAGAGTTTGCTGCACTGAAAGTAAAGGGGCTGAATAATTTTGCACGCCCAATTTTTCAGTTTTTGATTTGTTAAAAAAAGTTTTAAATATCCAATAAATGTCGTTCCACTTCATGATTGTGTCCCACTTGTTGTTGATTCTTCACAAAAAAATACAGTTTTATATCTTTATGTTTGAAGCCTGAAATGTGGCAAAAGGTCGCAAAGTTCAAGGGGGCCGAATACTTTCGCAATGCACTGTATATTGAAGCAACATCTCAAGACATCAGTCAGGAAGTTAAAGCTTGGTCGCAATGGGTCTTCCAAATGGACAATGACCCCAAGCATACTTCCAAAGTTCAGGCAAAAATGCTCAAGGACAACAAAGTAAAGGTATTGGAGTGGCCATCACAAAGCCCTGAGGAGGCCTACAAACCTGACTCAGTTACACCAGCTCTGTCAAGAGGAATGGGCCAAAATTCATCCAACTTATTGTGGGAAGCCTGTGGAAGGCTACCCGAAACGTTTGACCCAAGTTAAACAATTTAAAGGCAATGCTACCAAATACTAATTGAGTATGTAAAAAAAAGAAATAAAAAAAAGAAATAAATAAAAGCTAAAATAAATCATTCTCTACTATTATTCTGACATTTCATATTCTTAAAATAAAGTTGTGATTCTAATTGACCATTACAGGGAATTCTTACTCAGATTAAATGTCAGGAATTGTGATAAACTGAGTTTAAATGTATTTGGCTAAGGTGTATGTAAACTTCCGACTTCAACTGTACAGTCAGACAGACAGAAGTAGAGAGAAGGGAAAAAGACAGACAGTATAAGAGATAGATACAAAGAGAAAAAGAGAGAAATACACAACAAGTCAGAGAGGGATACAGATGGACACAGATTATTTGACAAGTGGAGTGACAGCGAAACAGACAGCTGCGAGAGTGAAACCTCTCACGCTGTGGGTGTGTGTATGAGAGAGACGCCTACCACCTCCCACTCTTCACTGTTGAGTCCCACTAATCCTCCCCAGCGCCTATTTGTTCCACCTGGAAAACAAGCTGGCTTAGCGCGCTAACAGCATCGCTAACAGTGCCACAAACACCACTATCAGTGAACGGGAGGGGGTGGGGTCGCCAGCTACGCTAAAGCTAATCGCTAACGGAGCCGCTAACACCACTATGCGTCAAAGGGGGGACCTCAGCATACGGTAAAACTAAAGCTAGTGCCACAAATCCCCTGCTCCTATCAGGAACCACTCTCTTGTCAATACAGGGAGTGAGACGTACCATTGTGGAGTGACAGAGGGGGATCTGTGTGCCTAGCTGTGTTGGGTGACTAATCCACTGCACCTGAGCTAGCTAGCATACCTCCTCCCTGCCTCCTTCCATTCATGGCGAGAGACATAGTACAGAAGGTAACCCTGTAAGGGCTCAAGCCAATATGTGGGAGTGCTGTTTGTGTGGAAACAGTATGATAACAGTAGTAGTACTCCATTGTTGATTCTCTGGGATCAGTTGAAAGTAAAGCCTCAGCATCAATGTGCAGAGTATGACAACATGTCACTGTAACCTCTTGGGAACTCTCAAACTCTAACCGGAATACACATGAAACTAGGGACTACCGGTATACAATGTGACAACTTCACAGTGTGCAGTGAAATGATAAGCATCTGTCAATAACATCTTGAACATTTTCAAATTGAATGACATTGCATATCGGCCTAAAATATTGGCCATCGGCCTCCTTGACTCCCAAAAACCGGTATCGACATCGACCTTACAAAATCCATATGGGTCGTTCTCTAACAAATACATTCGATCATACAACCACTCCTAAAATAGCAATACTTTAATCAGCAGAGCTTAATAACACTTTCTCAGCAGTCAGCCCAAAATCATAGATTTCTATGTGAATTCCACAATAAAGTAATTTACATAGCTTTCATAGTTGGTCACGCGGAAATCACAAAAGGATGTTCATGCCGAGTTAGGCGTTCACTGAACTTGGCTGAAGGTTGTTGTTTTGCAACTTGTGCGCTAAGGGTAATGGTTGCTTTGCAATTGTATAATGGGGGATCTAAATACAAAACGAGCTATTTGCTAACATTTTGGCTCTACCAGGGGTTTGACGAGACCTTTAGTGAGCGCCACTGGCATTCAGATGTACAAATTGTGCCAACTCATTATACACAGAGCTGTTTTATAGTGCAAATGTGCATCATTACTATTAAAGCCTCGAAGTGGCTCTGAATATTAAATGTCAATTTGCAACTGGTAATTAGTTGAATTGGCTATCTCCGTTAACGTGCTCACCTCGAGACAAGGAAGTTGGTTAAACGGGTGGGGGTGGAACACAAGAACTAACACAAATTAAGAATTCATACTTCACAACCTTGATTTCATTCATTTCATTCATTCAGTCTCTCTCGAATATCTCCCTCTCCCAAATCTCAGCCTTTCTCTCTAAAATCTTAATTTGTATTATTTTCTCTCCATCTTCCTCATATTTTTCTCAATCATTCTATCCTTTAACTCCCCATGTCTTTATTTCTGTTCTCATTGCCTGTATATACCACTTTGTTCTCGCTCTATCCCTCAATGCTTCCATGCTGCTCAGCATTCTCAGCGTTCCAGCTCGCTATTGTAATTGACTGCAAAATGAGGGATATTAGCGATAAGCCCTTCAAGTTTTGTCAGACCTGCTTATCGTCTGAGAATTCGTCCTTCTGAGGCGCTCTTTTTTTGAAGCCCTCCACATCACACACACACACACACACACACTCCCTTGAGTGCCTCCAAAATCAATTTGGAGTCATGGAGCCAGAGTGGAAAGGGAAAGAGAAAGACAGTTGCTTTTCAGACCTGCTGGTTAGCTGCCCCTCCCTCTCTCTCCCCCTCTCCCTCTCTCTCTCCCTTTCACAGGCTCTATGACCAGAGTGTAGGACACCTCCTGATCTTGTGGAGGCTTGCCGCAAGTAGCGACGGCTTCCTGTTCATGCTTGTTTAGCTGCTTCAACATGTGTGTGTGAGGACGGGGACTAATGTGCGGAAAACAAAGGTTCATGAAGGATGAGTGGTCTTAGTCGGACTTAGGTGGGCAGGACCTTGCAGTGAAAGACCTAACCTTACCTAGTCCCTGAACACGCCAGCTTTTTTTTTGTCTGAGTAAATGTAAGGCGTGTAAATGTGAGAAAATGTGAGGTGTGTCGCTATAGTGGAGATGGTCAGCTCGAATCTCCATACCATTGATGATGACGATTGTACATTTTTATGACGATGATGATGATGACAAAGATGGTGTTGAAGATGACGATGATGACGATGATGACGAAAATGACGTTCCTTTTGATGTAGATGGTGGGAATGAAAATAACAATGATGACGACATAACGACAGCGATAATGATCAAAATAAGGATAATGAAGATCAAAACAGAGGAACACTCACTTTGGACACCATGAGACTTGACGTCTCTCCAGTCCTGCGAGCCCACATCCTTGTAGTTGACCAGGTAGTGGCCAATGGGTACACCGCCATGTGAGTCGGGTTTCATGAATGTCACCGTGGCGATGCGCTGCGACACGGCCGACAAGCGCACCGAGTACGGGTTCGAGGGCACGTCTGGAAAAAAGCAGAGAAATAGGTGTCACACTCATAACCGTCCCCCATTGAAACAACACACATCCAAACATCAGTTCCGGTAACCCTTCAGAAACATTACATTGACGTCTCTATTTGTTACGGAAACATAATATCGCTGGTGAGTCGTTATTGGAAAATCAAAACGTGATACAAAGATGTCGCTATGGGAACTCAGGCTTATTGGGTTTTGCGATGCAGAATGCTTTGTGTTAACCCACACACAATGTTCAGGCGAAGTAAAAAAAAAAAAAGCCAAGGCCATTATATTTATCAGCGGTTGACTCAATCCCGTTATCACACAAACACTTCCCTTTTATCTGGTGGAGCCACGGGGCTTCGAGCAAATCAAAAGAAACCGTTGCTGTCCTACAGAGCCTCTCTTTTATAAGACCAGGAATACATTAAGGAGAGAGAGGACTTTCAGCACGGTTGTGGAGCTACACACAATCGGGCACACACATAGACGCAAGCATAAACGCAGAAACGTACACACTGATATGCAGCCTGCACACACACTAGTATAAATGCACGCACACACACGCCCACGCCCACACACGGAAACCATCTACCACATGGATAAAAGTTTGAGCTATGAAGGTCTATGTACGAAGATTCAACAACTGATTCTGAAAACCCAGCTCATACCTTCTCAATAAGTGGTACACGTTGCTAAAGTTAAATAGTTGCAATGAGTATCTAGCGACAAGTGTATTATTTACACCTAAACTGTATTTCTATTATTTACACCTAAACTGTATTTCTTCTTATCTGTTGCGATATGACACAAAGTTAAAGTGGGAAGGGAGACAAATTGAACTCTCTTTGCTAACACCGTGGGTATAGGCAGTTCAAGGCTTCAGCGTCAACCCTTCACAGTCTTGTACACACTGCATTTTTAACTTGGCACAACCCCATAATATCTTGAGTAATACATCAGAGACTGTATTCACAATGCGTCTCAGAGTAGGAGTACTGATCTGATTTTGCCTTTTAAGTCATAATGAATAAGAGGGTGGACCTGATCCTAGTTCAGCACTCCTACTCCGAGACACTTTGTGAATTCAGGCCCAAATCTTCTTAACATCAGGGATGATGCTGGACTTTTCAACTATGATCTGCCATTTACTTGCGTCAATAACATTTCAAATATCATTTGAGTTACATAAAGAGCTGCATAAGCGGGTAAGCTTATGCTTTCCATAGGAATGAACTGATCATGAATCAAATGTTAGCATTTTAGCGGGGTAATTGGCTGATAGGGTTGGCTTCTATCTAGAGTTATTACACTATAGCTTCCTCTCTCTTTAATGATCAGACTTTAGAAACCGAATCAAACTGATGGGCGGGAGAGTGTGTGCGTGAAGGAACCGTTGTTTCATTTCATGGATCCCCAAACCTGGCGACACTACATTCACTGCAAGATGAGCGAAGACTTGTTTATTTTTCTTTAGTGTGTGTGTGTGTGTGTGTGTGTGTGAATGCGGAAATGCATATGTATGTGGGTATGTGTGTGGAAGAATGTCTCTTAAAACTACATCTTAAGTCCTTTTTCTGAGAATTCTACTTCTCAGAGGCCCTGTGTTTGAAGTAACTGAATCTGTACTAAAATGAACTGGACTGCGTTATTGTACATTAGCCTGCGCTATGCACAGTAAATAGGGGGAACTACTTTAAATCAGCGAGCACTATTTGAGATTAGTTTAGGCTAAATAGAGGCTGGGGGGGGGGGGGGGGGGGGGGGGGTGCTTGGGTCAGCACTAGATATTTCATTGGTTGATTGCGGCGATATTTGGTTAATCATGCCACATGGATGATACATAGTTGGAACTATTTGGTTGATGCATTAACTTTGATATGTTGAGGTGCATGGTTTACCCGATTCAATGTGTACTGTATGATATCAAGGGAAAGTCCAATGTGCTATAAGGGGGGTGGGGATTGGTTACTTTACGAGGCCAGCACTTACCTGCCTGGGCCAAGATGAACTCCTGGTATTTCGCTCCGATGTTGTTACGTGCCGTGCAGTTGTAGCGTCCGAAATCCCTGTCGGACACTGGGGTGACCTAGGGACAAAGATTTGAGTGAGCACAGAGACCAGAGCTGAGTCAATACACCGACACTGGCATTACACTAAGTGAAGTCTTTGGGTAACACTATATCAGCCAGTATAAAGCATTGTTTCTTTCATTCAGCCCTTTTTGTACCAGGTAAGTTGGCAATGACCTAGGGAAGAGATGCAGAGGAGAGGAAAGGAGTTGAATAGACCACTTGGAAGCTGCGGATGCTAAGGTGACCATGATTTATATTTCTGAAGTTAGACTGTTTACCGGTGGGTGCCCTTTTCCTTCCTATACCCACCTCTAGCAGGGACTTGCCGTCGATTGTGTGGACACGGGTGTTGGCAGTGCCTTCGGCCGAGATGGTGAGGCGTTCTCTCCTCCATAGCATGGTGGCGGGCGGGTTGGACTTGACGTCACAGCTGATGTTCACCGGGTTGCCCTCCCACGAGTAAAATATGGTTTGGTTGGTCTGGAACTTGGGCATGTCTATCCAAGACACAACACGATTGGTCGGTTAGCTTCCAAGTCATGCAAAACCAGGCAATTAAAAAAAAAAAAAATCTGAGATGATCAAAATCCATAAAACTGTTGGGTTTAAGCATAATCACACAAAGGGAAAAGACAGAGTGTCTCATGAAAGCCTCAATACACTCTCCCTAAAGTTCAAAGGAAGCCTGAACTTATTGAAGACACCTCATGCTGGGCGAAAGATCTCCATTACGATACTCTTCCCGAGCGTGTGTGTCGTTGTGTGTGAATGTGGTGCCGAGCTGGATGGGTGCTAATGAACGATCCACCCCACTGCATTGGGGGGGGGGGGGGGGGGGGGCAATCGCCATCCCTGCTCGCCGCTGCACTCGCCCAGTAGTCAGTAGAGTGGCATTATAGTAATTTTAATATGCTTGCTCGCAGTATCCCATTAGGGATATTGATGTCTGGCGCTCTGTCACGAAGGAGGACGTGCCTCTACCATCTCCTCTAGTCCCGCCACAGACTTAATAAATACGCTTATTAGCTCCGTGGCGACAGCTGGCTTAGCCCCCGCCCGCATCTATGCTAAATCACACACCTCTCGGGGCGGATTTTTGTCCCTCTACTTTCTAAAGGTCAAGTGTTGAGCGAGGGTGTGGCACTGCCAAGGGTGGCTGGAGAAAAGTGAGCGCAGTGATGTCATGCATGCTCACCTCAAAGGATGCCATTCATAGCACGTTTGTTAGAAAAGACATGTATGTATGTTTCATGCCATTAGCCTTTTCACACGAGTTCCAAATATCTCGAACGGTCGCCTCCAGGGTGAGTTTATTTATGCGTGTGATATCATACTGCACGCACTATTCCAAAATGTGATTGTTACGCAACAGGACAGTTAACCTACGCTGCCCTGAAACCAAGGCACGCTGCCTGCTAATTATCTATTGGCTGTGTTTCAAATTGACAGTTTGAATTGAGGTGTGTTCCGTCTCCTCATTAATTCACATAAGAAGTAGCCCATTTCAATGTTGCTGACAATATATCTTTGATACTTGACTGAGCCGGACAAACTTTTCTCTTCAACGAGAGCCCAAGCACCTCCCCAGTTTTTCCCCAGAACAGGTATGAAGTCATGGCACATCTCTAGTCAGAAGAGGCCTTGCACAGTTTCTGGCTGGCACCTGCATTGACTCCATTGTTCTTTAGAACTTTGGACATGTGTGCATTCCTATCAAAGTAAGTGCCTTATTTTTTTGTATATTGTGTTGTCATTCCTATTGTAGCATACCATATGTATGGATCATAATTGATTTACTGTTTCATTCACGTTTTCAAGTACTGGTGACAAATCATGCATTCCGATTCTTACATAGATTGTAATGGAATGATGTGTGTAAAATACTTTAAAGTTTTACTGATTATGATGAGCTAATGATAAGCTAATTACCAGCTGTGTGTGGCACCATGTTTGTTGATATCATACAATGCATTCTGGTTGCAAAGATGTTATAACAAAACGAGGTGAAGGTATAGTACACTCGACTCCCAGGTCCAAGACAACTGGTCTTGGACCTGGGTCAGAAAGTCCGAGCTCTAGTTAGAGGCCCAAGTTTCCAAGTTGGAATTCCAAGTTGGATGACCATTCAACATTTTTTTTCCCAGTCTGAGCTAATTTTTTTCCTGAGTTCCTAGTTGTCTTGAACTCACTGGTCGGAAGATGGAGATTTCCCAGTTCACAGTTGTTTTGAACTAGGCATCAGATTGTAACTATGGTACCTCAGGGTTGCCAGCTCAGATCCCCCATCCAGGGGTTTTATTTTCATTTGGCTTATAAACTTCTCCTGTATTTTCCCCCCATGTATTGATAAATTCCCCATAATAGGAATATCTCCCCACAAAACCTTCCCTCATTTCTACATCCCATGGACTTGAAAATCCCCCAAAAATGTAATGAACCCGCCCACAAATTCCGCTAAAATGGTTTCATCCCTGTCTAGCGTTCGAGCTACGGTTAGGCTAGGCAGTAGGCTTGCATTTGGGGTGATGATCTGTGATCTTTGTCACTTGTCAAAAACGGTATGTGCTCTGGTTCTTGTACATCGAAGATTTGTAATATGCTGAAAAGTGGCCAAACTAAGTTCATATTTTTCAGGAAATAGGCAAAGCCATCTTTGACTATGTTTGTTTGCGTTTTATAGTGAATGGCATTCTGGGATTATGGAGTTTTCGCTTATCAAACAAACAAACATGGCTGCCATCATAAAGAATTTAGCTGCTGTTAGCTATTTTCTAAACAATATTACATTTCTCCTTTGTGTTCACCGGGGATGTGGTACATTGTAAACTAGTCTAGCTTTTAGGTCTCTAACTTATGTTTTTTTTTTGTCAGCACAACTTGTTATTTAGACTGGTTTATGGAGTTTGGCTGTGGATGTGTTCTGTGTTATGTTTGGATGATGAAGTTCACATTTGTCTTTTCACATTTGTCTTTTACAAAGGTGAATACCTTTATTTCCCATCAGCACAAAACATTGTTTAGATGTTTTTTTGGACAAAGATGCTGTTTAGACACGTTTGTTGCATCAAATGTTCTGTTACTTCTGTTCCAATCACATATTTGCGATGGTACACTGCAGGGACCACTCAACAATGATCACAAATATGTGATTGTACAAATCAAAGGGTGAAAGCACCATTGGATTGAATTGAACTGTGTTCTGAAATGAGATGGTGAGATCTTTAGCTTTAATCTTATTATTAAAGAGTACAGGAGGAAGCAGTCTTTTTCACCAGGAAGTGTGTGTGTGTGTGTGTGTGTGTGTGTGTGTGTGTGTGTGTGTGTGTGTGTGTGTGTGTGTGTGTGTAAAATATGGGGTAAATAATGCAGCAGGATATCCTCCTACTAATTAGCCTTTCTGGGGGGGCAGGCAACTCTATTGTGATTATTCAAGCATTTGCTAAAAAGGGAAAACAGAAACAGCGTTCAACAATGGAATATTACAAGTCAGCAGCTTTGTGTGTGTGGTTTTGATGCTTTGCATGTGCAAACAAGTTGTATTGGTTTAAGATGAAATAATGAAAAAACTTTTTTATTAACTTCCATTGTCCTCCAGTAGAGAACATTATCTCTACTTCAGTGTGCTCATCAATTCATGCACCTCGGTTAAAAAGGGAGGTAGCGGCTGTGCTCCATTCCCTGTGTGTGAATACTGTGCAGATGTCCAAACTTGTCTGTGTGTGTGTATACCGTATCAGCGCAGGCATGTGTGTTTTTGTTCTCCAACAGTACTTACACTCTATATCGAGGAACATGCTCTTTTGGTGGCCCCCGATCCTGCTGAGGGCCTCACAGTCAAAACGTCCCAAGTCAGTAAGCTTCACCCCACTGATGGTCAACATGGACTTGCCATGGCGGCCCCGCACATCCATACGTCCATCTTGGCTCTGTGCACACACACATGCATAAGCACACACGTATGGACACATGGACAAATGGATTGTGAATGTATTGCATACTGTACATCTCATGTGAAGAATTTGCTTCATCCACTCCATCCATCCAGCCGGGGCGACAGATAGCCTAGTTGTTAGAGCGTTGGGCCAGCAACCAAAAGATTGCTAGATCGAATCCCTGAGCTGACAAGGTGAAAATCTGTCGTTCTGCCTCTGAACAAGGCAGTTAAATCCCCTGTTCCTAGGCCGTCATTGTAAATAAGAATTTGTTCTCAATTGACTTGCCTGGTTCAATAAGTTTTTAATCCATACACTTTTTATCTGTTGACGTTTTACTTCATAACAACCTCACACACCTTCATCACCGTTAAACCCCCCTGACACTAAGTCAAACCAAGTATCTGATGTAAAATCAGTTTTACGCCTCTGGCTAGGATTAATGTGATTGACTATCAATTGATTTGCAATAATTAGATAGAGAACTGTGAAGACAGATGGTCTCAATTTGAAGCCGAGGGTCAATTAGATTGGGAGTGGCAATCATTCCTTGTAATCATCAATGATACTTAACAAAGACAAACTAGCTCAGGGTGATCATCACTTACAAAATAAATCTTTTGGGTTCTTCGAATAGTTTGAGAGTTTGATCAAGCCTGTCCGGAGTGCCAGATGGGCGTGGATTGCACTTTTGGGACTACTCCATTGGTTATTTTAATATTTGAAAGAAAACAAATACTATTTGAACACAGCACTCAGAAGACTGCAGTCGTAACCCCCGGAGTTCCCATGCCAGGTCTAATTTGGCCTACAGATATCTCTCCCTCCTCTGGGACCCGTCTCTGTGTCACTTTCCTCCCTTCTCCTTCCTCCCTTCTCCAGTCTTGAGCCCTGGTGTCTTCTGGGAGCTTGCCCCTGCAGTGTGCGGATGTGGCAGACTCACACAGACTCCGACGCCCACTCTATAGATCTCCCTAGACAATCGATGCATAGACAGCTCATTTCTAGTGCCCCAACGCCCCCTGTTAATGCCCATTATAATTCCTCAGTTGTATCAGCACTGACTGTGAAGTCTCTCGCAGTCATTTCAGATTGAAACAATCTCTTGCAGTCATTTCAGCTCACACAGTCTCTCGCTACTGCCAGGTTAAAGAGGCCTCCCTTTAAGGAGTGATAAAGGGTATAGTAAAGTTGGTTTGATCTCAGGTGAATCCTCACTTGTGTAGATTCAAGTTGGTTTTTCCTTGAAGGTGATTGTTTTTAATAAAAATTGTGGTTGGCTATGAAAGTGGTGCTTTCAGTAGCATGGTCACAGTATGCTACTGCACATATACAGCAGGTGCCCTCCACATTCCATTCGAACAATTCAGGAGTAGAACTGACCACTGAATTTGGAATGAGTATAAACGCTGTCAAATAAACAGGGGGGCAGAAAGCAGAGCAAATTTGCCAGAGGAAGAGAATGCTGACTCTGGGCTTTGTGCATTCTCTCTCACTCTCTCTCCTATATTTGGGTTATTTATTCCCAGGTTCACCTGGCTGAGGAAGGGATGCTCTCTCTAGGGAGAAGGAGGGAGGCGATGGGGGGGGGGGGGGGGGGGGGGGGGAGGGAGGAGGGAGGGAGTGAGACACTAGCCTGTTTGATATGCAGTGCAGAGGAGCTGACATGGACAGGAGGCACTGCAGGAGCACACACTCAGACACAGCCAGAAGGAAGGAGAAAGAGAGAGAGAGTATGAGGCAGAAAGCCCACATAGCAAGAGGGAGACAAAGAGAGCTAGGTAGAGAGAGAGAGAGAAAAAGAGAGAGAGGTAAAGGTAGGTGGAAGATGAAAGATGGAGAGCAGAGCAGATCACTGGAAGTCCTCTCCATCTGATGTGAGGAAACTGAACATGCCCTCCTACACCCTGCAATGCTCACACATGATCTTAAATAAGATATCTCCAAAGCTGAACTCCAAGTAAGCCCATACGAACTTCTCCGATGGTATTAGTGCTGGCTCTGGATCAGTTAAAAGAAGACGCAACAACTTTCCTTATCCTCTTTCTTCAGTAGAGATAGTGGCTGTGCCTGTTGCCCTTGGGAGTGCCGGCTTGCTGTAAGACCTTATTAAGCTGCCATGAATGGGGAGCTGCTGTGGCTTGCTGCTAGTGCTATCATAACCTCGCCAGTGGCATTGAGATGAGAAAACAGGTAAACAGAAACCCACAATGCTCTGTTACTATGTATCATTGACTTTCAGCAAGCGTACACTGTTTCTCAACTAGTTTGCTGGGTTTGTATGTGCTTCAATGAGAAACAAATGTGCTAGCGACAGCAAAAAAGGAGACAAAACAAAACAGTGCTCTTGCTACATTACCCTGATGTAAAGTAGTGGCGTTACGTTTTATGGTACTGGATAAAAGAATAGAGAGTAGCGTGCTGGCTGTGTCTGGATATGCAGATGTAAATTGAAAGAAGAGGCGAGTAGCTTTACACCTAATGACCATGGCCATCAATCAAGGCAGCAATATACACAAAGCCCTGTTTGTTCTTTCACATACATTTAGGTGTGTTGCTCGGCGCTCACATTTCCATAATTGCATTTGCCTCAGCGCGCGAAGAAGTATTTACTCTCATTCAGTGCCTTGATTTATAAAGCCGAGCGGTTGGTGCCAACGCACACATTCATTTATCTCAGCCATTGACCTTTTTCCCGTGGAAAGTGGAAGCCATCTTTGCTAATGCAGCGCCTCTCGAAAAGCATTAGTGCTCGGCGGCTACTGAGACAATGACAGAGAAACACAGGGTAGCTGTTTGTTTACTCTCAGCCATGTTGAGAGCATTTCTTTAACCTCTGTCTGTTGAGACACAAGGTATGCTCCGA
Source organism: Oncorhynchus clarkii lewisi (assembly GCF_045791955.1). NCBI lineage: Eukaryota > Metazoa > Chordata > Actinopteri > Salmoniformes > Salmonidae > Oncorhynchus > Oncorhynchus clarkii. The sequence goes on from NC_092153.1 coordinate 26,422,963, forward strand.
GAATCTCAGAGATGAAAGTCGTGACCAACATGGTTTTGTTTCAAATGAGTCTTCAATGGCATCCAACCTTGATACACTGAGTATAACTCATCTTTGGATGAGGTAGCTTACCCTATGGCCTACCTTTCTCTCTTTGTTAAGTAACACAATCTTTTACTTCATATATACTGTACCGTATTGCATGGTGGATATAACGTAGTGCCTCTAAAGAACCCTAAGAAGGAGATGTTGGAATTACTGGGTCCCACAAAACGTATACTCATAAAATGTCTGTGCTGAGAACTACTCTATGACGCAGTCACATCCATCTTCAAAGATGAGCATTCTCCTCATATGTTCTTTGTTAATACCGGGCAACTGGTCGGTGCATGTGCGTCTGGGCAAGAAATAAGTGGTGAGAGAGGGTTGAGGAAAGTACTTTGTGTGACTGTAGGCAGTATGAAGTGGAAGATGGAGAGTAAAAGCAGGGACAACGGGGTTACTCTGTCTGTCTGTCTGTCTGTCTGTCTGTCTGTCTGAGCGTGTGCGTGTGTGTGTGTGTGCGTATGTACGCAAGCATGCATGTGTGTGTGTGTGTGAGCATGTGCGTGCTTGTTTGCGTGTGAAGGTGTTTGTCTAGAGAGAGTGAAATGGGTACCAGTAGAGTGCAACAGTAGGCAACACTCAATGAAAAGGGGGGCGGAAGTAAGAGCAGGGGACATCCCAGTGTTACCTTGTCTCCGTCGGTGAAGCTCCGACCATCATTGGCTCTCCTCCAGGAGATCTCAGGCAGCGGCTCACCCTCGGCCACACAGGAGATCATGGCGGCGCTGCCCTCTACCGCCGTCACGTTACGCAGCTGGGTGATGTGTGGCTGGACTGGAGGGACAGAGAGGGAAAGAGAGAGATTGAAAGAGAGGAAGGGAGAAGGGGGAGAGAGAGTCCAAGATAGATACAGGAGAGAGAAATAGAGAGAGAAGGAGAGAAAGAGAGGGTGGATGAAAGAGATAAAGAGAGCGATAAGGGATGAAGAGTGAAAGGAAGAAAGACAGAGATAGGGAGAAAGAGAGAGACAATAATTTAAGACAGGAGACGCCTAGTGCATGCACCAGGTATTGGAAGATGGACGACTTTGGGCTTTAGACTATTGAGGCCATACGATCTGAATCTACTTTTCAGCATCGTACGTTTCTATTTCTGAAAGTAGAGTTGTGCATCGCAGTTTATAGCCTTGAGACAAAGTAATCCTTACATTTGAGTCCACACCCTGCCCAGACAGACAACCACTACTTTGAGTTAAGTCTCCCTACTCCCTCACATCCTCTTTCTCACAATATCTTTACTTCTCCTCTTTCTCTTCGACAGAAGTTTTTTCCTCTTTCATATATTCCTTCTATACAGTCTCTTTAATTCCTTCTGTGGATCCTCTGGCTTCTTAACAGACGCAGCATTACGCCGGCTGGCTGGCGATGGCTGGGTGTTTAGCGACAAGACACACGGTGTACAGACAAACCCTTTTTTTGATGCCGAGCGCCCTCGATAAAAAGCATTAAGGAGCGTGGCACCATGGCGGAGGCGAAGAGGTCCGCTCACCATTGGTCTCCGGCGGATAAACCACTCTCTCAGACATGGCTGTCTAAGCTAGCGCCCAAACGCCACGCGTGTCGTGGGCAAATAGTGTGCAATAAGTATATATATATACATATATACCATGTATACATTTTCTTTATACAACATCTACGAGTAAAGTAGCGACGGCTGTAAAGCTGTGAATAAATGGAAGTAAATGGGAAAAATAGGCCTAAAGCGTGTCTGCTTTTTAAGGCGGTCTTGGCGAAATCAAGTAGTCGTTTTGTAATTTCAAAAAGAGTGAACATTAAGATGGATGAGCCATCTAAGGGGATTTAGAGCTTGTCACGTAATGGGGTCATACACACACCTATGCCTACTGTATATGCACCAACACATACACATGCATGCGCATATGCATGTACATTTGCATGCGCACACATACAAACACACAAAATAAATGATTTTCTTTAGGCCTTTAGAGCTACATAGATCAAATTGGCCTAGTCATTGAAGAGCCAAAAATGGAAGCATAAACAATTATCTTTTGACAGAAATAACAAGTCATTAATATTTCGATGGAGATTTTTCAAGGTAAGCTAAATACTTCCAAACATGGCCTTGAGACCTGCCTTAAGTACCTCAGCACTTTTTAATATTTTTTTTTACACCCAGAGGCCCTAGTGGGAACCAAGAAGCGATACACAGATGAGGCCTATGATTCATACAATAACTCCAGGGTGGGAAAGGTGCTGTAAAGGATGAACAATAGCCTACCCCCTTCAAGTGAAATATGATAGTATTCATCAATATGATACGGGAATGGGCTTAATTAAGCTTATGCACAACAGATGGTCAATTCTGTGCAAGTGTGTCTTCTCCTTTACAGATGAGCAAGCTGAAGATGGAAAAGATATTAAGCGACTCTCGGCAGCACAATAAAAGTTTGTTTTACTGTAAACATTTAGCCAATACCTTCATCATTTATTGTGTAAAATAAGCTTTTGCTTCAAGTTTCTTAACTATATTATTGATGTTTCATGGTCGCCCAGATGTTGGCCAGTGCAGCTGCTTCGGGTGACACCAAACGCAAGAGGCCACAGAAATTCAACCCTGTGAAACACCAAGAAATGTGGCCTAAACTCTCAATGACAAATCCCGCTCTTCTCTTCATCTCCTGCTCTCTCTCAACTTGCAGGGGTAATACAACTCTTACAACTGTGTTTCCCCACTGCACTTGGCAAAACAAAACTCAAGCCCTCCGCTATCTTCTTAATTGAAATATGCATTTTGAAGACCAACCGGAGCCTGGGCCTTGAAAGGATCTTGATGACTAGAGCATAAATCTCCATACATTTTCATAAAGAGGAAAGAGCTCCATCGGAATAATCAGGGAGGAAATATGCTGGCAGCTTTATGAAAATATAAATTGAAACTTTTATGAACAGGGTGCCACCGATTCTACAATAAATTAGTTGTATTTTTTCCCCCGTCTGGAATTGTATTAGATTCAAGTTGCTGGATGATTGGTTGAGGTAGTGGCTGTATGATAAAAGTTTTCCTCTGAAATAATAGTTTCCCTTGGTGAATAGGAATTGGCTGTTTGTGGCGCTCAAGACGAAACACCTTATATTCAAATCAATATGTATTAATATTCATAGACACACATGAGGTCACATAAGTTCAAGGACTGTACACTCACTAGAAAACATCCAGTAACACCACAGATAGAACAACGAGCCAGATATTTCACCGGATGTGTAAGTGTGATGCATCTGGTTGGCGTTTCCACTCGATACAAAATATGGTGATGAGAGGAATCCCAGTGGCCGGCAGTGGGAGAAGATGGATTTTGGCCGACATTATGCAAATGTTCTCATTGATGAAACAGTTCTGCTCCCAAAACTCGAATCTGTTACGAACAGAGTGGACTAAGTTTTGTCGATTTTACCCTTACCCAAAGTGAAAAAAGGGATGAATATAGTTATTGCACATACGCACTTCACAGAGTAGGCATTCCCCCTGACGGAAATATGAAAATACATTCTAGAACACTCGTGCTTGGTTCTGCCCCCTATGACTAATTTGTTCTCATTGGAAATGACAGGCTGTGGTCCATCTTGGGTTATTTATAAAAAATCTTTGGTAATACTCAGGAATATGTAGCTTATGTTGGAATATGTTGCTTAAACATGTAGATTATTATAGTGTCTTTTGCCTATGGCGGAACATGCAGTTTTTGGCTCTAAAGACCCAGCGTCTTTCATTCCAATCCATACGGATTTATATTCATAGAGAGACGTGCAAAAGGTCAAAGACTTTACGCTCTCTAGGAACATCAAGGAATTCACAGTAAACATGTTAAAAGCTCTCTACAGTGACTACAGCCTATAGAAATCTAAAGAAAAACTAATTGAAAAGTAACTGAGCAAAAGTAAATTGGTATGTTAAAATGACCAATTCTAGGTCCAATTACGGCTTTCTGGTCGAAGCAACATCAAATAACCATATAAAATCCAGGTAGCAATGTGTTTTTCAGGACGACATCAAGACGGCTGATAAGGACATGACATTTTGGTTGTAATTATTAAATGCGACGTGAGACCATTTGGCATGTTCACTTCAATTGGAGAAGGTCCTAACATAAGGGTGGATGCCCACGAAGGACATGCCGCTACACTCACCGAACACTTTGAGGAAGAGCTCCCTCTCCTCCGCCCCGGCCTTGTTGGTGGCTCGGCAGGTATAGCCGCCCCCGTCCCCTTGGATGATGTTGCGGATGGTCAGGGTACTCCTGCCCCCCTCCATGGTGTTGAGGACGTACTGCTCCGACCTCTCCAACCTCTGGCCCTTCCTGTGTACAGAGAGACAGATCGGGCTCCTGAGTGGCGCAGCGGTCTAAGGCACCTCAGTCCTAGAGGCATCACTACAGACCCTGGTTCGATTCCAGGCTGTATCACCACCGGCCGTCATTGGGAATCCCATAGGGCGGCGCACAATTGGCCCAGTGCCGTCCGGGTTAGGGTTTGGCCGGCATGGCCATCGTTGTAAATAAGAATTTGTTCTTAACGGACTTGCCTAATTAAATAAAAGTTATTTTTTTAAAACAATACATATAAAAAACAAAGAGGATAGAGGTGCACAACCAATTCAACTATACACACATGCAAACATAGAGATAAAACGTGTATATCTCTATGCACACACACACACAAGACACAAATGGCCCTTCTTGTGTACAGAGAGACAGACCACAACCACCCCTCCCCTGATATGATAAACATACAATAGCTTTACTGCATTTAAAAATAAATTGTTTGGCACACGCACACATCCCCCACCCCCGTACACATTATAATGGTGTTAAGACTACATCTCTCAAGGAAAGAGAGAGCAAGAGATAATTGAAAGTGGACTGGGAGAAATATTGAAGTATAGTAATAAGGCTGGAGGGAGCCAGGGAGGAAATTAAGAACTGTGTGTGTGTGTGTGTGTGTGTGTGTGTGTGTGTGTGTGTGTGTGTGTGTGTGTGTGTGTGTGTGTGTGTGTGTGTGTACAAGCTGGTCTGTGGAGAGGCAGCGTACTATGCACAGGAAATTACACTGACTGTATCAGAGTCTATGAGTGACTGAATGCAGGCACAGCCAGCCAGCCAGGTGGAAACACCACAGACCACAACAGGAAATGTAACTGAGGGATGAGGGGGAGGGGTGAGCGAAAGAAGAAGAAAAAGGTGTTCTCTAGCTCTTTAATAGCAGAATGGTTAGTAGTGCAGTCTTGCAAACCAGTGTGAGGGGGAGGGAAGGGGGTATGGTTATGGTGGCACAGTGGTCAGATTGCGGTTGTTGATGAAGAGGACACAACGGTCACGGTAGAGTTGTAGTCAGAGTTTGAGTTGTGGTCAGTGATGACCTGTGGTCAGTGATGATCAAAGTGTTTGGGTGAAGCTGCACTCAGGGTGGAGTTACAGTCGGGGTTGTGCTTGTGTGGAGTAGTGTTCAAAAGGTGGAACAGAGAGGACAGTGCACTCTTAGACAAAAAGGTTCCAAAAAGGGTTATTCGGCTGTTCCCATAGGAGAAACCATTTTGGTTCCAGTTAGAACCCTTTTCGGTTCCAGGTAGAACCCCTTTTTGGTTCCATGCAGAACCCTGGGTTTTACATGGAGCCCAGAATGGTTTTACCCACAACCAAAAAGGGTCCTTCAAAGAGTGAACAGCCGAAGAACCCCTTGATAGCATCTTTTTTTCTAAGAGTGTACGATGATGTGATCACAGTACAGAGTCAAGCCTGGTGGTCAGGATGGTTAAACACCAGAGCTTTCTAAACCATTTATTTGAGCTCAATACAGTGTGACAGTCTACATGGAGCAATTAGACAAGCCAGTATTGCAAGGCGAGGCACATCGAGATATAATTTTCACAGGATAAACATAGATTTAACATTTCAATTGCTTTCTGTAATTACATGGCCAATTATAACGCCATCTCTCCCATTGATAAAAAAGCTATTACAAGAGTGAATTTGAGGCGGAGGAACAAAAGATCCTTCGCACAGCCAATACAAAGACGGTTCAATTTGGCGCCGCTCCAAAGGTTATATGCATGGCACAGTTTAGACTTTTCTTCTGAAAGTTGAAAATGAACTTTGACATGTACACAACATTCCTTCCACACAACTGTACTAGCGTTTGATAGAGCAGTATACATATGAAATTTGGGATACCTCCTTAAGTTTCCCAAATCTCTCCTCAAGTATCTCTAGCCACTCCAAATATTACATTACACCTGTAACTTTTTGGGGTTTGTTCTGCCCTCTTCACAGGAAGACAACAACTCCCCTCTCTATTTCCAGATCTGTGTTTCTCACCCCCAGCCTTTCCCACGTTGGGCCTTGGTTTTCAAACTGAAATGGTCCACCCACACAGACAGTGTGGTGAAGGCGGCGAAACAGCACCTCTTCAACCTCAGGAGGCTAAAGAAATGTGTCTTAACACCTAAAACCCTCGCAAACTTTAACAGATGCACAATTGAGAGCACTCTGTCAGGCTGTATCACCGCCTGGTACGGCAACTGCACCACCCAAAACCGCAAAGCTCTCCAGAGGGTGATGCAGTCTGACCAACGCATTACCGGGAGCAAACTTCACACCCTCCAGGAAATACCTACAGCACCCGATACCATAGGAAGGAGATCAACCACCTGAGCCACTGCCTGTTCACCCCGCTATCATCCAGAAGGCAAGGTCAGTACAGGTGCATCAAAGCTGGGAGCGAGAGACTGAAAAACAGCTTCTATCTCAAGGTTATCAGACTGCAAAACAGCCATCACTAGCACATCAGAGGCGGCTGCCTATAGACATAGATTAGGAATCACTGGCCACTTTAATAATGTTTCCGTATCTAGCATTACTCATCTCATATGTATAAACTGCACTCCACACTATTCTACGTAGTCACTTTTAAATTGTGTTTACATATTGCATCACCCATCTCACGTGTACAGTTGAAGTCGGAAGTTTACATACAATTATGTTGGAGTCATTAAAACTTGATTTTCAACCACTCCTCAAAATTCACCCAACTTATTGTGGGAAGCTTGTGGAAGGCTACCGGAAACGTTTGACCCAAGTTAAACAATTTAAAGGCAATGCTACCAAATACTAATTGAGTGTATGTAAACTTCTGACCCACTGGGAATGGAATGAAAGAAATAAAAGCTGAAATAAGTAATTCTCTCTACTATTATTCTGACATTTCACATTCTTAAAATAAAGTAGTGATCCTAACTGACCTAAGACAGGGTATCTTTTAGTGTGAGGAATTGTGTTAGGCTAAGGTGTATGTAAACTTCCGACTTCAAATGTATATACTGTATTCTATACTACACCACTGACTGTTAAACAGCCATCTCTAGCACATCAGAGGCTGCTGCCTATAGACATAGATTAGGAATCACTTGCCACTTTTAGAAATGGATCACTAGCAACTTTAATAATGTCTCCGTATCTTGCATTACTCATCTCATATGTATATACTGACATACACCACCGTTCAAAAGTTGGGAGCCACTTAGAAATGTCCTTGTTTTTGAAAGAAAAGCAAATTTTTTGTCCATTAAAATAACATCAAATTGATCAGATATACAGTGTAGACATCGTTAATGTTGTAAATGAGTAGTTGGAAACGGCAGATTTTTTATGGAATATCTACATAGGCGTAGAGGCCCATTATCAGCATATGCTACATCACTCCTCTGTTCCAATGGCACGTTGTGTTAGCTAATCCAAGATTGTCATTTTTAAAGGCTAATTGATCATTAGAAAAGCTTTTTGAAATTATGTTAGCACAACTTGAAAACTGATGTTTTGATTTAAGAAGCAATAAAACTGGCCTTCTATAGACTAGTTAAGTATCTGGAGCATCAGCATTTGTGGGTTCGATTACAGGCTTAAAATGGCCAGAAGCAAAGACCTTTCTTCTTAAACTCGTCAGTCTATTCTTGTTCTGAGAAATTAAGGTTATTCCATGAGAGAAATTGAAGAAACTGAAGATCTCGTACAACGCTGTGTACTACTCCCTTCACAGAACATCGCAAACTGGCACTAACCAGAATAGAAAGAGGAGTGGGAGGCCCCGGTGCACAACCAAGCAAGAGGACAAGTACAATAGAGTGTCTAGTTTGAGAAACAGAGTACTCAACTGGCAGCTTCATTAAATAGTACCCGCAAAACATCCGTCTCAACGTCAACAGTGAAGAGGTGACTCCGGGATGCTGGACTTCGAGGCAGAGTTGCAAAGAAAAAGCCATATCTCAGATTGGCCAATAAAAAGAAAAGATTAATATGGGCAAAAGAACACAGAGACTGGACAGAGGAACTCTGCCTAGAAGGGCAGCATCCCGGAGTCCCCTCTTCACTGTCATTAACTCCACACAGTTAACAAAAAGTTAGATGTTGGATCTTCATTTGATCACTCTTTTGTTGCTGAGAATTTTCCTGCGCCACAGAAAATGCAGATTACGATTGACATAAATTCACTGAAAACCTGCACTTACACACAGTAATAGTATTGCACTTTTCATGTATCCTACTTTTGTCCAGCTAATCACCTCACCACCGATCAAGCAACATTATGGACTAAACGTTCAAATCCCGTTCTGCAGGATTATTTTGCTAAAACAAATACTGGTCAAATCTGTACAGGATAACAGGTTTGTGTTCATTAGGGCATACAATGAAAGTGTTTCCAAGCGTTTTGCAATAGAGAAAGAATCTGCATTTCTCATTGTACAAGCCCAAATTGTTGCTCCTTGTTTCAGACTGTTTTCTTCCATTTGGTGCCTAATGAACACAACCCTGTTATTATAGCTTCTAAGAGCATGCTAATGAGTGTGTCACTCAGGTTCAGGATATATGCAATAGCTGTTGTATGAATGAATGAGTGTGCTAGATGTAACATATGTTACTGTTGCAGGTGTGAATAATGTGACACACGGTACAGGTGGCGGCTCACTCTAAAAGGACATGTCACAGTGTCACCTCGATGTCATCGTTTACAGCACTGGCTTGTGAAGAGTGTGTGTGTGTGTGTGCCATTTAGAACGTTGAAGGAGCCACTAATCTGTAACAGTGATAGATAGAACAGACTACAGTTGGTGACATTGCCATAATATAAATCAAAACATACGCCAAATGTGGTTGAGCTAGTGGTCTGGTTGGCTAGGAGTTTTGTCAAAGAATGGCTGGATTGCATTTGGTTCGCCAAGCCACAGGCATATAGAAGTGTAGGATGTATGAATAGGAAACATTAATCATGTTTATTAAGTCACAAGGTAGGGAGCAAAACGGTTTTGCAATGGGAAAACAAAAACCAGCGTTTCATATTGAAGTGCAGGTTGTGCCTCATCTGTGTTCTTCCGTTTTGTGCTTAATGAACACAACCATGACATAGTGTGCAGGGGGATAACTGTACCTGTGCCAGGTGACATCGGGGTCGGGGGATCCCGATGTGACGCAGGTGAAAGTCACTGACTCCTGGTAGTCTGCTGTGGCATTGAATGACTGCTGTAGTATCGACAGCACAGGAGGAACTATAGGAGTAAGACAAAAGGTTAACAGTTAGTGGTAAGGAGAACTTCATCAAATGACACATAGGCGAGCAAAACAGCAGCAGTGAAACACCATGCACACAGGAAATTAGCACTGCAACCTTCCCCACCCCCTCTTCAAATGAAGATTGTTGTGACATAAGAACAATACAGATCAACACGAATGTTCGCCGTGCACAGTGGTTGGGCAGAGAGTGGTCATCCTATTGCCTCTGACCATAGAATATCAGCCCCAATATTTTTTCAATTTTCCAAAAGATTCTACATGTTGATTTGCCACACAACAAGTGATTTACCGTGCACTGTCAATGTTCATGCTGGACTGTCTTGTCCTTTAATAGAGGGGAAATGGGGACACTGTAGTGTCACTGTGCAGTCTTCCAAGGGACAGGTAGACAGGTAACCAGCCTAGCAATGGTGGATAGCATTTAGCCTGTCATCCTAGCTAGTTAACCAGGCTAACATTGAGCTACCATTTAGCCAGTCATCCTAGCCAGGCTGGTTAACCAGGCTAACAGTGGTAGCTAAAATGTGTAGCAAGTCAACCAAGCTTAACTGTTTGTCCAGGCTAACAGTAGTAGGTAGCATTTAGCTTGTGATCCTAGCTGGTTAACCAGGCTAACAGTGGTAGATAGGTCTAGGATGACAGGGTAAATACTAACTGGTTAGCCTGTATGAAAGCAGTAGCTGTATTCTTCCCTATTGAACCATAACTCTGTGTGTAGCCAGAACATCCCACCCCCCCCTCCCCCTGGGCCAATTAGTTTGTAAATTATGGATCTCTTCGGCAAGACACATCATTCACCCAAGTTTTGTCGAAATCGAGCTAGTGGTGTCCCGAGATATTGCGTGTGATTAACGTATGCATGAATGGACGGAGACAGATCCATAGTGGGGGACAATTGCCTAAGGAACGATAAGAAAAGGACAGCGCAAAACATCTTGAAGAGAAGTTGTCTTCCACAAACATATACAGATGGATTTTGAGGTGTTACGGTCCAGTACGTAGCCAATGAAATGTGTCACTGCCATACTGCCATGCAATCAACATGAGCTGTCAGCAGTGAAAGCAGTGATAGTCAGCTTACTGACAGGCCGGTGACAGCTCCATATTACAACTGTGTTTATCTGTTCTCGCTCTGACTGCACAGTCCATTTCTCTGTCTACTCTCAATCACTCTCTGTATGTTTCTCGCTCTCTCAAACAGTTGCACATGTGAACAAATAGACACATATACATGTGTCGTGTCTTTACTGTCATAGAACTGAAAACTTTTTATCAAAGATTCTCTGTAATTAGTTACTCGATTAAACTAAATAATCATGTAACTGTAATTAACTAGGAAGTTGAGGCACCAAGGAAAGTATTCAGATTACAAATGTATAATTTCCCAATATAACCTTTCAGATATTTTCATATCTGATCAATAATCTTCTGACTAATGATTTATTTATTTTACCTCACGTTAGTCTAATTCCAAACGTCGTAAATTGTTGGTTATCTGCACGAACCCAGTCTTCACTATGAGTCATCCATACATCAATTGTCTTAAATCATGTATTTATTACTAACTAGGTAATTCACAGAAATGCATAAACAAACAGTAAATATGGTTACATGAAATGATAGAATGTGCCCTAGTGGGCTGAACCGGCATCGCGGCTTGTTTGACAAAAAGGGAGTGGGGGTCGACTAAGAAGTCACTACAGAGTTAATAATTATAACAATTGATATGCTAATCGTTCTTCGCATTCAATGATGCCCGAATTCCTAGCTGCAGACTAGTAATC